>NC_138229.1:8639505-9127005 GCF_964197995.2 Scardinius erythrophthalmus
CAGGGTTGGTGCTGGAGCATTTGAACAGGTGGTTATAAAACGCTAGATTGAACATCCATGGTGGAAGGTGATGTAATATCCTGTGTCAAAGGAGGGGACAGCAGTTGTCTTCAATCACAAGCAGCAGTTCTATACTGGCTCCTGACACATTCATGGGCTCTAGGGATTTGTGACATCACTGCTCCCCCTACTGGTCAAGCTCTGATGAAAGACAAAAGCTTTGCTTAAGCTCACAGTAACAGGAAATGCTTGGATTGGTACTCTTTTACCAAAAAAATAGATGGTTATAGGTCTCAAGTCGCTTAGAACCACTGGTGTAATCGTAAAGGTGTGTTGCAGTATTTCAGACCTATTTTATATACTTTTTTTGTAAAAAAAAAAAAAAAAAATCCATTGACATGGATGCACTTTGGACTGTCCGGTGTTTCCTTTAATGGATGCTGCTAATTTGAAGATGAAAAAAAAAAAGTATACTATATTTTTAGTATATTTAATATACCACTGATTTCAAGTAGACTTGGAGCTTGAAATCATATTTCTGATAAAAGTCTTTTTTGTGAAACCACCCATAAAGGTAGTCTAAATGTGTTTATTTAAAAGAAAACTTTATAACTATGCAGTAAACAGAGGACAGCTGGTCTGTGCTGTAGGTGGCTATTGGTTCAACACCAGGTCAAATAAACCCACAAACTAGTGAGTTCCTAACTGGACTACTTGACTGTTTTTCAAGTCATTAGGAATGAGAAGCCTCTGTTAAAATGGCATAATCCAAATGAGTTTTACAGGCATTCTCTTTTCAGTTAAGGAGAGATGCAGAAGACCTGATTCAGGTTCCTTTTTGTTTGTTTTTTTTTTTTTTTTTTTTTTTTTGGGGGGTTTGAAAAATGTGGGAGATTTTATAGTTTATTATTGCAAGAATTTGTTTGAAAAAACATGCCAAGTTTAAAGGTTAACAAAAAAGAACTGTTTATCAGATTTCATATTGTAGATTACAGAACTGTACATGTTTAGTTAGTTGTATATAAAGAAAACGTGGATTTAATTTATGTTCTGGTTTTTCAGTGGTAACAAAAAAGCTAAAGTAGAGGGGGAAATGAAAGAAATATGATGTTTCAAATAATAAAGGTCAAATATATACCTGAAGGTTTCTTAAATACTGTTTAATGTCTTTCCCTTTATTTACCTGATTTGTTTTATTTTATTTATTTTTTTTGCATAAAAGTAAATTATATAATTAAATGGCAGCAGGAAATGTCAGTCAAAATTCAGCATGTAATATGTTGCAATTTAAGAATGTATTATAGAATAACATAAATGTTGTTTTAAAAAATAAAACCGTTATAATAACGTATTTGGGTTCTGTAGTTTTGATTTGTCATTTATATTGCTGATTTGCCTGGCAGTTGTCTTTTTGCACATCTGATGTGGCTCTTGCTGAGTGATTTTTTTTATATACAATTTTTTTTAATGAATTAACACTTATATTTTTTAATAAATCAACTTAAAATACACTCCACATATAAGATATCTTATAAACATGCTGTAGATGTACTTTACTGTACACAACTCTTAACCTTAATGGGCAAGAAAATTAAATTTAGACCATTACTGCCACACAACACCAATAGTATATGGAAAAATAGAAGTGCCTTAAACAATATTTATTTATCAGATGGACTCTGCAAGACATCGGGAATAGGCATGGATACAAGCCAAGTCGAACCACGCTGGAGGACCGTGTTGCCAAGTCTTTTGTTAAACATCTTCCTGGGAAATGCAATAAACTTTTTCTCCACCCTGTGGGCGAAACTTCTTGTTTTCACATTGTACTGCATACATATTTCATCCATGGGTTTAAACACATGGAACGATAGATGATTTTTACTCGCAGTTTTTTTTCCACAAATGTCTTCCTTTTGGTGAGGAGTGTTTCACTGTGACACACATGGCAACCCACATCCTTGCTTCCATTTCCGCGCGCCATCTTGTCCCCACAACTCAGCGGAACAGAACGCCTCGCGTGCGTCTTTCAGCACTACAGAGAAAAACAGTCAAAAACTATCTAAAATTAATTCGAATGAATTAAGATACATCGTTCCGACTCTCGCGTGCCTCGTTGGACGCGTTGTAGATATATTCGTTTGGGGTAACGGTCGTTTTATTTCGTTTTGTATTTTAATGGCGTTGTGAAAGCCCTGCCATGGCGGTTAGTCAGCAGCAACAACAGCAGCAGGCCGTGAGCAAACCGGCCGGCGGGAAACACGGCAACGTTTTGCCGTTATGGGGCAACGAGAAGACTATGAACCTCAACCCGATGATCCTGACAAACGTCCTGTCGTCTCCCTACTTCAAGGTGCAGCTGTACGAGCTCAAGACGTACCACGAGGTGGTTGACGAGATTTACTTCAAGGTGGTGAAACAAACCTGGGCCGATGCGCGTGAAGCCCGCGGTTTACTTTTCTATTTTATTTTTATTATTTTAATTTCATGTTATTGATGCTTTGAGTATATGGCTTATTTGTTGTTATTTTTCTTTTTGACTTAAATAGTTTTTTTTTTAATAAACGTATTTTGCTTAGTTTGTTTATTATTATGTGAGCTAAAGTAGGCCATGAAGGCTAACTATGCTAACTAACGTTATTTCAAATGTAGCTACATAAATGGCTAACAGTTACTCTAAAATGAATCTTTTGTCATCAACTCAACCACATGTTGTTCAAAACTCGTATCACTGACTTTCTATTTATATTATAGACTTTCAATATATTACTGACCGCTTCAGTCACCATTTACTTTAATTGTTTAGAAAAGCATTCAACGAAAGTGAATAGTGACTGATAACGTATTTATCGTTCCAGTTTCTACAGTTAAGAACAATAACTGTAGTTCATATCAAGATAAATAACTATAAAGATGGATAACTTTATTTGGGTCGACTCCATCTAACGATAACGTTTTGTTTCATAAGCGCGCCTCTGCATTAATTTCGTTTAACGTTACCGCTTTAAATTCTCGAGCTCTTTAAAGGGATAGTTCACCCAAAAATGAAAATTCAGTCATTTACTCACCCTCAAGTTGTTCCAAACCTGTTTGCATTTCTTTATTCTGCTGAACACAAAAGAAGATGCTTTGAAGAATGTCTGTAACCAAACAGTGTTTTATTCCCAATATAGGCTAATTAAAGTCAATGGGGACCATCAACAGTTTGGTTAACTTACCCGTATTATACAAAATATATAATTTTGTATTCAGCAGAAGAAAGAAATTCATACAGGTTTGTAACAACTTGAGTGAGTAAATGAAGAGAGAATTTTTGGGTGAAATGTCCATTGAAACTGATTGGCTGTCAATGTTTCATCAGCTGCAAAGAAAATGATTATTAAAGTGATTTTAATATGATTCCTTTGTCATCCTTGGTACTATGAACGGCCATTTATTTTTACTACTAAAACTATAACTTTGCTTTATCCAGTACTGTTGCTACAATAAATAAAATATTCTAAGGTATTTTCTATTATAATGATTTTCCACAATTGTAATTTTAAAGAATTATCTGCAAGTAAGTGTTTGTAAGGTTAATATGATTAGTTTCACTAGTACACTAATAAAAGATTTTGATTTAATTTTGAAAAACAGTGTGGTTGGATTGATGTGATTTTGGTGATTATTTAGAACAGTGATGATTTTGAGTTGTATAATATAGTTTTATCCAATTTATTGTCAGGTTTGAAGACATTTAAATAATTAATCTAATTTAAATATCTTTATCAGGTCAACCATGTGGAGCCATGGGAAAAAGGCAGCAGGAAGACAGCGGGACAGACGGGAATGTGCGGAGGGGTAAGTAGAAGTACGTGCCTTGAGACCTCCACAACTTCATCCTCCCATCCTCTTCGTCACTTTGATTAAATAAAGGGAGAGATTCGCTTGATCTAAACATGAGCCTAGCTTTAAATCTCATGATGTTTGTCCTGCAGGTTCGAGGAGTTGGGACGGGTGGGATCGTGTCCACTGCATTTTGCTTGCTGTATAAGCTGTTCACACTGAAACTGACCCGCAAACAAGTGATGGGTCTCATCACCCATACAGATTCGCCCTATATCAGGGCACTGGGTTTTATGTACATCAGGTATGACTCGGATCCACCTCAGATGTTTAACATTTATTGAGTTTCTTTGTTTCAGGAATTTACTTTCAATTGTCTTAGTTTATTAATATTTAGCTTTTTAACATTGCCATGGAGGGTAAACTCATTGCCTTTGCTAAGGAGTATGTAGAGCAGAATAGTCCAGAATTCTCTGAGTCAAAATCTGTTAAGTGGTAATTAAATGTAACACACCATGAAAAACTATATAATCTTTTATTGGAAAATTTAACTCAAACTAAGTTAGATTTTATCTAACTTTGATCAAAGCTTTAATCTTTTAAACAACTGAGTGAAGAACAAATTTATACTTGAGTGCGTTATGTATTAGGCACGTTATCGTCTCTGACAGACAGCATGTTGAAAAGAGACTCTTATCGGAAAGAGACTCATTCAAACCATCAGGTAGTGTGGGTTTTCCAGGAAATGCGTGTACACGCTGGCCCTCTGCTTCTCGTAAATACTAACGTGTATTGTGCACGTTATTTTTTTGACAGACATCGATGTCGTGATATTCAAATGATGTGGATTTGAAAACAGAAGGAATCGTAAGGTAATAATTATTCATTTCTTAGCCGGCAAATATTCGGTTAAGTGAATGCTGCCCATAAGTGTGTTATGTCCAGGTTTTAAGTCCTGATATTCCAACCGACAGCCAGCCTAAGTTTTTGACGGACATGATACCGTGCATAAGGGTTACTTTTCAAACGTGCTGGAGACCTTCTGAATGCTTTTTGAGTAGTTTATTATTCTTATTTTACAAAAATGAAGTTTATGTCATGGCTTAATCTACGTCACACAGACTGACATGTTTGGCTTGTCAAATTTTACATTCAGCTATCGCAAGTTCATTTTTGTACCAGGAAAGGAGTGGTTTAATGCAAAACCTGCTTTTATGGTCTCTTATATCAAAAACCTTTTATTTAAAATGAAGATCCTGTTGTAAATAAGTCAAAATCACTTTTTAAAACTGTTTTTCCATTATTACCCCTTAGCAGATTTTGACTCCTATATGAGATGATAATTTAGGTCTTGGTACATTGTTAGTTTGTATGGTGCATATTTCTTGGTTTGACCACAGCACTTCCCAATGAATATACACTTATCATGTCTCATGTGTATTTCAGGTATACGCAACCTCCTCCTGACTTGGTTGACTGGTATGATGAGTTCCTTGACGACGAGGAGGTATGTCACCACGGGTAATGCCTTAATCTCTCTCTTATTTCTAATGTACATAGTTGTAATCAGAAAGCTTTAGGCCATATGCTGATTGTGATGCACATTGCTGTCCTTCAACCTTTGACCTCATTTGGCTTAATGTTCCCTATAAGATACGCAGTTAAATCACAAGCAAATTCTTTGCAAATGGTCCTTTGAGCTAGATGTGAAGGTGGTTCCTCTGTGGTTAAGTATGAATTCAGTGATTGCTTGCCATATTCTCTTAGCCCAGATAATGGCAGTCTGTATATGACACTATGCCTCAATGGTTCATAGAGATTTCTATTTGATTGAAAATATCAGATATCCATTACTGGGTGCTGGCTCATCTCTCATGCACCTGCACACCCACTAAATATGTTTTTAGTTATATATTATCCATTTAAAAAAATATTCCACTAAAGGAGATCTTATTCGCATTGAGCAAACATTGCTGCCAGGCATGATGGTGGTTATGTGTGTCTCTGGCTGACTGCCCTGTTCTCTCTCCCAGATGGCCCTTGTGATGCGGGTGGATTGGATATGGGGTGTGCTCCACACTCTTGGCTGGCGTTCGTGAGTGCAGTTAGAAAAGCTCACCTACCCACTCCACCCCTTCACACTCACCAGTGCATCATATATGTCAGCTGACCTGCAACCTCCTCAGCATCGCACCTATTTTGAGTCAGTGCATAGTAAGAGACATTGTGGAAGTTAATTATTTTAAGCTCATGCAGTGGTTTGAACTATTAAACATTGATATAATTAACTATTTTCTTAAAAAAAAAAATAAAATACAGACAGGCATTCTTTCAAGTTCCATTTAAAATCATATGTGACCCTGGATCACAAAACCAGTTACAAGTAGCACGGGTATATTTGTGGCAATGGCCAAAAATCTATTGTATGGGTCAAAATTATCTTTTTTTTTTTTTTTTTTTTTTTTATGCCCAAAATCATTAGGATTTTAAGTAAAGATCATGTTCCATTAAGTTATATAGTAAATTTCCTGCCGTAAATACATAAAACATTTATTTTTGTGAGTGAATGCAGCACAATCGTGAACATAAATAGACAACTTTAAAGGTGATTTTCTCAATGTTTCGATTTTTTTTTTATTTTTTTTTTAAGTGTTTAAAAAAAAAAAAAAATTTGCATCCTCAGATTCCAGATTTTCAATAGTTGTATCTCGACCAAACATTGTCATATCCTAACAAACCATACATCAATGGAAAGCTTAGTTATTCAAGCTCAGCTTTCAGGTGATGTATAAATCTCAATTTAAAAAAAAAATTTGACCCATGTGACTGGTTTTGTGGTCCAGGGTCACATATGTATTTAAATGTTGACATGAGACCAGCAGGCTAGAAAATTCCTTTTTATTCTACATAAGGAGGATTGGCCATTACATGACCAGATTTATATACTTGTGAATAAGTTATTCATACAGTGGCATTACTTTTGTATCCATGCTGTTTATTTGCTATCATAAAGTCCAAAATGACAGTGAATCAAACAAAAACAACAATTACTTTAAATACTTAATATTAAGTCAGGTGAGAGCAGAGGTGAAGACTCAGTATTTGGTCATCACAAATAAAGCATTTTATACAGGACAGTTTACAGTGTAATGGCTTTAGGGGTCTAATCATTAGCCTTGTGTTACCAGAGGCCTTGCGATAAGTGCATGTCTAAGTTTGTGGTGTTAATGGTTTTCCTTCCTCTTCCTTGTCTCTGTGATCAGGAGTTGGACGTGAAGGCTGGAGGAGGGTGTGTAATGACGGTCGGAGAGATGCTCCGCTCCTTCCTGACCAAGCTGGAATGGTTCTCAACATTGTTCCCACGAATACCTGTTCCTGTGCAGAAGGCAATTGACCAGCACATGAAGAGCCGACCACGTAAACCCCTGCAAAAAGATGAGCAGGAGGAGGAGGAGGAGGTGGTGGCAACCGATTCAGCAAGGCATGGAGATAGGCGCCGTTCCAGGTACAGTCTTTGTGTGTGGGTGGGCTGAGATTATTTGGCTATCCAGATCAGCCATGATCAGTGTTTGTCGTGTTGTGTTTGAATGACCGCCAACCATTTTTAATGGTTTAAAGTTTCAAAACAAGCCTTGGGATAGGATAAATGTGTTTGTAAACGGAAGCAATCTGTCCCAATTATAACAGTAATTTTGGCACAGATGCATGAAGCTACTTTTTTACCAGTGATGCTTTTTATTTATCTTTTGTTTTGTTCATTTTCCTCCCATTTTCTCTTTCATACTACACATATAATAGACATTCTTGGATTCAAGTCTAAATAATTTTGTTGTGTTGTTGATTAACTGTGGTAAATGTCTGGCAGCTGCATTGTAACAATTGACATCTGTTCATAAGAAGTTTTGTGGTGTAGCTACTCTGACTGTCATGTGTTTTCCTTTTTTTTTTTTTTTTTGTCATGAATTTACTCCCAGTATCATGTAGAATGTAGAAATATTGTAGATTATGAGGAGTCTTCAATCTCATTTGAGTTTACATAATTTAAACAGTAGCCCACAATTTTGTTCTCCATTTTAGACTGTAGTTCCTTTTGAAATGCATAAATTAATTTCTACTATGAGTTACTTAACTACAGCAGATACTGTCTTTCATATCTTGTAATGTTATAATGTAAGAAATATTATTGCTATTACAAAATTACCTCACTCTCCTATTTGACAAGGTGTCTTGTGTATGTGCTCTGTTCAGTGATTTGTGTTATGTGTGTTAAGGACACCTAGGAAAAGTCAGAGTCCCAAGAGGTCCCAAAACCGTTCCCGGAGTCGCAGCCATCACAAAGAAAAACATGGTGCCAGCTTCGACCGCGAACTGGAAAGAGAACGAGATCGTCAACGCAAAGAAAGGGAGGGAAAGGACCGGGATAGAGACAGGGACCGAGAGAGAGACAGGGAGAGAGACCGAGATAGACGACGTTCCAGAACACCAGACCGAACCACAGAACGTCGACACAGCCGTAGCAAGGAACGACGTCGGAGTCTCAGTGCAAGCCGGGAGAAGCGGAATGAGAGGAAAGACAGAGATAAAGAGAGGGAGGCAGAGAGTGAGAGAGAGCGTAGTCGCAGGAAAGACAGAGAGCATCATAAAGATCGGGAGAGGTCAAAAGACAAGAGAAGTAAGGGAGAGGGAGAAGAGCGGAGGCACAAGGAAGATAAGGAGGATAGAAAGCACAGGGAAGAAAAAAAGAGCAAGCGCTCAAGGAGCAGAAGCAGAGACAGGAAACACAAAACCGAGCGATCTAGCAAGAAACGCTCTCGCTCAGGTAGCAAGAGCAGGCAGGAAGCAGGGGAGGAGAAGAACAGGAAGCGGGATCACAGCCATAGTAAGGAACGGTCACACAAGCGCAGTCGCAGCAAAGAGCGCTCGCACCGTCGAGAATCCAGCAATGGACGAGAAAATGTAAAACAAGATCGCCACAGTCCCGAACCAGGTGAAAGAACAAACAGTGTTCGAGCGGAGTCTCCCTGATCCAAGTCTGTCTCCATCTGCTCTCTCAGATTCCCTCTGCACCTTTATTCCGGTCCCTCTCTTATTACTTCATGTCCTTATCTATAATCCTCTTGTGCACCACTTGTGTTGAAATAAACAAATGGAAAAGCCTGGATTTTTTTTTTTTTTTTTTATCCGCCAATTGTGTAGATATTAAAAATGTCATTTTCTCTCAGTTGCTCGTTACTGATGTCTGGACTGAAAATGGCATTTTAAAAACTTTTTTTTAGTCCATTTTCTCCCCAATTTGTTTTCAGGATTCTCACAAATGGCTTTGTACATAGAGCTCAGAGAATGTTTTAAATTTCAACAGAGTTGACCACAGAGTTAAGTTTGTGCACAGGCTGCTGAAAGCTGTGCTGACATTGCTGTTTGATTCATTGCTCTGTTGCATCTCGTTTTCTAATAAAAATTCTTGTATGAAATAGAATTGCCCAGTTGTGTTTATTTTTAATGTAATTAAGCAAAAGAGTCTAACAGTTGGAGTTCTGCAAGTAAAAATGTCTTATTTTGATAGTTTACGCTAACATGTAAACCTTTCAAGGCAAACCTTCCGTGATCTTTCAGGTTGTTAAATTAAGACGTGCTTTGCTGTGTGATTTCAGCTTTATTTTTAAAAAGGTAATTGTCAATTTATATGTGCTGTACTGTACTACCCATAATCCTAGAGTGAGATCTGAAATGTTACCATTACTATAGAAGAGAGAAAATCAGTAAGACTTGTGGCTACCTATTCCCATGAAGCATTGTGAGTGATGTAGTCAGTCCTACTCTTGAAATTACTTGAACATGTTAAGTTTTTTATTGAACCATTATTTCTGAATCAGTTATATCTGTTACATTGGCTTATGGGATGAGTAGTTAATTCAGAGATGTTTAATACAGTAGTTAACAGTGCTTTTTTGTGCTCAGAATAGGTCACTGTTGTGTCCTTGTCAACTCATCATATAAGAACATAAATTTTATTGGAACAGCAGGTGTTTTGTGTATAGTTATTTATTTTACATGTGCTTTACATGTCATAATTTATAAGACTGAATACATGGAGAAATGCTCTTTGTGTTTAATAACTTGACTCGTATACAAAAACAGGAATGTGTATATATAGGCTTTAAGTATTTGGTGTTGCATAAAAGTAAATCCTTCAGCCAGAAAAAAGAAAAAAAAAAATGTGAAAAACATTTTAAAAGAAGCCATGTTAATCTTTTACCCAGTCAATCTATTCCACCCATAAATATTGTGAAAAAAAAAAAAAAAACTTGAACTGGAATATAATGTAACATGCAAAAGTATCAAAGAGTTTTGAGAGTTCTCGAAGGCAAGAGTTTGAGTGCGACGAGATGCATTCACTCAGAGTTGGGCAGGCCTGGTGTGGAGAGAAGGTGGTTAATACTAGCAGGCTTTTCAATTTGTTTAAAACTTCTCGAAAACACTTTAAAGTGTTAAGCAAAGCTGTTGTGGATGAATCTTTAAACAAACAGTTGTCAATGGAATCACTCAACTGCATGTAAAAGGAGGCTGTGAGGGATAGACAGTTTTTTTTTTTTTTTTTTTTTTTTTTTTTTTAAGGAAGCACAGTGTCCACTGAAAGAGATTTTCCATGTTTTAGCAACTTAATGATCAACAAAGTAGCACACCAGACTGTACCTCATGGTCTCATTTTCTTTAGTTAAGTTGAATATGTAATTTTCCCTAACTAGGCCAATTTCTCCATTTTGAGAAATGAAAACATTTCCATAAATTGTTCTTAATTTTCAGTTGTTACTGAGCATCATCTCACCTTTCTGACTTCGAGCCAGGTCTCACCTCCTGCGAACGGCTGTCACTGCCAATTGATGAACATGGTCAAAGGTTACAGGACTTCACCAAAACAAGATACATTTTGACAACCCATGTTTCTGCTGATCTGATGTTTCATTATTTGTTACTTGTACTACTTACCTAAAACAGGCACTGAGTCTTCACTTTGTCCAGCAGCATTGAGGGCAGTTACGACAATGTTACCGCTACTGAAATTGGTGATGGAGCAGAGGAGCTGTGAGGTCATGCAGAGTTTGATCCTACCAGAGGAAGTGACCCCATACGCGGTGTAGTTCGTAGCAAATAAAGACTCATGCCATGCCACTACTGCCAATGATGCAGAGAATGTCACATTTAGAGGGGCACAAGGTACTGGGGGGGAAAGAAATAAATGAACAGATGAGTAATGTATGTATTTGCAATTTAAGGATCTTCATTTCCCATTTAAGAGTGTAGGAAGGTAGTGCTATGATGATTAAACATTGTGCACCTGTGGTTCCAGTGACCGCAACAGACTCGGCGCTTGAGGCGGCAGAGTTCCTCGCCCTGATGGTTGCGCTGTAGGAGGAGCCACAAGGGAGGGGCATCTCAAAGAACGTGCGACTTGTCCAATAGGAGGTGAGGTCAAAGAGTGCCTCGCTATTGCCCTGAATGCTGCCCTTGAGTCCAAAGAGGTATTCAGAATTAGGGCAACTCACAGTAGACCAGGACGCCCTCAAGATCTGAGTGTCATTCACTACTGTACGAGGGACAACCCTCAACCCAGCTGGAGGACAGGGAGCTGAGGGAAAGAGATGGACAACAAGACTTAAAACCTGTTTTCCCAATGGGAATCGCAAAGAAACAGAACCAAAATGTTAGTATCTGCCTTTACAATGGATTTTCCTGTTCTATACTCAAATTTTGTGTAAGTTGCAGCTGTTAGGCTTTCACATTTGGTCTGAACCTAGAGGTCCTTTTCATGTTATATCCGATTTGTAAACACATCTTCAACATAAGTTGCTGCTAACCATAATGACTAGGTGACTAAATTTAGTTTTGCCGCTGCTCTTGTAGATCTTTGAATATCTTGTAATCCGTCATCAGAAGCAATTCACATCAGCAAATTTGGCCAAATTGCTTTCATACTAATTAACAACTGTACTACAGTGGACTTAAACTGTAGTCCTCCCTTTTCAAGCAAATGTGGGTGTGGTCCTTTTGGTGGACACGCAAGTACAGAAAGCATTACAACCAAAAGAACCAAACGTTGATGTCAAACAGATTCAAGTCTACTCTAAAAGCACTAGTATGAAACATCCTTAGGGGAAATCTCAAATACTTGCAGATCAGTTCAAAGAAAGCAGATAATTGTTGTACCTGCTCCACCAATTTGAGGTTTACTCAAGGAACTGTTGCAGGTGCCATCTGTTGCCTGCACTGTAAAGTTGTACACGGTGCCGCACACTAAGCCCATCAAAGTACAGGAAGTCTCCGTGTTCTGGCAGTAGACCTTTGTGGCATTTTCTGACTGGGCAATTCCCACATAGGCCACTGCCCCTGTACTACCCACCCATGACAAGGAGGCACTACTGTTCACGCATTGTAAGTTTGCAGTTACATTGGTTGGCTCACATGGCACTGCAGAATAAAGACATCGCAATGAAAGTTTGTACAATGTAAAAATCTTGGTCACATCATTTAAAGAAAAAGAGTTTGTCACTCTTACCTGTTTTGAATGTGACATTAGTACTTGGCAGACTGGTGCAGTTCTCATTACTGGCTAAAACGGACACATTGTAGGTGTTGCTGCAGTGCAGGTCAGTTAGTGTGCAGTTATTGTATGAGGTATTGCATGTCTTTAAGTCTCCATCTCTGCTGACAGCAGTAAGCAGGTATGACTGCGCCACGTAAGATGGCTCCCATGACACAAACACAGCCTTTGACTGACAGTCTGTATAGGCCTGTACTTGTGAGGGCTGACAGGGCGCTGCAGAGGATCAAAGGAAGAAATGAGAACAACCTGAATATGGTGCAATGAAAGCACATGTAAAATTGATATATAGATATAGATCAAGGGTGTCCATTCTTCTCTGGGAGGACCACCTTCCTGAAGAGTTTAGCTTCAACTTTAACCAGCCAATGAAGGTCAACTCTACGAGAAGGTTGTTCTCCTGGAGCAGGATTAGAAACCCCTGGTTTATAAAGTGCAGTTGCAATTATTTAACTAGAAAAGTCCCACAATGCAGATGCTATCGTGTATCAAGTGGTTGTTAGCACTTTATTATGTGACTTCTGTTCTGGGTGGTTGTTCACTGGTTAGGTCAAGAGCCCATCCCCAGATGTCTATGATAGTCTGGTCCCTAAATATGTCTCAGGTCTCTTCTCTAAGTATAACCTCTATATAGGTATAACAATACTGATGGTTGTACCGGTTCTGATCTTGTAGGGTGGGCTGCGAAGGCTGCTGCATTGGTTGGCCGAAGCAGCCACAATGATGGTGTACTCTTTGCCGCACTGCACATTGGTAAGGTTGCAGGAAGAGGTGGAGCTATTGCAGGAAATGAAGGCACGGTCTTGATCCTCTGCTGTGACAATGTAGAGGGAATTTCCTCTGCGTGCCCTCTGCCATTGTACCATGATAACAGAACTTTGGCATTCAGCCACCACCACGATGGATGACAAGGCACAAGGTGCTGGAGAGAGAGATAACAGACATTAAGACTAAGAGACCCAGGGTCTCGAATGAGAGGGCTGAAGCTCTCAGGTGTACTTGCCTGTCTCCAGCTGAAAGCTGTTGCTGGGTGGGCTCAGGCAGGCAGCATTTGAAGCAGTGACTTGGAAGGTGTAGCTCTTTCCACAACCCAGGTCAGGCACATTACAAGTGGAGTTTGCGCTGGAACACGTGGTATTTTGACCGTCGTCCCCAACAGCCAGCACTGTGTAAGAATCTGCACCCTTATCCACTTCCCATGATACCCATGCGGAGTTAGTGACACAGTCCACTGTACCATTAACCCCCTGTGGGGTACATGGAGCTGTAGAGAGAAGAGCATAAGTGCATAAGGAAAGTATGGATATTGAAATGTATCTATCAATGCATCCATCCATCCATTTGTAACAGAGAGCATTCTAGTGTTAGTGTCCAACCTGAGGCGATGTTGAAGCCACTGCTTGCTTGACTCTGACAGCTGCCCCTCAGTGCCACCACACTGATGTTGAAGCTCTCTCCACAGGGCAGATGTGCGATGGAGCACTGCGTGTTTGTGCTGTTACAGGAGGAAATCACACCAGTGCTCTGGGACTCAATTTCCACTCTAAACTGGCTGGCATCCACTGCTGGGCTCCAGCTCACCAGCACAGACCCTGAATCACACTGCACATTTGCAGATACGTTATGAGGTGGACATGGAGCTGAGAAAAGAGAAAAGGAACCAATCAGTTATTGAACGGGTGGGGAAGTACCAAACATTTCAGCAGGAAACGATAAAAGGTAAACCAATAAATCAATGATGGTATACTCCTTGTTGCACTGCAAATGCTATACAGCAGGGTTCACCAATCTCGGTCGCTGTCCTGCAGAGTTTAGCTCCAACACACCTGTTTGAAAGTCTCTAGTATGCCTAGTGAGACCTTGATTAGCTGGTTCAGGTGTGTTTAATTGGGGTTGGAGCTAAACTCTGCAGGACAGCGGCCCTCCAGGACCGAGATTGGTGAACCCTGCTATATAGCAATGTTAGAGCAAGTTAGCAAACCTACTCATGTCACATGCAAAGTCATAACACAATGTAGAAGTCTTGAAGGTACAGTAGCTTGTAAAAGTTTTTGCATTGTGGCATTATTTTCATGACAATGATGTAAATTTCTCATTCCCGTCAAAATTCTCATTCCCGTAATTACCATACTTTCAACAGATATTTTTTTGTAGTTACTCTAACTATATTACAACATTTTAAAATTAAATGTAAAATATAGTTTATTTAAATATTTTGTTTTTTGCATTACAGCAATGATAATTAGGTAAAAATGTGCTTTATTGCTCTGAAAATAATTGTTAAAAAAATAAGCCAAAAACTTAATTAAGGCTAAAAGTAGACTTCTTATCCAGATCATTTTCCACCTCAAAATCAAAACATGTTCTTTAAACATTTGATGAGATTTACCTTTATGTTAGAGAGGGGTTGAAAAATGGTAAATCTAAATTACAACTTCTGCTGGTGAAAGAAAGCTTCAGAGAAACATAAATACTACTAAATGTTTAATGAAATCATTCTTGATAGGCCTTTGTATATATTTGGTTGCTAATTAAGTTGACATACAGTTGTCTTTACTTGATAAAGTAAAATCCTCACACACGCACCTGTTTGCACTTGAGACATAGTACTCTTCACGCCCCCGCAGCCACTGGCCATTGAGTAGACAGAAACATTATAATTCTGACCACACTGCAGTTCTTGCAGATTACAGGAGGCAGTGGTGGTGTTACAAGAGTAGGAATGGCCATCATTAGACACGGCCACAGCCATGAAAGCCTCCGCCCCGTTGGCTTGTACCCACGACACAGACACAACACTACCATTGTGGATGTCGCAAAGCAAAGATGTCTGAACATTGCTAGGTGCACATGGAGCTAAATAGAGAGAGAACAGGGACCATTTTAAAGGACATTCATTATAAGTCGTTACAATGTTGATTATCATACACCTGCATGGTCATTTTGTATCTTTGTGTCTTTTGAACATATGACAACAGATTAGAATATCCCACATCAGAAATTGCATTAAATCTGAGCTCTGTCATCAGGTGCACAACAGAAGCAGTGGACTCACCTGACTGCAAAGTGAGGTACGTGTTGCTGTTGTCACAAACTCCATCCACGGCAGTGACGGTAAGGTTATATCTCTGGCCACAGTGCATTCCGGATAATGTGCAACTGTGGTCAGAGCTCGTGCAGTTGATGCGATGTCCGTCAGAACCAGCAGCCTGGACCGTGTGATGCGTGAGGTTATCAGTGAGCTCCCAAGTTACAACAGCAGAGTTTGTGTCGCAGTTGAGAAAGGCGCTAGCATTCTGTGGCTTACAGGACACTAAAGTGAAATGAAATATTAACAATTACCATAATTAACAAAATAATACTTACACCGGCAGTAAAAGTGATAATCTTTCAGTTATTTTGGGAAGCACTTTTTGGTAACACTTTATTTTACAGTGTCCTTGTTACACATGTTATATGTAATTACTGTAGTAGTAACTATAAAGTATCCATACTTACATGCAACTAACCCTAAACCTAATCATGACCGTAACCCTATAGTAAGTTAAATTATTATTACTAAACACTTAAATGTATAATTACACTGTAACATGGACACCTTAAAATTAAAGGTTACACAGTAATATTAAGCAACTACATGCACTTACTATAGGGTTAGGGTAGGATTAGGATTTGTTTGAGGGTTAGTTGCATGTAATTATGCATAATTTACTGTTATTACTATGGTAAGTACATGTAACATATGTAACAAGGGCACTGTAAAATAAAGTGTTACCAAATTTAGGTACCTGTACTCAGCACAACTGGTTGGCTCTGTGCAGTGGAGCAGCTCCTGTCACTCGCGCTGACAGCCAAACTATAGTTCATCCCACAGAGCAGGTCTGAGAAGACACATGCTGTTCCAGTGCTGTTACACACTGAAGCATAGCCACCACTACTCCAAGCAACTGCGGAGTAGGAAACGGCACCTACGCTTTGATCCCAGGATACAGACACATCTCCAGTCGTACAGTTTACTCTGCCCTGCACTTGACCAGGTACGCATGGCACTGCAAAGAAAAAAGTTTGACAATTAAAACTTGACTTATATTGTTAGAATTTTCATTCAAAATGTAACCAACAGTCATGCTGGTGTCATAATATTTCAATACTGAATTTTGATTTTGTTTGCATGCTGAATTATACTTTTTTTTTATGGAAATAAAGGAGGTAACAGAGGATACAAAACTGGAGGCTGTACCAGTGTTTATTTCTAAGGTGGAACCTCCTGATGTGTTGCATTGCTGGTTTACTGCAATGACGCTGACATTGTACGAGGAGCTACAATGCAGCGTTTGCAGTTTGCATTGCTGTGCAGTCGTGTTACAGGCATTCACTGGACCTTCAGGTCCCTCTGCAACCACCAGGTAAGACGCCGCCCTGTGGCTGATGTTCCATCTTATAGTTATAAAGTTAGACAAACAGTCCAGCTCAGACACCAAATTCTGAGGAACACATGGAGCTGGGAGAGAACAGAACAGGAAAACCATTTGAGATTTGAGATATGAGTCATTCTCAACAGACTATATAGAAGTCAATGTATCAGTGTTTTCTGTATTACCTGTTGACAGGTTAGCAGGTGAACTCTGTGCACTTCTGCATTGCTGGTTAATGGCTTTGACAGTGATCTGGTACTGTTGACCACAGAGCAGCTCTGATAGGAAGCCACTGGTAATGTTGGTACTGAATGCCAGTGTGTTCCCATTTCCACTTACTGCTTCCACTGCATATGTCTCAGCTCCAGCACTGGAAGCCCAGCTCAGAGTGCCCAGCCCCGTGCCACAGTCCAGGATGGGCGTCAAAGCTTGAGGGACACATGGGGCTAAAGAACCAGAAAACAGAACAGCATTGAAACTTTCATGAGGTTTGTGCTTACTTGCATAAACAAGAACAGAAAATGTCTGGGTATTATGAAAGATTTACTATAGCTTTTATTTCAATATTTGGTTTGTATTGAACTTTAGAAAATGTAATAATAATAATTTATAATCAGAAGTGTCAATCTCTTGTGATGAAAATTATTTTCATTGCAAAAACAAAAACCCCAAAATAATATTTTTCTTCAGTATCCATGTCTTGTTTTCAACTAAAAACATCTATACATTCTTAAAATAAGATAAATCCAGCAACCTAAATTTGGATACAATTGCCTCAAAAGTATTTAGAGACATTGTATGAATTTCATTGCTAAATATCAAGCCATAGAATCTGGCCATAATCTGCTAAAAAATGTGCTCCTTGTTCAGAACTAATTTAACACTTCTTAATCATTTTTATGATTACTTTTTACCAACTGAATCACAGTCACTATTTCACAATATTACTATTTTTACTGTATTTTTAATCAAATTATTTATTCCAAACTTTTGACAATATACATATATAGCTTTAAAATGTAAAACATTTATTTTCTAAAATATTTTAAATAAACGCAAGTGTCAAAAGAATATTTTTATCTAATGCACATGCATATATATATTTTTTAATTACATTTAACTGACATGTAAATTGTAAGCATGTAAACTACTCATTCATCCTACAGATGGAAACCCATGGTATATTTATCATTACAGTGTCTTACCCATGTGTATGTAGGTGCTGTTGCTACGTGTACTCGTGCAGCTGCTGTCATTGGCAGTAACACTGACGTTATAGATTTCACCACAATGCAGGTCCTCCCAGGTGCAGCTGGTCCCATTAGTGACGCACAGGTGTGTGTGTCCATCATTACCTGTTGCTTTGGCAGTGTACATGTTTGCCCCATCGCTTGGGCCCCAGCTGACAGAACCCAGCTGGTTGTTACATTCCACATGTGTCACGAGATTATGGGGCGTGCAGGGCGCTGGATCACAACACATTACAAAGGTAAGTCAACCCATTTCATACAGTACTGCCTCAAATCAAATGTATAAGCATAGCAACAGAGATCAACTTGAATTATTTGCACAGTACAGCAGTTTTATGTATAATTTCAGGAACATACCGAGTCTGAAAACGGCAGGGTCGCTCAGTGGACTGTCACAGTTATCGTTTTGCCCTTGAACAGTCACGTTGTAACTTTGTCCACAGAGCAGTGACACAGACAGGCTAGTAGAAGTGGTGTTAAAGGCTATGATATATCCCAGACTCCCTGTTGCCGTCACAATGTAGGATAACACCCCTTTGGCATTTGACCAGTCGAGCGCCACCATCTCACTGTTGCATGACATGTGAGCAGTCACATTCTCTGGTCTGCAAGGGTCTGGAGAAGTGAAGGGGGATTGTTATATTGTACCAATGTTTAGAGTTATTCTATAATCATTTAAGTAAAAAAAAAAATGAAAAATAAAAAAATAAACATTGTTATTATTATTATTATTATTATTAATAGTAGTAGTACAAACAAAAATATTAAAATATGAACAAAAATATATATATAAAAACAAATTATTGATGCTAATAATTAAATCAGATATTAATAAAAAATGTTTAAAAACATCATAAAATAAAAAATAAGTAGGGTTGAGAATGGAAAATCAATTCAAATTCTGGAATCGGATACCTAAGGTAATAATAATCGGAATCATCGGAAACGTTAAAATTCAAACGATATCAAACCCTATAAAAAAATGTTAATGTTATTAAAACTAATGTTATAAATATATATGAAAGGCTTACACTTTTCTTTCTGTTTTTTTGATTAAAGGCCCAAGGTTTTGTGAAGGGTTTTTACACTGCATAATGAGTTTACACTGCAAACCTGTAGTGAGGTACACAGGTGCGCTGGCACTGCTTTGGCAGAGGCCGCTGTAAGCGGTGACAGTAAACGCGTAGGTCTCTCCACAGCCCAGATTAGAGAAGGAACAAGTGGAGGAGGTGGAGTTACAAAGCTCCTGGCGTACTCCTCCTGCACCGAGGGCTCGGGCGGTGTAGAAATCCACTCCTTCTCTCGCCTCCCAAGACATCACGGCCGTGTTGTTGCCGCACACCTTATCGGCTGCCGCCCGCAGTGGCACACAGGGTCCTGCGGAGGGGTCACAGAAAAGTTGGACCATAATTAGCCTAATTAACTTTTAACCCCTTCTACCGTGTAATGGATTGCAAACTCACTGGACCGGAACGTGGCGTTGGTGGCGGAGGTGATTTGGCACTGCTGGTTCGTAGAGGTGAAGGTGAGGTTATAGAGTTGTCCACACTGCAGGGACGAGATGTTACAGTTGTTCTGTTGGGATGAGCAGGAGAACCTTTGGCCTCCTGATCCCAAAGCCGTCACAGAGTAATTCTCCGCCCCGGCCATGATGCTCCAGGACACTAGAGCTGAATCTGTAGCACAGTCCACAATGGCAGACACACTGCTGGACAGACATGGTGCTGAAAAATATAGAAGAATATTTTTCAATACTTACAATACTTGTATCCTTTTTGCTA
Organism: Scardinius erythrophthalmus; assembly: GCF_964197995.2. Lineage (NCBI taxonomy): Eukaryota > Metazoa > Chordata > Actinopteri > Cypriniformes > Leuciscidae > Scardinius > Scardinius erythrophthalmus. The sequence continues at coordinate 8,659,376 of NC_138229.1, forward strand.
GCACATATTTTATTTAACACAGTTATCTTAGAAAAAAGGTTCATTGGGGCTCTTTATTGAACCTTAGGGTTTTTAATGCCAAAAAGGTTTGTGAAATGTCTTAAATGATTGCATTTTTCTACTGATAAAGTATGTTTACAAGCTGTTAAATTCATATAATGTCAAATTTCAAAATTTATTTAAACTAAATCCATAAAATGATCCGATGATGGGAACCACTAAAATGTTCTATAAATGAAGTACCTGACAAAACCCTTTGAACTTCTAAAAACCTTTTATTCTAAGAGTGTATGATACCCTAACATTAAAGTGAAATGCTGAGAAACAGTTACTTCTGAAATTTGTTTCTAAATTAATTATCCAAAATAATAAGACAGTAATCCGGAACATGGTAATTTCTGATTTAATTTAGACTTTTTTTTTTTAAATTCAACCTTAAGTACTATATTATACGGTATATTTTAGGTACTAGGTTTTTTATTTGTTTTGTCCTTACAGACCTGATGTCATATTGACCCCTATGCTGTCAGAGCTGTTGAACTCCTCTCCGATGGCACGGACTCTGACATAGTACACTTCTCCACAGGTGAGATCAGGTAAACTGCAATATGTGTGATCTGTCCGACAGGAAGTGGAATGACCATTTTGCCCATCCAGGAACGCAATGTATCCCACTGCAAACTGGCTAGGCTCCCAGGAAACAGTTGCATTGAGGGTGGTGCAGTTTATGCTAGCTTTGACGTTCTGAGGAGGACAGGGTTCTGAAATGACACAAAGTAAATAAGATTGCATTGACTGAACACTTTAAATTTCAATCTGCTCCTCACACAATACTGTAATATGGCTTTAAAAGACTTAGAATGTCGTACACAAATAGTATGGACTACTTATACGTGTCCCTTTTTTAGCTCAGTCATTCAGGTTTGTTATTTTTAACATCATGAATAATGACAGAATTTAAATTTTTTAGTGAATATTCCTATAAAATCAGTGGTCACATGACTGACCCGTCTTGATTGGATTATAGGTCGCAGTGACATTGCAGGCACTGTTGCGAGTCGCCACGCTGATATTGTAGATCTGGCCACAGCTCATGTCTGTCAAGGTGCAGCTCGTGTTAGAGGTCGCACAGGTCACTGTCAGGCCCTCGGGGGTCACAGCCACTGCTGTGAAGTTGGCGGCCCCTTTAGTGACGTCCCAGGAGAGCCGAGCGGTGGAAGGACTGTACTGAGCTGTCAGATGCTGAGGAGCACACGGACCTGTAATGGTATGATTACAGCTTAGTTTTCTTCATTTGATGTTTTAAAAAGCATGAAATAATTTATCATAAGCCTCATGTACACATTTCATAGCATAATTAGTCACTTTACTATATATATTTTTTTAAATATATATATTATATATATACAGTCAAACCAAAATTTATTCAGACACTTTCAACATTTCTCACATTATCAGAATATTCGCTATAGTTTAGAAAATGGTTATGCAATATGACAAGAACTCGGAATTGTCAAATCAATTTATATTTCACTGGTTTTGGCCATCAGGTGTCTGAATAATTTTTGGTACCCACAATTAATTTTTGGGTATAATATGTTTGATAATATGTCCTGCACCCACTAGTAAAAATAATAAAAGTCTGAATAATTTTTGGTTTGACTGTGTGTGTGTGTGTGTGTGTGTGTGTGTGTGTGTGTGTGTGTGTGTGTGTTATATATATATATACACACACACATATTTAACTATTTTACTAATATATATATATATATATATATATATATATATATATATATATAATAGTAAAATAGTTGAATGGAGTGGAAGGGGAAAACCAAATCTCTTACAAAACTGGCAAACACAAGCAAATCAGATTCAGTAAACCTCACCTGTGATCAGGGAGCCTGTCATCTGTGCACTGGAATTGCATGTGGATCCCAAAGTCTGTACGTTCACCATATACTCATTGTCACACTGCAGGTTGCTCAGCACACAGTGCGTGACGGAGCTGTTGGATGTACAGCCAGTCCTGTTGTCCAGCAGTGCCAAGGCAGAGACAACGTATCCCTGAGCACCTGCACCGTACTGCCATGACACAGTGGCTGTTCCTAGCTGACAATCCAACACTGCCCTGATGGAGCTGGCTGCACAGGGAACTATGGGTAAAAGCAGAAGAGACACTGAGAATGAGAACATTTAATTGGAGCACAGAGTTTTTCATATGCAAACATGGCGAACAAAGATTGAAATGTTCAGAAGTTTGGCGGTGGTATGATTTCTTTATGTTCCTGAAAGTATTCTCTTATGCTCACCAGGGCTGCATTTATTTGATCGAAAATACAGTATTATTATGAAATATTATTGCAATTTAAAATAACTGTTTTCTATTTTATTTTAAAATGTAATTTATTCCCGTGATGGCAAAGCTGAATTTTCAGCATCATTACTCCAGTCTTCAGTGTCACAAGATCATTCAGAAATCATTCTAAAATGATGATTTGCTGCTCAAGAAACATATTCTAATTATTATCAATGTTGAACAGTTTTGCTGCTTGATATTTTTTGGAAACTGTGAAACATTGTGAAATCATTTGTAACATTATGAATATTTTTACTGTCACTTTTGATCAATTTAATGCATCCTTGCTGAATAAAAGCATTAATTTCTTTAGCAAAAAAAAAAACAATCTTACTGACCCCAAACCTTTGAACAGTAGTTTATCATGAAAATGCTCTATATGCATAGAATAGCAAAATGAGCATGTACAGAACATAGTAGTCTGGGTGCTGTGTCCTACAATTAATTTAGTGCAAAGATATTTTTCACACAAAAAGAGATTTTACGCATCTTTCCAAATCTTTTCCAAAATCTTAACCAAATTCCACTCACTGAATTAAATGTGCACTGCAAAGGAATCAGGTCATGTGACAAACTGTTTGAAAATGTTCCATAATGTGTTTTACACCATTTTTTGCCGTGTATACAGTGTTTACTGCACAGTATGTGGACAGCAGCTCTGAACATAGTAATTCATTTAGCAGAGGGTCTATGGCTACAGAGTATAGAGAATAATATTAAAATATATGCTTGTATGTTTAGATGTACCTGAGTTAGTGTTCACTGTAGCACTTGGAGGGCTGCTGCACAGATTATCTGATGCCGTCACATTAACGTAGTACAGCTGACCACACCTGAGCCCTGTCACGTTGCACTGCGAGCCTGCAGACTGGCAGGTGGTGGAGAGTCCATTGCTGTCCTGCACAGTGGCTGTGTACTGCTGTCCTCCTGCACTGGATGTCCATGATACCACTAAAGCAGCTGAGGAACAATCCACGGTGGGCACGACATTCCTTGGTGTGCAAGGCACTAGAACACAAAAAGCAAGAAAAACCGTTAGGTCTCGATACAATCTCTTTTATAGTAATATGTTTTAATAGCCTAGATTGAATTTGATTTCATTTTCTAATTGAGCAATGACATTCTTCAGCTTTTAAAAGAATCATGATGTGAAATAGAAAATAAACTGGTTGGGTTTTGATTGTGTTACTCAGTTATACGTTATATATTTTATTACCTGTTTGGACCTGAACTGGTGCACTGTTCCCACTGCTACAGTTGCTGCCTTTGGCCTTCACTGTGATCGTGTATGACTCTCCACAGGTCAAAGCCAAAAGGTCACAGGAGGTGGAGGCTGAGGTGCAGTTAGCTGAGAGGCCATTAACACTGCTGGCGGTCACTGAGTAAAGCTCCGCTCCTTGGCTGCTCCCCCAGGTTACTTTTGCTATGTTGCTACTACAGGTTACATTGGCCGACACGTTTTGTGGCACACAAGGAGCTGGGTAAAATACAGAAAACAAAAGAAGTTCATTGTTGACATTATTTTAAAAGAATATTCCGATTCTGTCCACTTGAATGCTAGATAAGTTTAATACTGTGTGTTTTGTGTCGTTTTTACAAAGAAACAATATGGTTATGGAGCTTGTGATATACTGTGCGCTTTAGTTTTCAATTTCTGCATCTAGACAAACTTGAAGTGTGTAAAATTCTCCACTAGTTAGATGGATGATGAACATAGCAAAATGTTTATAAGGTTAAACTGAAGGGGAAATACTTACCAGTATTGACACGATGCACTTCGCTACTTTGCCCAGTGCAGTCGACGCTCATAGCTGTGACTGACACGTTGTACGTCTGACCACACGCCAGGCCGCTGATGTTACAGGAGGAGCTGCTGGAGTTGCATGTTTGCGTAATTCCATGATCACCTTCAGCTGTTACTATATAGTAGGAAACAAGGCCACTAGATGCTGCCCAGGAAACAGACGCAGTGTCGGACCCACAGGATAATGACACATTGACTTGAGTGGGAACACATGGAGCTGGAAAGAAAAGATTCAAATGATGTGATGCACAGAGTTTTAGTGCAATAGATTATCGGATGCCATTTAGAAAGGGTTTAAATTAGGGTCTAAGCTAATTACACTGAATTATTGTTTAATGTTATACCTGTGTCTAGAGTGACCAGGGGTTTAGAGCAGGTTGAACAGTTCTGGCCGTATCCTGTAACACTGATGTTGTAGTGCTGACCACACTGAAGTGAGCTGATGTTGCATGAGGAGCCGTTGGTGAAGCAGCTGTGCTTTTGGGCGTCCTGGAAAGACTCTAGTGTTGCATTGGAACTTAGTGAACCATTGCCTGGTGTCCAAGAAATGAGTGCTGAGTTGGTGCGGCAATCCAGTCTGGCTTGAATGCCAGTATTAGGACATGGTGCTGCAACATGGAAAATTGATAACACATCAAAATGCTGTTGCAAAACTGTATTTTTACATGGGTGCCAGGGTGTTGCCATATGGTTGCTAAGATGTTCTAAGTGGCTCCTATGGCACATTTATGTGGTTTGGTGTTACACAAGGAGCTGGGTAAATTATCTAAAACAAAATTAGTATATGGTTGGCTGTTATATTAAAAGTGAATTATCCCTTTAACTTCCCACTGATCCGCAAATCATATCTCAATATCTATACTACCATTCAAAAGATTAAGGTCAGTAATATTTTTTTTTATGTTTTTGAAAGAAGCTTATTATGCTCACCAAGGCTGCATTTATTGGATTAGAAATACTGTAAAAATGTAATATTGTGAAATAATTCTATTAGTGCCATTTCTATTTTAGTGCTCAAAAAAACATGTCTTCTTATCATCAATGTTTAAAACAGTAAAGAAAAAAATTATAATCTGGATATTTGATGATTAGAAAGTTCAAAAGAAAATTTATTTTAAAAATAAATATGTTGTAAAATTATAAATGTATTTACTGTCACTTTTAAATAATGCATCCTTGCTAAATAAAATTATTAATTGCTTTTTAAAAAAATCTTCCTGGTCCCAAATTTTTGATTGGTAGTGTATATCATAAATTGTATATAACAAGGTTTGATTTAACCAGCTATTTCTCTTGCCTGTTATGATAGGTGACCCAGTGCCTACAGAGCTGTTGCATGAACGTCCCTCTGCCACTACTTTAACTGAGCAAGTTTGTCCACACGTCATGTTAGTGATGTCACATCCTGTTTCATTGGTCCTGCACATATATGTCTGTCCATTAGAGCAGTCAAGTGTTGTCAAAAAGGACAGTGCTCCATTGCCACGTGACCAGGACACACTCGCTGTGTTGTTGCCACAATTCATTCTGGACTGGATATTTAGTGGAGGGCAGGGGGCTGAAGAGAAAAGAAAAGAATATTATTTAAAGGAGAAGTATGCAATTTCCATGCCACTATAGGGGCACCAATCACATTTGTAAAAAGAAACAGGATTTTACTGTGGGGGGGGTTCCAGATTTTGTTTTTAAGATAATGTGAGTAGTGCTAGGATGTTGCTATATGGCTTCTAAGTGTTTGAAATGGGGTTCACTGGGCTGCTTTTTAATTGTGAAAGAATAGACTTTTTCTAACATGCACTAAAGAATTGTGCACAGCAAGATCAGGACCGTGTATTAGAAAGTAAATACAGTTGGTTTTGATTTCATGTTGACTTTAAATATATAGATATTGAACTGGTAGGACTCATTATTTAGAATGGTAGGCATCAACTTTGTGAAAATGCTACTGCACCTGCCATGACCTGACTGGTCACACTGTTGGCGCTACAGCCGTTGCCCTCCGCAGCCACAGTGATATTGTATGTCTGCCCACAGCCAGTTGCAGCGATCATGCAGGATGTGGAGGTGGAGTTACACCCCAGAACCCTGTCAGTAGATTTTGCTTGAGCATAGTAGATCTGCGCCCCGTTACTCGACTGCCAGCTAACTTGAACATCCCCTGTTTGGCAGTCTAAGAGCTGACTGACCACAGACTGAGGAGCACAGGGTGCTGGGAGACAAAAGTTAAACAAAGTATTACTTTAGCATGTTTTTAAAGGAATATTCTGGATACAAACATCACGTTTCCTCAGCAAACAGTGTTTATAAAAATTAATGACATTTGCGTTAACCCACGTACATTTGATGTCAGAAAACACATTCCCCTAACGTTCCCCTAATGCAAGTATACGGTTTCCTTTTGGTTATTTTTTGGGAACCAAAACACTGTAGGAATGTTCATGGAACAAATTTTCTTTGCTTGCTAGGTAGCAGGCAAGTATGCTGGAGGGATTAAAGGAACCGTATGTAAGAAATGTATTTCAATTAATCATAAAATGGCCCTGATATGTCACTAGACATTAAGAAATCATGTTCATTTCAAATACTTATATCACTGACAACAGTAGTCCGGCCAGGATCTTGTCATTTAAAAAGTGAAGTTGCAGCCCTCAACTGATGTTGATGTTGTCATGTTTGGTTTTGGCCTGATGCCACACCCTCCACCTATCTACCAATCACAAAGTCAGTAGTGTTTCGGAATCCGGGTTGCCAGCTCTGCTCTAGTTACCACAGCTGCAGCTACAAACGTGTCGGATAAAAAATGTCTAACGTTACAAAACATAAAATACCTCGTTATGAATCAGAAATACGTCGTGACAAAGTCTGAAATAAAACAAGGATTTGTATAGGAGATGCCTTTGAAAGATGGAGACGGCTGAAAACAGAGTAGAATTTGAAGACAGACACCAACGCAGCTTATCTGGCAACCTCGAGTCAGGGGGGAGGGGGAGGGGATGCAACGCTCTACAGTATTCTGACGTCACAAACTACCATGTAACCACTCACATCAAGGTGTGATCGTCAACGAGTGATTGAGCTGGTGCGAGTGAGTGGAGGCGGGGCTGATTTACATATTCATTGATCCGCCTACACTAAATGAGGCAAGTGTATAGAGTTACATTTTAAGCTATTAAGGCATGAAGAAAACATTTTCAAGATTTTTTTTTTAAATATGTCATTTTGGTGATTAAAGATGAGTTTTAAGGGATAAAATGATTGACTACAGAGGGACTTTAAGAAACATTTCAAACTTCATGTACTGCAGACACTTATATACTATAGTTTAAATTAAGTTCTGCATTTAAACACTAGACAAACTTGAAGTGTGCAAAATTCTCCACTAGTTATATGGTTGATGAATATAGCTAAACGATTATTAGGTTATACTGTAATTGAAATACTTACCAGTATTGACACGATGCACTTCGCTACTTTGCCCAGTGCAGTCGACGCTCATAGCTGTGACTGACACGTTGTACGTCTGACCACACGCCAGGCCGCTGATGTTACAGGAGGAGCTGCTGGAGTTGCATGTTTGCGTAATTCCATGATCACCTTCAGCTGTTACTATATAGTAGGAAACAAGGCCACTAGATGCTGCCCAGGAAACAGACGCAGTGTCGGACCCACAGGATAATGACACATTGACTTGAGTGGGAACACATGGAGCTGGAAAGAAAAGATTCAAATGATGTGATGCACAGAGTTTCAGTGCAATAGATTATCGGATGCCATTTAGAAAGGGTTTAAATTAGGGTCTAAGCTTATTACACTGAATTATTGTTTAATGTTATACCTGTGTCTAGAGTGACCAGGGGTTTAGAGCAGGTTGAACAGTTCTGGCCGTATCCTGTAACACTGATGTTGTAGTGCTGACCACACTGAAGTGAGCTGATGTTGCATGAGGAGCCGTTGGTGAAGCAGCTGTGCTTTTGGGCGTCCTGGAAAGACTCTAGTGTTGCATTGGAACTTAGTGAACCATTGCCTGGTGTCCAAGAAATGAGTGCTGAGTTGGTGCGGCAATCCAGTCTGGCTTGAATGCCAGTATTAGGACATGGTGCTGCAACATGAAAAAAGGGTTAACTCATCAAACTGCAGAATGGTGCTTGTCATGCTAAAACTGTTAGGATGTTGCTATATGTTTGCTGGGTGTTCTGGGAGATTGCTAGGGAGTTTCTTAATGGCTCAGCCGGGTCAAAGCCGGTTTGTGGTTCCCAATCCTTATGAGCTGAGTTCAAGTACCTGAGACAAGAGTGATAGGCTGGCTAGCCAGGCTCATGCAGTCACCATTCATGCCCATGACTGTGATGGAATATTCCTGACCACATTGCAGGTTTGGGATATCACAGCGTGTGACAGTGTTGTTGCAGGACGCTTTGTACCCTTGGCTGCCTTCCGCCTTTACCGAGTACCAAGTGGCACCGAGTGCACTGTACCAGGTGATGGAAGCAATGTTGGAGGTACAGTTTAGAGCAGCAGTGACATGGGTGGGAATGCAGGGTGCTAGATAAGGGAGAGGAGGAAGCTGTATTAAAATAATAAGGCTATATATAAAAATATTTTAAAATGTGCTTACTGTTCAAAAGTTTGGGGTTGATAAGATTTTTTTTAATGTTTTTGAAATATACCTTATGTTCACCAAGGCTGCATTTATTTGATCAAAAATACAGTAAAAACTATAACATTGTGAAATATTATTACAATTTAAAATGCATGTTTTAATATCATTTATTCCTGTGAATTTTCAGCATCATTACTCCAGTTTTCAGTGTCACATGATCCTTCAGAAATCATTTAAATATGCCGATTTGATGCTCAAGAAACATTTCTATTTATCAATGTTGAAAACAGTTGCACTGCTTAATTTTTTTGCGGAAACAGTGATACATTGTGAAATCATTTGTAACATTATGAATGTTTTTACTGTCACTTTTGATCAATTTAATGCATCCTTGCTGAATAAAAGCATTAATTTCTTTAGCAAAAAACAATCTTACTGACCCCAAACCTCTGAACAGTAGTTTATCATGAAAATTGTATATATGCATAGAATGGCAAAATAAGCATGTACAGAACATAGTAGTCTGGGTGCTGTGTCCGAGTTTAGAGAGTATATAGAAAAATATATGCTTATATGTTTAGATGTACCTGAGTTAGAGTTCACTGTAGCACTTGGAGGGCTGCTGCACAGATTATCTGATGCCGTCACATTAACGTAGTACAGCTGACCACACCTGAGCCCTGTCACGTTACACTGCGAGCCTGCAGTCTGGCAGGTGGTGGAGAGTCCATTGCTGTCCTGCACAGTGGCTGTGTACTGCTGTCCTCCTGCACTGGATGTCCATGATACCACTAAAGCAGCTGAGGAACAATCCACGGTGGGCACGACATTCCTTGGTGTGCAAGGCACTAGAACACAAAAAGCAAGAAAAACCGTTAGGTCTCGATACAATCTCTTTTATAGTAATATGTTTTAATAGCCTAGATTGAATTTGATTTCATTTTCTAATTGAGCAATGACATTCTTCAGCTTTTAAAAGAATCATGATGTGAAATAGAAAATAAACTGGTTGGGTTTTGATTGTGTTACTCAGTTATACGTTATATATTTTATTACCTGTTTGGACCTGAACTGGTGCACTGTTCCCACTGCTACAGTTGCTGCCTTTGGCCTTCACTGTGATCGTGTATGACTCTCCACAGGTCAAAGCCAAAAGGTCACAGGAGGTGGAGGCTGAGGTGCAGTTAGCTGAGAGGCCATTAACACTGCTGGCGGTCACTGAGTAAAGCTCCGCTCCTTGGCTGCTCCCCCAGGTTACTTTTGCTATGTTGCTACTACAGGTTACATTGGCCGACACGTTTTGTGGCACACAAGGAGCTGGGTAAAATACAGAAAACAAAAGAAGTACATTGTTGACATTATTTTAAAAGAATATTTAGATTCTGTCCACTTGAATGCTAGATAAGTTTAATACTGTGTGTTTTGTGTCGTTTTTACAAAGAAACAATGTGGTTATGGAGCTTGTGATATACTGTGCGCTTTAGTTTACAATTTCTGCATCTAGACAAACTTGAAGTGTGTAAAATTCTCCACTAGTTATATGGATGATGAATATAGCTAAATGATTATAAGGTTATACTGTAATTGAAATACCAGTATTGACACGATGCACTTCGCTACTTTGCCCAGTGCAGTCGACGCTCATAGCTGTGACTGACACGTTGTACGTCTGACCACACGCCAGGCCGCTGATGTTACAGGAGGAGCTGCTGGAGTTGCATGTTTGCGTAATTCCATGATCACCTTCAGCTGTTACTATATAGTAGGAAACAAGGCCACTAGATGCTGCCCAGGAAACAGACGCAGTGTCGGACCCACAGGATAATGACACATTGACTTGAGTGGGAACACATGGAGCTGGAAAGAAAAGATTCAAATGATGTGATGCACAGAGTTTCAGTGCAATAGATTATCGGATGCCATTTAGAAAGGGTTTAAATTAGGGTCTAAGCTTATTACACTGAATTATTGTTTAATGTTATACCTGTGTCTAGAGTGACCAGGGGTTTAGAGCAGGTTGAACAGTTCTGGCCGTATCCTGTAACACTGATGTTGTAGTGCTGACCACACTGAAGTGAGCTGATGTTGCATGAGGAGCCGTTGGTGAAGCAGCTGTGCTTTTGGGCGTCCTGGAAAGACTCTAGTGTTGCATTGGAACTTAGTGAACCATTGCCTGGTGTCCAAGAAATGAGTGCTGAGTTGGTGCGGCAATCCAGTCTGGCTTGAATGCCAGTATTAGGACATGGTGCTGCAACATGAAAAATTGATAACACATCAAAATGTTGTTGCAAAACTGTATTTTTACATGGGTGCCAGGGTGTTGCCATATGGTTGCTAAGATGTTCTAAGTGGCTCCTATGGCACATTTATGTGGTTTGGTGTTACACAAGAAGCTGGGTAAATTATCTAAAACAAAATTAGTATATGGTTGGCTGTTATATTAAAAGTGAATTATCCCTTTAACTTCCCACTGATCCGCAAATCATATCTCAATATCTATACTACCATTCAAAAGTTTAGGGTCAGTAATATTTTTTTAATGTTTTTTAAAAAGAAGTTTATTATGCTCACCAAGGCTGCATTTATTGGATCAGAAATACTGTAAAAATGTAATATTGTGAAATAATTCAAAATAACTGTTTTTTATTTTACTGCTCAAAAAACATTTCTTCTTATCAATGTTAAAAACAGTAAAAAAAAAAAATCTGGATATTTGATTATTAGAAAGTTCATAAAAGAGCATTTCTTTTAAAAATAAATATTTTGTAAAATTATAAATGTATTTACTGTCACTTTTAAATAATGCATCCTTGCTAAATAAAATTATGAATTGCTTTTTAAAAAAGATCTTCCTGGTCCCAAATTTTTTATCGGTAGTGTATATCATAAATTCAATATAACAAGATTTGATTTAACCAGCTATTTCTCTTGCCTGTTATGATTGGTGATCCAGTGCCTACAGAGCTGTTGCATGAACGTCCCTCTGCCACTACTTTAACTGAGCAAGTTTGTCCACACGTCATGTTAGTGATGTCACATCCTGTTTCATTGGTCCTGCACATATATGTCTGTCCATTAGAGCATTCAAGTGTTGTCAAAAAGGACAGTGCTCCATTACCACGTGACCAGGACACACTCGCTGTGTTGTTGCCACAATTCATTCTGGACTGGATATTTAGTGGAGGGCAGGGGGCTGAAGAGAAAAGAAAAGAATATTATTTAAAGGAGAAGTATGCAATTTCCATGCCACTATAGGGGCACCAATCACATTTGTAAAAAGAAACAGGATTTTACTGTGGGGGGGGGGGGGTTTCCAGATTTTTTTCTTAAAGATAATGTGAGTAGTGCTAGGTTGATGCTATATAGCTTCTAAAGGTGATAATACACAGGGCAACTTTTTGAGCAATGTTGCAGAGCGATTGTTGCTTGGGCACTTTCCCATTGAAAATGGGCAATAAATTTCTATCTGGATACTTTAGATCGGTCATGGTCCCTGTGTCTCATCTGGTTTCCCGTTGACGGCAACATTGCTCAGCAACTTTGCTCAAAAAGTTGCCCTGTGTATCATCAGCTTTAGTGTTTGAAATGGGGTTCACTGGGCTGCTTTTTAATTGTGAAAGAATAGACTTTTTCTAACATGCACTAAAGAATTGTGCACAGTAAGATCAGGACCATGTATTAGAAAGTAAATACAGTTGGTTTTGATTTCATGTTGACTTTAAATATATAGATATTGAACTGGTAGGACTCATTATTTAGAATGGTAGGCATCAACTTTGTGAAAATGCTACTGCACCTGCCATGACCTGACTGGTCACACTGTTGGCGCTACAGCCGTTGCCCTCCGCAGCCACAGTGATATTGTATGTCTGCCCACAGCCAGTTGCAGCGATCATGCAGGATGTGGAGGTGGAGTTACACCCCAGAACCCTGTCAGTAGATTTTGCTTGAGCATAGTAGATCTGCGCCCCGTTACTCGACTGCCAGCTAACTTGAACATCCCCTGTTTGGCAGTCTAAGAGCTGACTGACCACAGACTGAGGAGCACAGGGTGCTGGGAGACAAAAGTTAAACAAAGTATTACTTTAGCATGTTTTTAAAGGAATATTCTGGATACAAACATCACGTTTCCTCAGCAAACAGTGTTTATAAAAATTCATGAGAAACACATTTGCATTAACCCACGTACATTTGATGTCAGAAAACACATTCCCCTAACGTTCCCTAATGTAAGTATACGGTTTCCTTTTGGTTATTTTTTGGGAACCTAAACACTGTAGGAATGTTCATGGAACAAATAAATTTTTGCTAGGTAGCAGGCAAGTATTCTGGGGGGATTAAATGTGAAGTTTATTACTTCTGTTAAGGCTGTACTGTTTACTTGAATGCTACACATCCATTGCAAGTTTTTAAAGTGTTCCTTTTAATGTGTAATTCTTTTAAACTCCCCCTGTGGTGAAAATCAAGCTTTTAATATTGTTTATATGTCTATGTGGTGCTTTAAGACAAATCATGAGGAAATTCAACACCATTGCAGTGTTTTTTCTCCTTAAAACTGCAGTGAACCAAAGACAGTCTCATAAAACGCGGTTTGAAATCGCTGGTGTTTCTGACGTCACAAACTACCATGTAACCAATCATGTCAACGAGTGGAGGCGGGGCTGATTTACATATTCATAGATCCGCCTATACTAAATGAGGCAAGTGTGTAGAGTTACATTTTAAGCTATTTTAAGGCATGAAGAAAAAATGTTCAAGAAAAAAATGTTTAAATATGTCATTTTGGTGATCAAAGATGAGTTTTAAGGGATAAAATGATTGACTACAGAGGGACTTTAAGAAACATTTCAAACTTCAAGTACTGCAGACAACTATATACTATAGTTTAAAAGTTCTGCAATTAAACACTAGACAAACTTGTAGTGTGGAAAATTCTCCACTAGTTATATGGATGATGAATATAGCTAAACGATTATAAGGTTATACTGTAATTGAAATACTTACCAGTATTGACACGATGCACTTCGCTACGTTGCCCAGTGCAGTCGACGCTCATAGCTGTGACTGACACGTTGTACGTCTGACCACACGCCAGGCCGCTGATGTTACAGGAGGAGCTGCTGGAGTTGCATGATTGCGTAATTCCATGATCACCTTCAGCTGTTACTATATAGTAGGAAACAAGGCCACTAGATGCTGCCCAGGAAACAGATGCAGTGTCGGACCCACAGGATAATGACACATTGACTTGAGTGGGAACACATGGAGCTGGAAAGAAAAGATTCAAATGATGTGATGCACAGAGTTTTAGTGCAATAGATTATCGGATGCCATTTAGAAAGGGTTTAAATTAGGGTCTAAGCTTATTACACTGAATTATTGTTTAATGTTATACCTGTGTCTAGAGTGACCAGGGGTTTAGAGCAGGTTGAACAGTTCTGGCCGTATCCTGTAACACTGATGTTGTAGTGCTGACCACACTGAAGTGAGCTGATATTGCATGAGGAGCCGTTGGTGAAGCAGCTGTGCTTTTGGGCGTCCTGGAAAGACTGCAGTGTTGCATTGGAACTTAGTGAACCATTGCCTGGTGTCCAAGAAATGAGTGCTGAGTTGGTGCGGCAATCCAGTCTGGCTTGAATGCCAGTATTAGGACATGGTGCTGCAACATGAAAAAAGGGTTAACTCATCAAACTGCAGAATGGTGCTTGTCATGCAAAAACTGTTAGGATGTTGCTATATGTTTGCTGGGTGTTCTGGGAGATTGCTAGGGAGTTTCTTAATGGCTCAGCCGGGTCAAAGCCGGTTTGTGGTTCCCAATCCTTATGAGCTGAGTTCAAGTACCTGAGACAAGAGTGATAGGCTGGCTAGCCAGGCTCATGCAGTCACCATTCATGCCCATGACTGTGATGGAATATTCCTGACCACATTGCAGGTTTGGGATATCACAGCGTGTGACAGTGTTGTTGCTGGACGCTTTGTACCCTTTGCTGCCCTCCGCCTTTACCGAGTACCAAGTGGCACCGAGTGCACTGTACCAGGTGATGGAAGCAATGTTGGAGGTACAGTTTAGAGCAGCAGTGACATGGGTGGGAATGCAGGGTGCTAGATAAGGGAGAGGAGGAAGCTGTATTAAAATAATAAGGCTATATATAAAAATATTTTTAAAAGTGCTTACTGTTCAAAAGTTTGGGGTTGATCAGATTTTTTTAAATGTTTTTGAAATATATCTTATGTTCACCAAGGCTGCATTTATTTGATCAAAAATACAGTAAAAACTATAACATTGTGAAATATTATTACAATTTACAATTTACTTTTTTTATATGTAATTTATTTCTTGTGAATTTTCAGCATCATTATTCCAGTTCTCAGTGTCACATGATCCTTCAGAAATCATTTAAATATGCCGATTTGATGCTCAATGTTAAAAACAGTTACATAACACATTTTTTTCAGGATTCTTTAAAGGATCGAAAGCTCAAATGAACATAATTTATTTGAAATTAAAATTAAATAAAAAATATATTTTTTAACATTATAAATATTTTCACTGTTACTTTTGATCAATTTAATGCATCCTTGATGAATAAAAAATATTAACTTCTTTAAAAACATACTTTAAAATGGTATTTATGTTTGTTTGTTTGAAACACATGTGGCCCTAAAAAGTAATTGGTAAAATGAATGTATGTCATGAAATAACAGTAATTATCAAGTATTTCTTTGTAGTTACTAAACATGGATTAGTGAGTTATGTTCATAGTTAATAAGATGAACACTATATATTTATATAAGAGACCGAAATTGGATTTAAAAAAAGGTGAAAAGTGAAGTTAGTTTTGAGCAAATCCCTAGCATTTGTTTGGAAATGCTGCTTTTTTGTCTATCGGATGAATTGAAATTCATACATTTTTTGTATTTGAGTACATTTTAGGGCCTACACACGATGTTGTTATGATTCATTTGAATCAGCAAAAGTTAGCATGAGCGGACACCTGTTACCACTGCAGCTCTAGGTTGAGAGCTGCTGTTGCAGGAGGCTCCATCAGCTTGGACGGTCACATTTAGTCTCATCCCACATGGCAGAGAGGTCAGCTGACAGGAAGTCCCCATAGTGTGACAAGAAGCTAAGCGTTGCTGCTGCCCGTCTATTGCCATTGCCGTGTACCCATTTGCGCCTGCGCTGGCAGCCCATGTCACGTTAGCCGCGTTGGTGTCACACTGGAGCACGGTTGTGACATTTTGAGGGTCACAAGGAGCTAAAGGAGATAGATAGTCTAAGTCAGCATCAAAGATCTGTTACTGTTTGAAAATGTGTGCATGCTCAGATGACTGTTACCTGACTGTATCTGAATGGGTGTGGATGGCAGACTCCTGCAGTGAGCATCGTTCCTTGAGACCGTGACGTTGTAGTTGACTCCGCAGAGCAGGTCTGCTGTTGTGCAGTTGTTAAAGCTGGTGCTGCAGTTAACCGTGAGTCCATGTTCACCCTGCAGTACTGCTGTGTACAGACCCCCAGCCTGAAGGCTCTGCCAGCTCACCGTCGCACGATTCCCTGCACAGTCTCTAGAGACCTGCACGCCGACTGGAGCACATGGGGCTACAAAGGAGAATGTAGGAGATTTACTTTGTGTGCACCAGAAATTCAATTGCTTTACCTTCATAAGGACAGCTTTTTTATGAAAACACAGCATACCGTTTTTTAATCCTCCTTTTATTTTACTTTTTTTAACTATTATTTTGCATTATTTGTTATTTTACATTTTAAATATCTGGACCCTTTTATTCATCCCCTTTTATTTTGCATTATTTTCATTATTTGTTATTTTACATTTTAAATATGGCCCTTTTTCTTCACCCTCTTTTTTAATTTAGGTTTATTTTACGGTTTAAATATTTGACCCCTTTTAATTTTTGTAAATGTATTGTACATATGAGGACCCTTATCTAGCTTTTATTTTTTATTTTAGATTTTACATTAATTTATAAATAAACCAGATAAATAAATAAATGTATTTTAAATATCTGGACCCTTTTATTCATCCCCTTTTATTTCTGGCATTTTTTATTAATCCCCTTTTATTTTTTATTTTACATTTTAAATATAAGGACTTTTTTCTTCACCCTCTTATTTTATTCAAGTTTATTTAAATTTTTTTTATAAAAATGTATTTACTGTACATATCTAGGCCCTTTATTCCCTATTTTATTTTAGATTTTGCATTAATTTATAAATAAACCAGATAAATAAATACATTTATTTTTAATATCTGGCCATTTATATTCATCCAGTTTTTTATATATATTTTTTTTTATTTTACTTTATATTTTTATGTTACATTTTATTTATCAGGTACCTTTTATTTGTCTGTTTTTGGTCATTTTTGCACCTACCTGTCTGTAGGAGGACATGTTGGCTCTCAGAGCTGTTGCATTGCAGATTTGTTGCTATGACAAACGCATCATACGTCTCGCCGCATGTCAGGTTTTGGAATGAGCACTCTGTCGCCATGGCAGTGCAGGTGTGAACCGTTCCATCCGCATGTTTCGCCATTCCGAAGTAGAAAATGGCACCGTTGCTAGAGACCCATGTGATAGAGGCAGTGTCTGAACTACAAGTCTCCACAGCGGACACATTCTGAGGTATGCAGGGAACTACGGTGGAGGATAAAGAGTATTAACATCTGATACCATGCCATGTTACTTTTTTGCAAGGGGATGTTCATATACCATTGTATATTACATTGCAATAATTCACAGTACCCAAAATATGTATGTACACATGCTCACCTGTCTCTGCTACCTCTCCCAGCACAGGATCAGTAGAACAGTCACCGTCAGTCGCAAAAATCCACACGCTCAGGCTCTCTCCACAATCCAGATCTGTTAGTGTGCAGCTCGTGTTTAGAGATGTACAGTTGTAGAAATCTCTACGATTACCGCGGGCCTCCACAGTGTAGGTGTAGGCGCCTTCAGGCCCGTCCCAAGAAGTGACGGCACTGCTGATGCTACTACAGTTTGCATTTGTGTGGACGTTCTGTGGCAAACATGGGGCTAAAGGTGTAAGGCGACAGAGGGGGCCAAAATTAAAAATTATATTTAAAACAACTGAAGTTACATTTATTTACATAGCACTTTATACAATGTAGATTGTGTCAAAGCAGCTTCACAGTAATAAACAGGAAAATAAGTCTTGTAAAAATTCATCAGTTATGAGTAACTAGTCCAGTTCGGCTAAAGGCAGCTCTATAGAAGATATTAGTGTCATTATTCAGCTCAAATTCAATGTTAATTCAATTCAGTCCAATAACAGTGTCAATGTTGCAAAGTTACTGTCATTATCAGCTCAATTCTGTTCAAATTGAGTTCTCATCCAATAGTATCGATAATAGATCTGAATATTAATTGTCTTTAAACCTCGGATATAAAGGTCTCGGACCTGTGCTTGCGTAGATACATGCACACATTTTCACAGAGATGAACTTTATCCTCAGATCAATGAGGCATACAATTAGTCAGATTAAAAAATAAATACAAAACCTGTCCTAATTGAAAGAAAATAAGTAGACAAAAAAGATTTATAAGTAAAAAAATTTTGTAGGCCGTTCATTTTTGACCGGGAACACCACAACTACTTTGTTCCATTTTGTACAAAATAAAAGCATTTCAAAGAAAAGTTCCCGTTTAAACATTAAAGCACACTAATGTGCAATCTTTTCCCATATTTTGTTGAATATTAACAAAATTATCCACAAACAATGCTTTTCTTCACTCAAAAGCCGAGGTGCATGAGCTCAGATCGATGTGGCCAACAATCAATGACTTTTTCTGAAAAAAGAAATTCAAACCTGTCCTAATTAAAAGAAAACAAGTGGACAAACGACTGAATAAAACATTTGCTGATAATATAGAATAACGAGAGATTTACAAGCAATTTTAAAAAGGCTGGTCAATTGACTGGGAACACCAAAGGTGTTACAGGGTTTTTAACACACAGTGAAAGATAATGATTGTGAAGTACAGATAGCACTTTCAATACAATATTCATATTACATGTTAGGCCTTGACATTAACAGTGTCGTATCATGAAAAAATTAAATATTTACAGATTTTTCCCAATAACTCACCTGTTTTGACTACCACTGCTTCTGTGTTTCCGCTGTTGCAGTCTAGTCCTTCGGAGAAGATGGAGCTGACGTAGAAGCTGTAGCTTTTGCCACAGACAGTATCAGTGAAGTAACAGGAGGTGCCAACAGTGATGCAATCAGTTACATGGCCGTCCGAGTCCATAGCCAGGGCGTGGTAATAAGCCGTGCGGTTGGTGGCACTCCACGAGAACAAGATGACATTACTGGAACACTCACGGTACAGATGTGGTGTTTTAGGTGGGCAGGGTGCTGTGTGTGTTTGTTTGAGAGATGGGAAGAGAAATTAATTTGCTGATAAAAGATCCAATTCCTTTTTGGTTGAAAGGGATAGTCAACCCCAAAAATTTGAATTACACACCCTCGTTTCATTCAAAACCTGTACAACTTTCTACTGATTGCTTCTGTGAAACACAGGGGAAGATGTTTAAAAAATATTTCCACTTTTTTTGTCCATACAATGAAAGTCAGTGGGGTCCAAAACAAACAGCATTGGACCCCATTGACTTTAATTGTATGGACAAAACACACTGAGACATTTCGAAATATCTTCTTTTGTGTTTTGCAGAAGAAAGTAAGTCATACAGGTTTAGAATGACATCAAGGTGAGTAAATGATGACAGAATAATCATTTTGAGTGAACCTTTTGGAGAGAGACTGAGGTCCTGTTTACACTTGGTATTAAGATGTGTTTTGGGCGATCAGATCACAAGTGGACGGTGCTAAATAAAGGTGTAAAAGGGTTCTAAAACGTTTTGAGCTCTTCCACTTTCGCCCACTTCCAAAGGTAGTCAAAAACAAAAATGCTTTCGTAGTGTAAACACTCATGTGGTCAAATAAGTTTAAACAGCCACAAAAGACCGTCTACTGGCCTAATGTGTAAACGAAGCGCACTAGCCAGACGGGATGTGAAATTTGTTGGCTGGAGACCAAAGTTTGGATTGTAGACGAAAAACGCACTAATTATCATTCTTGATTTCTAACATGCACTCACAGCATTCGGCATGGTCTTGCGGCTATAAGAGTAGAAAAGAAAGCTGCTTCTCTCCGTATGCTTTTCTGTCGTATTTCATATGTAAATTGCGCATGTTTATTTTGTCCATGAGATCGAAAGATCTGAAAGAAAACCACAAATGTACCAGCCCATAGACCCTCCCCTCAAAGAAATCAGGACAGAAGTGGTTGAAAGGGGACAAAAGAGACTGATTAAAATACTAGGTGCAAACGGGAATGTGTCTCCCTCAACTACTTGTGATCCGATCGACAGAAAAGCATTTTAATACCAGGTGTAAACGGCCTGAGAGCAGATAAAAATACAACCTGAGTAAGACAACCTAAGAAGGCAGGTAGATTTACTAACTTAGGGGCTTAGACTGATACAGGAACTAGAACAATTCTGCCACCTGATACCACACAACCTTCCATTAAATCTCGGCCTCAATAGACTCTAGAGCTCATTTAATCTACATGACAGTAATTCCTGGGTGTGTTCCTTCTCAGACTTCTTACACCGTGAGAGGATTTCGTGCTCATCTCCCAGAGGACTGAATCAGGTGTGAGCGTGACCTTTGAAAGAGGGCATTTTTACCTGTCTCAAAGATGTAGCTGACATCGGAGGACCTTTCACAGTTAGCAATGGCTGTAATCCGTACAGAGTATAGTTCTCCACAATTCAGCATTGGGATCTGGCAGGCTGTGCCATTGGATGTGCAGTTAAGCGACCGGCCTTGGCCATCTGTTATGACTGCGCGGTACAACGTGGCACCAAACACTGCATTCCAACTAACCGATGCCTTAGCGGTAACGCAGCTGTACTCCACGGAGATGGAGGAAACTGCTGAAATGGCTGAGAAGAACAAGAAGTGACATGTTAAAGTTTGGCAAATCCAGATGCTGAAAAGACCAGCACTGATTTCTAGGCTGGTTTATGTTTAGTCTTGGTTCTGGTCTAGAAAATGTCCTCTTTCTTGTAGAAAGGCTAGACTAGAAGGATTCAAAACACACCAATGCAGAAATCTATTGCTTTATCTTTATGGTTTCATTCAAAGGTTTCACTCTGCTTCATCCTTATGTTGGTGCGACTCACTGGGAGTTGTGTAGTTGATGTTTGTAGGTTCTCCTGGTTCGAGGAACATGTTGACTGATGCAACCCCTATTGTGTATGTTAAACATGGCTCCAGGCTTGAGATATTCACAGCTGTACTGGTGACGTTCCTAAGAACAGGGGCAAGTACTGGCTTATTACTGGCCGTGACTGAAACCTGGTAGAGCAGGACGCCTGGGACGCTGAACCATGATACGCGAGCCATACTTGGAGTTAACTCCCTCACACTCACGCCATCTGGAGGCTGCACCACTGTAAAACAAGAAAATGATGTGAATGGTCGCTTAATCGTCAGTTACAGAAAGTTAAGATTGCACTGACAGGCTAACAAAGCTGCAGTATTTAAATAGCACAAAACTGGGAAGAACCGAGTAGACTTACATGTTCTGATGGTTTTAACAAGACTCTTGGCACCGATTCCTGCGGCATTAGAGGAATAAACATAACAGTTGTATGCGGTATTGTAGCGGAGGTTGTCTACCTGTCCATTTAGCGTGGTGAATGTGAGGTTATGAGTCTCAATGTGGAAAGTTCCCTCCACCATCAAAAAGTATTTATCGGCTCCTTGCGCACTGGACCACTCAAACCTGATCGAGGTGCTCGATATTGCTTTCGAAAATGATATTTGTGAGGTGGCGGGAACTGCAAGTAAAAAAAAAATGAAATCACATGAGTTCAAAATAAAAACAAGTTTGTCAAGATATGTGTATGGCAAGCCGTTTTAACTTAAAATGTTCCCAGCATTACCCGTAACTGCATTTTTACTAGTAAGAATTCAAATAGAGAGCTCTGTAATTATAATTTTAGTAAGAATTGAGTTGTAGAGCTCTCTAACTGAATCTCTCTTACTGGTAAAAAATTCAATTACGGCGAGTAACACCTGGAACATTTTAAGCTAATACGGCTTGCCATATATGTGTGGGTCGATAACTTACTTGTCTGTCCCATCTGGGAGCTGATGCATGTCACATAGGTCAACAGAAACACTTTAAAAGTCACTTGATAAATTTGTCCCTGTCTTAAGCCTTGGACCAGTTTCTCCAAAGTGGATGAAGCCAGTGGTGGAATAGAAACAGGTGCTGTGTTGCTTAAATTCACAGCCTTGATATCCAGAACATAGTTTGTCGCTCCAGGAAAATTGCTCCATTTTATAAGGAGAGATGATGCAGTGGGTGATGATACTGATGTTATGTTACAGTCTGGAGGAGACAAAAAAATTGCAATACTTAGTATCTTATGAGTCACTTAAACAAAATATAACAGTATATTAATACTATATATTTAGGTAAATGCATTTCTAAAGTTTCTATTCATTATCTTTGCTATGTTTAATTATTCAATTAAAAATATTTTGTCTTATAATATACAATTTATGATACATAATTAGACATAGTATTATTAATATTGTAACTTATTACTAAAATAAATACATATAAATTAATATGAAATACTTGCCTGCAGAAGCTTCTTTTACCTTAAAACAAAGAAACATATGATAGTCAACTTAAGCACAAGGTCTTCAAATGATATGAATGATAAATGATTAACAGATTATATAATACATACCTGTGTCAATGAAAACAGTGTAACAAAGAAGCACAGTGTCCCTGGAAGATGCATCTCTGATTGATGTGTAAGGTGCTAATAATAAGTTAAGGTACATACACTTGCAAATAAGGGGAGAAATCTGAAGTCTTTTGTGGCATGGGCAAGTATACCTGCTCTGTGCGAACCAATCAGTGCATCTTAAATGAGGACATGTGGATGAAACCTAATGACTAACATTAGGCCTCTGGGCTGAAGACATCATCCAAGTATCTGTGTGGTGTGTGTTTTAACAGGTAAGGGCTAGGCTGGGGGTCTAAGGGTTGTTGTTAGACTCATTAAGAACACAAACTTTTAAACTTTGAGTTCTCTCGAAGTTCTCTTCAAGACGATCAGCCTTATATTTGAATAATTACTTTATATGAAAAACACCATGTGCGCAAATGAAGAACATACTGGTGTGTTAGGATTATTTTTGAGTGGGAAATGATATAGGATAGGTTGTTGGTCATTAGGTTTCAGGAAAACAGGGTCAATATAATGGAGAGAGTGAAATTCCCATCCTTGTACTGGCCTGCCTCAAGCAATCTGGTGTAATGTTAAAGAACGATTACGTTACTGGATATCAAACATACATTTTCCCCTCTCATTTCACCTTAATTCCCGTTTAATATTATCCTTTCTGATGATGATGTTGAATTTGCTGGTCTTTCCAATATGTTTTCAGTAAATCAAATGTGCATTTGACTCACATGTACAGTTGCAATTGAACTGAATGACTGTTTTCAGTGAATCGTTTACTATAGTTATTCAGTTACCACTCACTGAATTCACAATGTTACATTAACTGAAAATAAGTTGATGGAGATATGTTTTAGCTTAGCTAGTGTAGTTATTCTTTTTTACTGCAATGTTTTAATATCAAATACGAGTAAGCATTTCTTTAAAAACTAGAAAACTTTCACCGCTACGTTGGTATTGTTTTTTTGTATACTTATTTGCCAGGCTATTTTTTTATTTGATTTACTTTTAACCCTATATTAAGCTGTGTAATTGCTCATATAAATGATAATAAACTAGAAACCAAAGACAAAACTCACAATAATTACTTTTTTCTAAAGTAGGCAAATTTGATTATAAAAGTTTTATAAAATATTTGTATAGAATTTTTTTTATACACAACTCGTTCGGTCATTCATGTTTCAGGATCGGAACAGTTCTTTTTGTTCTAATTATTTATTTATTTTTTCTCTTCTTCCATTTAGAGACTACAGTTTCCTGTAGGGAAGTGGTTCACATCTGGGTAAATCATAACTGCTAATTCTGCATCTCTTTTCTTATTATGTTATAAGGTATCATGTCTAGAGCCAGACTACGCCTTTTTTACTTCAAAATGTAAGAGATCTTCCAAGTGTTTACTGATCTGCACTGAGAATGACGAAAGCAACAGAATGTTTCGCTTTCATCATCGCGTCTAAAACAGTCTGTGCTGAGAAAGATAATGAAGGATTACAGTGTCTTTGTCTGAGTCTCTCTAAACCCAGAAGCAAGAAGCTATGAGGGAAAGTGAATCTGCCTCTTCAATTCAGAGCCTGAAACATACACCTGTTTTGTATTGTGATTAAGGTCAGTGTCTTAAAGTTAAAGCTTTCTTTGCTTTAACAAAGGTGGAGCCTGAAATGTGAAATACTCTTTCATGATTGTAAGGTAAGGTTAGGCTTTTTGCTCATAGAAGAGATTTATGAGAAATGTTAAAAATTGAAAACATATACCAAGTTCTGGCATAAAACTAGATGGCGCAGGCTTATAGGTCTTACATTGTCATCTACATAGCGCAGCTGATTGGTTGCTGTTGCATCAGCGGCCAATGAGCTGCGGCTCAATATTCAAATACCGGTAGTGTTGCTGTTAGCAGTCTGCAGCGCGCTTTCAGAAACCCTCCACCTTCCCCAGCTCCACCTGTATAGATCTGCTACTGGGGTTAATTCATGTAATGGTTCATTCTTACGTGCTCACAGCAATGTCTGTGAATGTATTGGCAGTAGCAGCAGTGTAGCAGATCTATTCCGCCAAGTCCAAATACATTAACATTGCCAAATCCATTACCATTACCATTACCATGCCAATCTTTCAGAGAGTTGTCATGACAGAACTTTTGAGACAGTTTGGAACATTGTTGAGATTCATTTAATAGACGCATGTGAGATTACTGGGGCCTTTTGCTCAGAAGAAAAACATAAGAAACAGGAGGCATACATGTTCTCTATTTAATGTCTTTGCTCTCTCGGAGAAACAAAATCTAAAAGTATTCATTTACCTGCTATTGTTGGTGTAATCAAAGATTATTTCCCGTGGGATGAATTATCAATGTCATCATTGTATGACACGTGTTTGACAATTTATCCAAAATGACTAATATTTCACTATTTCATTGGTCTGTCCGAATATGTTGTTTTGCCAATTTTCTACTGTAGTTCACATAATATAACTAACCCAAAAATGATTAAACTGATGATGTGCAGCATGTTTGTGATGATTTGATGCCTCAGATCAGGTGACTTCTTACGCAGATGTGTTCTTTTAAAATTCAACTTTTCACCTGGTGGACCATAAAACAGCCAAAACAATATGCTATAGGACAGAATTTTTCATGCAGACCTACTTAAAATTACTTTAGAAAATTTTAAAATCTACACTGCCCTGCCAAAAAACAAAAAAAAACAAAAAAAAAACACTGTTTGGGTTCAAATAGGCAAATGCTTAAGAGTCTGTGATTGGATCATTATTATTATTCTAGCCTGTTATATGTTTGGCAACAGTTCGTCTAACCCTAATTGATGGAGTGTGTAGCTTTTCATTTCTTAACCATGTAGGAAGACATCATGGCCATATTCCAGGATAACTATGTCAAGATTCATCAGGCTCAAATTGTGAAAGAACGGTTGGGAGGGAGAGTGAAGAATCATTTTCACACATGAATTGGCACCTCTGAGTCCAGACCTTAAATTCATTGAAAGTCTTTGGGATGTGCTGGAGGACACTTTACAGAGTGATGGACTCTTGCATTGTCAATACAAGATCTTGACCAAAAATTGGTGCACCTCTTGATGGAAATAACATCACAACATTTATTTCCATCAAGACCTGCATACATTTTGGTCAAGATCTTGTTTTCTTGGAAATATCTTTATTTTATCATTATTAGATTTCCAGCTGGTGCAGGATGAAAGTTTACTGAAGTTTAACATTTATGGTTTGGGGTGTGTTCAAATCAAGTATTATTAATAGTGATGCGGATCTTAGCAAGTGTCAGTAAATAATGTGTTATGTAAGAGAATATAATATCCTCTGGTGTGTTGGTTTTCATGATGGAGATGATAACAGCTCAAGAACAATGTTCGTGACGTAGCTGTGTTTTGTGTGTGATGTCTTGTCTTTGAGGGATTTTGCTGCCTAAATGATAAAGTTTCCCATCTGGATTTCATTTATAAATAGATGTGCTATTAGTTATATACAAAGATATACAATCTCATGTCTATCTTCATCACAAACACAGAAAAGTTTCTGCATCATCAACTGATAAATGTGTTGTGTGTGCGGAAACATTTGTGGTGTTCTTGAAAAATTCTGACTGTTCAGAGCAGTCTTTAGAGACAGAACAGAACAGAACGACACTGCTGTATTGTCAAATTATGCATGCATTAACTGTGTTTAATAAATGTAATATTGTTAAACATATTAAGTCAGCCTAAAGAATTAATGTGTTAGGTTAGCAGCCTACATTAAGTATATATAGTTGTAAAATTAGGCTATTTCCGGTGGGAAAAAGGCGAAAAATATTCAAGAAAACTGAAATGTTAATAAAGAATACATTCTCAATACGTAATGCTTCATGCTGTTTATTATGCAAATTCAATGTAATATATCATCCAAAGGACACATATGACCTGGGGCGGACACTGAACCTGAAACTTGTGCTGTTCATTTTTCTCAATAACCTTGTTCAGAAGAGGTCCGCCCAGTATATGACACACATGACACTGGTCCACTCCTTTGGAGGCTTGCTGCTTAGGGAACTTCCTACAAATGCTTAATGTGTTGTTTGAATCATCTCTTTAACATACATTTAGCAAACATTAACAATTAACATTAACAGACATTTAGAGATTTTTAACTTGTGCGATCAATTTTTCTTGTGACATTATGATATTACTTTTTTCTGGACATATAATCATTTGGGCTTCATGGCATGCTATGAATATTAGGAAATTACAGTATAAATGCAAAACATCAAAATAAAAAAGAAAGTGTATACCGTATATAAAATATGACATTTTGAAATGGTTAACAATTTGATTGAAATCTATATTTTTGTATTCACTTTTTAAAGTTCTTAAAGATGCGATTACATTTTCACATTGAGCCAATTGTTAGCTATTTTTGGCAAATGTTAAGAATGTGGCCAGATGAATGCGGTGAGAAGAGAATGCACTGTTGTCTGTGTTGATGACGTCAGAGCTCCATCTGCTTTCATCTGAGCTCTTTAACAGAAAACAAAAAGACATGAGAACCGGACATTTGTGGGCGGTCCAACTTTGATCATAAACACACTGAAATGTATATGGCCTATACATCATTCATGTCAAGTACATAATCCTGCAACATTCTCATAACTCCTTTTGTTTCATTTAACCATGCCCCCCACACACATATACAGTATATACAACAAATATGTACAGTATATATATATATATATATATATATATATATATATGTGTTTAATTCTCATAATTACATTTTTTCTCTAAAACAGTATTGAGAGTGATCCTATGTGGATACAAATATGATTCATTTAATTTTAAAATCACCATCAATTAAAGGTAGTACAAAAACTATTTTGCACTTTGTTTCATATGCTTTTACTTTTTAAAAATATACTTAAATATATATATATATATATATATATATATATATATATATATATATATATATATATATATATATATATATTAATCAGCTTCTTAAATGTTTCAAGTGAAGTAACAAGTCATCTGTCGTATCTGAAAATGTTTCAACTAAGATGCACATCTGGATTCTCAAGAATGTAAGTGTCATATTTTATCGTCACCAACTGTACAGCAATAAACCTTTCTGAGATGTCCACGTTGACACGATATGCTTTATCCTACGGTGGACACAAAGGCCTCCAGTTTCAAGTGCCCTGGGTAAATCTGTCCCATGAGGCTCTGCATCTGTGTGTGTGTTTACTAGTGATGACAGTTAATGTAAACGTTCAGTCATAATTAATGTGCGATCACTCACGATAGGGTTCTAGTCCACACTCCTCCGGCCTCGATAGATCACTGCAGATACACAGAAAGAGCAGTTATGTAGCACTGAGTCATAAGGAACATGCTTAGGAGAGCTTGCGTATATAAAAAAAAGTTTATATATATATATATATATATATATATATATATATGGTTCTAGATAAGTTTCAATGAGAATACACACCCATTCCCACTGTGTTTCCAGAGCAGGATACTGAAAGACAAGGAAACATGGAAATCAGTCCATATACATGTAATCTCTAGCCTTGATTTTCTTGATTTGAAGTGCCTTCCTGTAGCTCAAGCGCTAGCAAAGTCATGGGTTCGAGAACCGGAAAAATGTGTTCCTTGAATGCAACATATAATTCCTTGAGTCGCTTTGGATGAAAAACGATTTTAAACTATATGTCATTATGCAGTATTCAAATATTATTTTTAATTTACAAAGATTTTCTAGCTCTTATTATACCTGAGTAGAGTTTTCTGGGGCAGAACGTGACCTTCGAACCCTGCTGTGTTAAGGGAGCGACCACGACGGTGTACACTTCTCCACACATGATGTTGGAGACGTCACATGCGGTAGCCCCCTGTGTCGTGCTGCAGGTGTAGTTGGAGCTGGTGCCGTACAGGTCGGCTGTGTAGTTGTACAGGCCGGGAGAAGAGCGCCAGTACACACGCAGAGTGTTGTTCACCATGCGGTAGAGTTTCACGCTGGATGGACAACACGCACCTGAGAGAGGTCACAGATAAAGAAAATGAGACGTGAAAGAGGAAGGTACAGAAATTAAGTGCACTTAGTTGTAAACTGCATAAATCATTCATAAAACCATTATTTAATGGTTCACTCAAAAATAAAGATTCTGTCATCATTTACTCACCAAGATTGTTCAGCACAACTTAAGGGTGAGTAAATGATTTTTGGGTGAACTATCCCTTGTACGGTTGAAGACAAGGTTGAATTGAATGTGAAGGGTATTTGTAAGAATTGGATTTACAATTGATTTACATTTGTTGTGTTTACCATGGTACTTTTTTGTATATGGCATACTACTGTATATGCACACTACTTTTTTAATGTATTTTTGTTGCGTTTCCTGGTGAGGCCCATAAGATGCAAGTCTTATTAATTTATCTACTATAGTCATTTATTTCCAATTTTTAATATCACTTAAATCAGACATTAGATAGACAAAATGTCACATAATCTGTCTAAACAGATTTTTTTATTTATTAGGAGAACTTGACTTTTAATTTAGTTTTTTATTATTAATAATTTAAATTTTTACTTTCTTATGTAAAGTGCATTGAGAAGCTACCTTTAATAGTGCTATATATAAAAACAAATATAAATATTTGTATAAATATCATTGATATTTATGATATTCATAATTATTTAAATATACTTTATTTTTTAGCCTGGCCTTCCTGTAATGTCTTATAATGCTTTTATATATGTTTTATGTTTTTCTTCATTTTTGGTTATTTATTTTATATTTGAATCCTTGTTGACTTTATTCTCATTCTTGTATTTTAATGGGTCTTTTTTATTTAATTTTTTTATACTATCTATCGCTTCTTTTTTGTCTGTAAAGCACTTCGAACTGCACTCTGCATCCAGCAAGAGTTAATGACCATTAACCAGTCATGTAGTTTTCTCATGATGACAGATATAACAAATGCACTCAACTCACTTGAGGAGAAACCATGGTATCTGCACTCTGTTTTATGTCCAGTAATGCTGAAGGCCTCCAGCGACACATTGTAGCTTGTGCCACACGTGATGCATCCCAACAGGCAGTGTGTGTCCATGGTGTGACATTTGGCATGACCTCTGGGGGACGTCAAAGACGTGACAAAAGACTGCGCCCCTGTGGCAGGCGACCAAGTGACGTTCGTCATGGACTGGGTCACCTGTTCAACAGTCAGAGTTTCTGGACAACAGGGACCTGGAGAGAGAGAGAGAGAGAGAGGGTACATATTTATATCGCTTCACCATTTTCAACTATAAACATCAGTCTCCAGATGTTTTCCATCTTAATTACTGCACCTGTTTCCAGGGGAATGGAGTAGCTGGGAAGACTCTGTCCCGCTGCAGTGGTGGCGTAGGCGCTGACCTCATATACGGATCCACAGGACACGCTGATGTAACAGGAAGTGCCGCTGGACGAGCAAGTGAGTGAGTCGGTGTGACCCGCGCCGATCACGCTGTAGTTGGCCTGAATGTTTGTAGCTGTCCAGAACACCTCCACCGTGGAAGAGTTCACCTGAGTCACGTTGAGGATCACAGGGGCACAGGGAGCTGAAACACAAACAAGCAGCATTTCATAAAAATGGATTGCATGTAACAGTGATGGTATCACATATTATGGTGGTACTTTGAAATATACCATGTTACTGAACTTAATAAACTGGCTTTGCATGGTTTGGTTGCTCATTATCTGTCAGAACTTTTAATTTCATTACATGATTTTTCATGGACAGCCTTTAACTTAAATTGATTTATATTTATTGTTTATAATTTTAAAAATTATTCTTTATTATATTTAATTTCGTATCTAGTTTGTCCTTTTGTTTTCTAATGTAAAGTGCTTAAAAAAGCTAATATAAAAAAAGAAATATTATTAATATTTATAAAAATAATAAAAAGTTATTATTATAACATGGTATTTTAGAAAGAACACTGAGTACCGTGTGAACACAATAAAAAGTATATTAAATAAAAATTATCATTATTATTTTGTATACATGGTCCAAAATATATACCATGGTACTGCTATAGCAAAAGTACAACAAAAAAAAGGTATTACGATGGTACTTTTTCGTATATGGCATTGTGCACACTAGTATCTTTTATTTTTTTCTAATGTAAAGTGCATTGAGAATTTACCTTTAAAGACACTATACATAAAAACAAATATGACATTAATATTAAATATTATTATTACAACATGGTATTTTGGAAATATTTTTAGTAGAATTATTACAATAATTAATATAATAATAATTATTATTATTTATTTTTCATTATTATTAGTAGCATTGTATTTACATGATGCTCAAAGTATTTCCAAAAAAAATACCATGGAACTACTATAAAGTACCATGGTAATGTTTTGTACTGTATGTGGCATATATCACACTAGTAAATTGTGGGCTCACGTGCGTACCTGTCCGGCGTGTATGTGCACTACAGGTGTTGTTGCATCCTCGTATCTCACTGCAGGGCCGCACCACCACACTGTACAGACTGTCGCAGGTGAGGTCAGAGAGCGCGCACACAGGAGCCGTGTCGTTGCAGTGGATCCATTCGCTTCCGTCTGCAGCGATCGTCTCGTATAACTCAGCTCCTCGAACTGCTGACCATGAGATCTCTAAAGTTTCTGTAGAAATCAGTGACACGGACACATCCTCTGGACAGCATGGGACTGAGGAGAGAGAGAGAGAGATAGAAAAACGTTTACATAAAATATAAATATTAGTGTGTGTACTGTATGTCTTTTATATATATATATATTATACATAATATGTAAGTTTGGGGTCGGTACGAATTTTTTTATGTTTTTGAAAGAAGTCTCTTATGCTCACCAAGGCTGCATTAATTTGATAAAAAATACAGACTAAACAGTAAAATAGTGAAATATGATTACAATTTAATATAACTTTTTTCTATTTCAATATATTTTTAAAATGTAATTTATTCCTATGATAGCAAAGCGGAATTTTCAGCATCATGTGACGCTCCAGTCTTCAGAGTCACATGATCTTCAGAAATCATTCTAATATCGTTAGCCTCATAACATAATTGCCTACGTCCTATTTAAAAAAAAAATGACTTAGGCAATTATACTGAGGCTAACGATATGCTGATTTGATGTCCAAGAAACATTTCTTATAATTATCAGTTGAAAACAGTTGTGCTGCTTAATATTTTTGTGGAACCGGTGATACTTTTTTTAAGCATTCACAAATGAATAGAAAGTTCAAAAGAACAGCATTCATTTGAAATGGAAATCTTTTGTAACATTTTTGATGTATTTACTGTCACTTTTGATCATTTTATATATATATATATATATATATATATATATATATATATATATATATATATATATATATATAAATGTAAATCTGTCTGTGTAAAGTACAAACTTGTAGTATAGTTGACTATTTGTCCTGGCGGACTGGAGCCGGCCTGGTTGTAAGCGAATACGGTCGAGAGGTACGTGTATCCGCACTTGCACTGGAAGTGGCAGGCCCTGCCGGTGGTGTTGCAGTTTTCCTCTAAGCCATCATCGCTCTTCACGTAGGCGATGTAGTAATTCACCCACGGAACCTCAGACCACATGACGGAGCAGTTCCCTGTGGTCACCTCCTCAATCCAGACCGAGTCAGGAGGACATGGGACTGAAAATGATTCAAAGAAGATGACAACCAACCGCACAACTCTTTATTAATGTGTATGTGTGGTTTGTCATGTGTGCATTCATGTGTGAGTAAAATATACAGGTCAGAAGGTCCTCTGGGTTTGAAGGGTCACTGGTTCCGGCCTGGTTGGATGCTACGAGGGTGATGGTGTGGTTCTGGCTGCAGTTGAGAGGACTGATTATGCAGTAGAGGTCTGAGGAGCTGCAGTTCTGGCCTGTGGAGCTCACAGCAATGTATGTGTCGGCACCACGGACTGCCTGCCAATACACCGCCAGATCGAGAGAGCGACCTGGCGTCAACTGAACCTGCACATCTCCTGGGACAGAAGGACCTGTAGAGAGTGGAACAGAGAAAGAAGAGTTGTGAATTTAAGGTTTGATTCATCATTTTATTAACTGGTATAAAGAGTCAGACAAAACACTTTGGTTAAAGGGAAACAAAAAAAATCAAAGTGAATGGCTTAAAAAAAGTTGATGCTTCAAAAACCACGTAAAACGAACACGACGGTAATCCATACTAACTTCTGGCCAACTGCGCTTGACGTAAACAACAATGTTGTAGAGTGTAAACTTGTGAAACTCACGCGAGAAGTGATGATTACGATGCGATGCAAAGCAATGGTTTAGAGTTTAAAAACTTTGAAATATTAGTATTTTTCTCACACATACCAAATGTTTCGCTTCAGAAGACTGATTCATGAACTGGGCTCTTATGGATTAATGCCATGTTTGTTATGTGTGTTTTTGAAGTGTCAACTTTGAGAAATCCATACACTCAGATTCACAGAGATGAATTATTTTTCTAAAAATCTTTGTTTTTCCCTTTAAAAACTAGATAGGTAATGCTCAACATGGCGGCTGTGGGAAACTAAAGGCCTGTTCACACTAAGAAGGAAAACTATAATGATAACTTTATTAGTATCCACACCATCAGACGATAACTTTCTGTTTATTATAAGCATGGGCTGCAGTTTTGTCTGTCGCGTTAAATGCTCAAGCTCTTTTAAGCAGGATTCTGATTGGCTGCCAATATTTTTATCGTTTATCAGCTGGAAAAAAAAATCGTTCTGAAAGTGATTCCAACTGAATCATTCCTCTATGCAGATAGTTGCCATAATGGTGTGTGCTATTTTTTTTTTTTAAACTATATCTTTATCGTTATGTTTATCGTCCTTGGTGTTAACAGGCCTTAAGTTCTGCTTCTTTCAATTAAAATGGCTTATTAGCTATATACCCTATTCAAAAGACTATAACCGAGTCCTTACGTGTGATTTGGCTGATGGTGATGTCGTCTCCTTGGTTCCCATCAGGATCCCAGGCATTGCCCTTGATGGAGTAGGTGGTGCCAGGCTGAAGGTCACTGAAGGTCATGTTGGTCTCAGACGTGTTACGTCCGACCCGCATGTTGGAACCCTCCATGATCATGACCAAGGTGTAAAACACTGCATTGTTCACTGGATTCCAGTTTATCACAATGGTGTCACTGCTGGGGGAGCTGGAATGCAGATATGGGGCCACCACCACTGCAGAGAGAGAAAAAAAATAAATCAATATTTTTAACAGCTGGATCGAAGCAATGAGAGCACCAGCACAGGAAGACTAAACAGCTACTGCCTCTGGTGGTGAGTTTCAGTCATTACAGCTGAAAAAAATGACCCATTTAATACACTAAATTATGAACCATTAGTCAAATTAGTTTATTGATATGTGCCAATGATAATCTTTTTTTATATACATAAAATATATTATTAGATTTAAAATGAGTATAGTATAAATGTCTGATAGGGACAGATATGTGATGTTGAGATGGAAATAACCTTCAGTGTGTCTGTAAGGTGAAATGGGATAGAGAGAATGTTCTGTTGTTATATGTGAAACTTTATGAAATCGGTCCTTCTTATGTTACGTCAAGCCGTCCCTTGGGGAGAGGCGGCAGCCTAGTTCTCATGGTTTATCTTTTCATACAGTTTTGGGTATAAATCTAAAGATGCAGTTACTGTCAACAGCTGGTAGAAGCCAGAGGAACCAACTCTGCACAATAGCTGCAGTAAACAATACTTTGTTATTGTTACAGGTTTTAAATACCAACTCATTGTCGACCGAACCGGGAGTAGGGCTCAGTTTTCATTCTTTTCTATGATGTGTGATCTTTAGTAAATTAGCTTTAAATAAAAATGTCTGGTCTGGTTTAATGGGTTTTAGTCTGGTTGTTTGTGATAAAGAGTCAGTGTTGCTTCTCCATCCCTCAAAACCATGTCCTTATGGTTCTTCAGATCATGCATATATTGTAATTGTTCATGGGGAGTTTAACCGTTTCATTTCCTGTGGTTAGAGGAGTGGGCTTAACCTCTAGGGATGTGCACACCCTGGGTGGTGGGAAATGCTCATTTTAGGAAATATCAGTTGTGCAAATGACAGTATTTGTTTTTCTCTTGCCTGTATGTTGTGTTTATTGATTGTTTAAACTTTTTGTCTTAACTATCATTGAGGGAACTTGTTGAAATGTATAGAGAGACAAGAGTTATAGTTTTACAGAAAATGTTATGTTCCAATTAACTAAAGGTGGTCAATTTGTGCATTTAAGTGTTCAAAAGTGTGGCAGGAGGAACAGAGAGTGGTTAACAGTCTTATCCACTGTTGTATGGACCGTTTGCACTTCCTTGCCTTTAAAGTGTTAAACGTCTTTTGGAACGACCTTTAAACGGATG
Organism: Scardinius erythrophthalmus; assembly: GCF_964197995.2. Lineage (NCBI taxonomy): Eukaryota > Metazoa > Chordata > Actinopteri > Cypriniformes > Leuciscidae > Scardinius > Scardinius erythrophthalmus. Next base: position 8,694,395 of record NC_138229.1, read on the forward strand.
CCTGTAATTCTCCCTGTGACTGCTCGGGTCTCTATCACATTGTTTCAGCTGGTTAGTTTGGAGGCAGCTGGCTGGCCATCTAAATCAGTTGAACACTAGTTTCCTCAGGTTTAGAGACCACCTAAACCAACTTAAAGACCAGCCAACCACCTTAGGCTGGTTCAAACTGCTTTGTTTCTGTCACAAAACAGCAGGGATGTTAGCCCTTTTTAAAGTATAGAATAGCCAATATATTAATCAGAGGCATTTTTATATCAAGCAGAAGTTGTTTTAATTAAAGTCTGGAGTTTACCTGTCTTAGAGTTCACGGATAGAGAAGGCTGACTCCTTCCCCCAGTGTTGACGGACATCACGCTGAGGGTGTATTGAGTATAAGGCAGCAGATTGATCACTGTCCCGGGGGAAGTTACCACCCGGGTTTCAGAGAAGAACCCATCCTCGTTCTCTGCCCGGATGATGTAGCTGGTGGCACCAATCACTAGACCGAACTCCACTGTGATGCTGTCACTGTGTTTGGAGTAAGCCTGCTCTATAAAGGGAACCTCAGGGGCTGATGGGACACAATACAAAAAACATAATAATTATATATATATAATTAGCAATAGCTTAATTTCTAGAAATAAATATGGTTAATTTCATAATGATGGTAGACTGTTATTGCAACACTGTTATTATAATTATTTCAATAAATATTTTGGAGAGAACTTATCACAATATTTTGCAGCTTAAAGTGCTTTATTATGAATAAATGGGATAAACAAAGAAATACACAAAAATATATATATATAAGTAAATTGTGGAAAACTCATGAAGATTGAGGCTTTACATTTGGTTCCCACAATCGTGAATATTGTTACATGCTTTATATAAATACATTCATATTCAGCATGCATTCAACGTGTTAATGTACGTAGAACTTAATTTGTCTTAAATTGTGTAATTATTAAATAAAATAAATAAATGATATAAATATTAAAACATAATATTCGGCATTCAAATTATTGATTTTAATATTTAACAAAATGAAAAAAGTGTTTAATAAAATTAATACGTAGTTTATTATTATTTTTAAAGATCAATTAAAAAGTCACCTGTCTTAAATATCAGACCACAAAAAAAAAAAAAAAAAAAAAAACTCACTCGGCATTGGTGCTAAAACCTTTTGCATCGGTGTCAAGATTTATTTTTTTTTATTTGTAATTTATCAAGGTTAGTTAGCTCTTGTCCAACGGCACAAACTTGCAGAAGTCAGAGGTCACCTGACCTCACCTGTAGTCTCCTCCGTTTCGGCGCTGCTGAGCACGTTCGCGTTGTCCATGGCTTCGACCCGCATCTTGTACACAGTGTTCGGGGACAAAGAGTTAACGGAGCCCATCACCGTGCTGCCGCTGAACTGCGCGAACACCGACGGCTCTGGGGAGTTTTTCGGCGTGGCGGTGATTTTGTACGAGCTCGCGCCGGATTGTCCGCTCCAGCGCACTGTCATGCTTTTAGAGGTGACGGTGAACACGGATAACGTGATGTCTGCACAAAGACAAACAGTAAAGACAATATTAACAACAATAATACTGTTTTAAAAAAGAATAATTTTTGCTACAAGATGAAAACACAACACGGTCATTCCACAAAATGGTCGCCTTTTCAATTTTGAAAAGGAGAATTTAATATTTTGAGATTCGACATGTTGACAGTTTTGTGGTTAACTTATCCATTACTGTTATTGTGTATTAAAACGACAATTTAATGCTACAAATATCCAGTTCGTCAAATATTGAAGATATACTCCTACCGTTTTGTGCTGTGCATATCTGTAAGAGCAGAAATACAACAAATCATTTTTAAAATATATAAAACATGTTAGAAAGCATCCATTCTTCCTTGCTTATTTCAGGGGCAACTATTACTCTGTCATATGATATTATGTGCCATTAGTGGCCAAGGAAGCTTATTTGAGCATCACTCAGCAGCACAGGTTTTAGATCCAAAGCAATTTTTTCCCTATCCAGCATGACAGTGTGTACAACTACAAAACATGCCAGAAATATAATAAAGAGGACTATTGTTCTATGCAATACAAGTAACCTGTCTTTAAAATATAGAATTATTTATTAAGAATCCCAGTGTACTTTTAATGTGCTATGTTGCTTCAACCAAGCATATAGGAACAGTTAAACCATAACTTATTGTAGCCTACGTATAAAGAAAGTAGAATTTTTATTCTTACCTGTGGCACGATGATAATCAATAAGATTATGTTATAAAGATGTAAATATTTCGACTCCATGCCTCAAATTCAGTTCTGCTCAGCTGCCTTAGGGCACAGTCTCTTCTCCTGATTTGACTCTATTTCTGCAGGGTAATGGCTGTGCATGGCTTAAGTTCTGATTTTTTTTTTTTTTCTTTTTTTTTTTTTTTCTATTACCGTCCAACAGGTATTTTATTGTTCTGGGAGTAGTGAGTGTTCACGTTTGCCCCCTCCCTCTGTCAGGGAGAGAGAGAGAGGACCTATCAGCGCTGGAGGACAACACACACAGGTATACATCAATACACTTGAGGATAGACACAAAGATGCACTCTGCCTGGTCAATGGGATGTTCAGCATTGCTTGTTCTATTGTTATCAAATACACAAGACATTAAATGTTCTATTTTAAATATGAACTTGTATAAGATAATACTTAGTCTGAAAAGAGGCATTTATCATATTACATAGGCCTACTTATATGACAACTCTGAGCGGTTGCCCTTTCATAGCTCAGGTTATGTTTTGTTTTAGTACTTTGTCTCAGACTTTTAGTACTTTGCGTTTGTGTGCGTGTGTGTGCGCGCGCGCGCGCGTGTGTGTGTGTGTGTGTGTGTGTGTGTGTGTGTGTGTGTGTGTCCGTCCGTGACCGTGTGTGTGTGTGTGTGTGTGTGTCCTGGTAAACCCTACATTATGGGGACAAAATGTCCCCACAAAGATGGTAATATCCGAAATCCTTGTCCTTGTGGTGAAATAATTTGGTCCCCATGAGGAAAACAGCTGATAAATCATTCTAAGTGAGGTTTTTTGAAAACGTAAAAATGCAGAAAGTTTTCTGTGACAGGGGTAGTGTTAGTGTAAGGGGATAGAATATAGTTTGTACAGTATTAAAAGCATTATGTCTATGGAAAGTCCCTATAAAACATGAAAACACACAATGTGTGTGTGTGTGCTGGAGGAACATGTGAGAAGAAGCAGGAGATCTAAGCTAACGCACATAGATTATTGTGGCAGACTCAGATGAAATGTTTATGTGTAATATCAGTTCTCTTACGAGAGTTCTCTCGTACTGCGTTTTGCTAAAAACGCTATGGGAAAAGTCTCTTTTCGCGAAAACACTGAAGCAAAAAATTATCCTTAATTTTCATATATGTAAAACGCGTTGCGGCAGCAGCAGACAGCTGAAGCAAGACGGCTTGTCTGCTCATTGGCTGCTCTGCGGCAACTGCATAAGCCTATCGAGCGCAGGCTGATGCAACATCAGGCCAATGAGGGCGCTTCGCGCCCTTCTCGCCACTTCCCGCCGAAACGGGCGTGGCTTATCCCTATAAAAGGAGCTCGAAAAGGCTGATTCACTCAATTTTGTTCTCTTCAGCGGAGCACACGCATCGCTGGATCACGGAAGCAAGCGTCGTCGAAGCAAGCATCTCAGCGGGACGTGCCCTCGAAGCTGCTGGCCAACGCCGCCTTCTACAGCCGTACCTACTGCGCTTTCCGACGCATCATATCCTTTTCATTATTGCTCTGTTTTTCTGTGTGTGCGTGTGGTGTTTCAGTACACTCACCCCCTAAAAGAGCTGCGTCTTTTTCAAGATGCCTTCTTGCGGCTCGTGCAGAGCCCCACTCGCCGAGGGAGACAACCACCTCATCTGTGTTTCCTGCCTCGGTGAAGACCATGCAGCGCTCGCGCTCGCTGACGGCGGCTGCCCTCACTGCGAGCTTTTGCCGATGGTGGCTCTGAGGACCCGCCTGGCATCCTTCGCGAAGCCTGCATTCACCGCCGCGATGCCGCGCCGGAAGAAACGGCGCTCGCAGCGGATCCCGGAACCCGCTCCAGCCCGACTTAGCTCGCCGGTTCGCCCGCTAGCTTCACCGGCCTCGCTCGAATCACTCCCCGATGCTCAGCGCCCGCAGTCTGCCGCCGCTTCATCTGAGGGAGCCGTTTCAGAGGCCGCGTCGGCGGATAAGGATTCCTGTTCTCTCCTGGCTTCGGACAGCGAGGATTGGGCGGTCTCTGAGGATCCCGCGCCTCCTGCCCAAAAGCCCTCGGTGAGAGCTAGCATCGAGACGGAGCTCATGCGGATACTCGCGCTGGCCGCGACGAGCCTCGGCCTCGAGTGGTCTGCACCGGAGCCCCCCTCTCGCACCCGGCTAGATGGTAGCTTCCTCCCCGGTGAGCGCTCTTCTCCAGAATCAAAGCCCGCTCCTTTTCTTCCTGAGCTACATGAAGAAGTTGCGAAGGCCTGGAACGCGCCCTACTCTGCGCGGACGCGCTCATCTGTGTCGCCTGCATTTTCCTCGCTGGATAATGCCAAAGACCGAGGCTACCTCTCTCTGCCGCCGGTGGAACAGGCGATAGCGACACACCTTTGCCCGCCCTCTGCTGGACGGCGGACTAAAGCGGTGTTGCCTTCGAAAGCCTGCCGCATGACGTCATCACTGCTCGCGAGAATTTTCTCCTCTGCTGGGCAAGCAGCGTCAGCGTTACACACCATGGCTACCTTACAGATCTTCCAGGGAGATCTCCTCCGTAAGTTGGATGAGATGGGACCTGATGCTGTCTGTTTGGCGGATCTAAGGAGTGCTTCGGACCTTACGCTCCGAGCTACCAAGGCTGCCGCGCAAGCAATGGGACGGTGTATGGCTTCCGCTACTGTCGCTGAAAGGCACTTGTGGCTAACGCTCACGGAGATGGCGGATTCCGAGCGCACAGCGTTTCTCGATGCCCCGCTGTCTTCCGCTGGCCTCTTCGGTTCTTCTCTCTCCGAGTTCGTGGAGAGATTTACCGAGGCCCAGAAAACGTCCCAAGCCTTCAAGCACTTCCTACCGAAGCGCTCTGGTTCGGCGGCGAGTCGTGGAAGACGGACCCCGCGGAGCTCTCAGCCTCAGCCCCCGACTTCGGCCTCATCTTCGCAGCAGCCGCAACAGCGCAGCGCGAGACCCCGCTCTCGATCAGCCGCCCGAGCGCGCCCCCTGCCTCGAATGCCACAGGCGAATCGCCTACGTTTGCGAGTCCCGTAGCACCTCTGTCGCACGGCGATCAGAGCGAGCTCCGTATCCGGCCCTTAGCCAACCATGCAGAAGCATGGGCAGCGCTTCCAGGGGTTTCGGACTGGGTCTTAGGCATTATAGAGAAAGGCTTCTCGCTACAGTTTTTTCGACGCCCTCCACGCTTTACAGCGCGCGTCGAAACTTCGGTGCCGTTGAAAGTAGCACACCTACTTCGCGCCGAAATATCAAAACTGATAAGCAAGGGGGCGATAGAATGCGTTCCCCGTGCGCAAAGCGAACAGGGGATGTACAGCAGATACTTTCTAGTCCCCAAAAAGGACGGCGGTATCAGACCTATTCTGGATCTAAGACGACTGAACAGAGTATTAGTGAAACGCAGTTTCAAAATGCTCTCGACCAGCAAAATTCTCGCGCAGGTTCGCCGAGAAGACTGGTTCATATCGATAGATCTGAAGGACGCGTATTTTCAAATACAAATAGCGTCGAACCACAGGCAATACTTGAGATTCGCCTTCGAAGGTCAGACATACCAGTATACAGTCCTGCCTTTCGGCTTGTCCCTGGCACCTCGCACGTTTACGAAGTGCATGGACGCAGCGCTCGCCCCTCTCAGAAACAGAGGCATGAGAGTGCTGAACTATTTGGACGACTGGTTAATCCTAGCCCAATCACGATCTCAGCTCTTAGAGCACAGAGCCATTTTACTCGATCACCTCGAGAATCTGGGTATCACGGTCAATTGGGTGAAGAGTTCACTGATCCCCGGTCAAACGATTTCGTTTCTGGGGGTAGTTCTGGACTCACTGTCTATGACAGCACAGCTGTCGCCACAGCGCGCGCTGAGTGTTCAGAGCGCGGCGAAGTCTTTCCGCTGCGGCGCTTTAACCCCGCTCAGGAAGTTTCAAAGGATGCTGGGTCTTATGGCCTCAGCATCATCAGTTCTCCAGTTGGGCTTGCTCCGCATGCGCCCGCTGCAGTTCTGGCTGAAAGCACGGGTACCGCGCGGAGCATGGGTAAACGGTCGATTGCGCCTCAAGGTCAATCAGGACTGTGTCACAGCCCTGGTACCTTGGTTGGCGAACGACTGGTACCGGTTAGGTGTAAGCCTGGGGACTTCCTCGAAGGTTACGATGGTGTCGACAGACGCATCCACCTCGGGATGGGGAGCGCTGCTCGAGGGCAGACCGTGCTTCGGCCTGTGGTCGGAACGAGAAAAGCTCCAACACATAAACTGCCTGGAAATGATGGCAGTACACAACGCGCTGACGCGTTTTTGTCCCTACATCATGGACCGACATGTCATAGTCCGTTCGGACAATATGGCGGTAGTGTCCTATATAAATCGCCAAGGCGGTCTGAAATCAGCGTCCCTGTACAGACTGGCGAAACGCCTCCTAATATGGGCTCAGCACAACTTACGCTCGCTGAGAGCAGTGCATGTGCCCGGACTTCGGAATGTGGGCCCGGACAGACTGTCCAGGAACAACATTCCCCCAGGAGAGTGGTCTCTGCACCCACAAACAGTCCGGCTGTTATGGGAGAGATTTGGCAGAGCGGAGGTGGACCTATTCGCGTCCCACGAAAACGCTCACTGCCCCGTGTTCTTTTCAAAGACCAGCAGCGCGCTGTCCCGAACGTGGCCGCGCTGCCCGCTGTATGCGTTCCCCCCCGTCTCACTCCTGCCACAGGTGCTGGAACGGATCAGGGAAACAAAATGCCCAATACTGCTTGTGGCACCGTTCTGGGACAACCAGGCGTGGTTTCCGGCTCTGATGCAGTTAGCAGACATCGCTCCATGGCCAGTGCCGGTGAGGAGAGACCTCCTCTCGCAAGCCTTGGGCTCGATTTGGCACCCACACCCGGAGTTGTGGTCCCTTCATGTGTGGGCACTCAACGGATATCCGTTGGTCTCACAGGGGGAGTCTTTAATACCATCACTGAGGCTAGAGCGCCGTCGACCCGGCGGCTCTATGCTTCGAAGTGGTCGGTTTTCTCCAGCTGGTGTACGGCTCGGAGTTTTTCACCCCTCGAATGTGAGGTAACGGAGGTTCTCTCCTTCTTGCAAGAGCTGTTGGATAAGGGCAGATCCCCTTCCACGCTTAAAGTGTATGTGGCGGCTATCTCAGCGTTCTCTGGTTCAGCGCTAGGTCAGTCACTGGGAAAGAATGATTTAGTCATCCGCTTCCTCAGGGGAGCCAGGAGACTGAATCCGCCCAGACCTCCTTCAGTCCCTATTTGGGACCTTTCTACAGTCCTGGCGGCTATGAAAAGTGCCCCTTTTGAGCCTATTCAGTCTATCAGCCTCAAACACTTATCTCTTAAAACAGTGTTTTTGATGGCTCTCGCTTCAGTGAAGCGCATAGGCGACCTGCACGCGCTCTCTGTGAGCCCGTCGTGCTTGGAATTTGGTCCTAATGACTCTAAGGTCATACTCAAACCTAAGCACGGCTATGTGCCGAAATCCCTCAACACGCCTTTTCGGGCTCAGGTTATTTCCCTGGCTGCCCTGCCGGCGTCAAGTGAGGAGGGGGACTCGAGGTTTCTTTGCCCAGTTAGGGCTTTAAGAACTTATGTATCCCGCTCTGCTGCCTTCAGACAGACAGAGCAGCTCTTTGTCTCGTTCAGCGGTCGTTCCAGAGGAACGGCTGTGTCGAAACAGAGTCTATCCAGATGGATAGTTGACGCCATAGCACTGGCTCATACTGCCAAAGGCATTCAATGCCCGTTGGGAGTTAGAGCGCACTCCACGAGAGGCGTTGCTTCCTCGTGGGCTTGGTCTAGCGGGATTCCCTTACAAGATATATGTATGGCGGCAGGCTGGGCCTCTCCGTCTACATTTATTAGGTTTTATAACCTAGAGGTTCCCGCCCTGCAGGCTAGGCTTTTGTCAGTGTAATCTGCCTACAGGCGCTATGCGCTGCCGATTCTACTGGGCAAACTACGTAAGACCCATGTTTTCCCGCAGTAGTGCAGGCTCCCTGCCCTGGCTATGTGATGACGTATTCGTGTCTTAGGACATGTCTATATAAGGACGAAGGAAACCCCCTTTCGTCTTTAGACTTTCCCCGTGAGGTAATGTAGCCCACGGACGCTATAGTTTAGGGAATTTAGGCTTCCTCCCTTATTCCCTGACTCTGTGTGAGTCTATCCGGTGATTATGCACTGTATGCCTGAACTAGCTTCCGGTGATTGGTGTTTTTGTCCCGGCACGCACAGCGTTTTGCAAGGGGTTCCCATAGCGTTTTTAGCAAAACGCAGTACGAGAGAACTCTCGTAAGAGAACGTACTCGGTTACTAACGTAACCTCGGTTCTCTCTAGAAGAGGGAACGAGTACTGCGTTCCCTGCCGTGCGTTTGGTTTGCTCTGGTTCGCTTCAGCGATCAAAATTGAGTGAATCAGCCTTTTCGAGCTCCTTTTATAGGGATAAGCCACGCCCGTTTCGGCGGGAAGTGGCGAGAAGGGCGCGAAGCGCCCTCATTGGCCTGATGTTGCATCAGCCTGCGCTCGATAGGCTTATGCAGTTGCCGCAGAGCAGCCAATGAGCAGACAAGCCGTCTTGCTTCAGCTGTCTGCTGCTGCCGCAACGCGTTTTACATATATGAAAATTAAGGATAATTTTTTGCTTCAGTGTTTTCGCGAAAAGAGACTTTTCCCATAGCGTTTTTAGCAAAACGCAGTACTCGTTCCCTCTTCTAGAGAGAACCGAGGTTACGTTAGTAACCGAGTACGTTTCACAAGATTCATGTAGCTGAATGACCAGAGGAAATATAAAAGCCATAAATCTCTGGTTGATTTGTGTGAGTGTAACATGACATGCTATAGTATATATCTTACAGGGAGCTTAATTTTCCTTTCTTGGGGATATATGGGAATTTCAAAACCAAAGCAGAAACCAAACTGTCAATTAATTTTGTATAGCGCTACAAATTAGTGTTGGCTTAGGTTGCTCCGGCTTAGGGGTATGTTATGTTATGTTTTGTATACAGCCTTCAACATGACTGATGTATCATGAAAAATTTCCAAAACTGACTATGAAGCTTATAGGGAATTCATTCATATCTCTCATTTGAAAGAAACATGTCAGACGATACTAAACTACCATTCACAAGTTTGGGGTCAGTAAGATTTTTAGATTTTTTTTTTCTTTACATTTTTATTAATATTAATATTTTTATACAGCATTAAATTTAAATGCATTGTATTGCTTAAAATTGACAGTAAACACGTTTATAATGTTACAAAAGATTTCTATTTCAAATATACGCTGTTCTTTTGAACCTTTCATTTATCAAAGAATCCTGAAAAATAAAGAATCCACACAAAAAAGAAGTTTCCACAAAAAGTAATGATGCTGAAAGCCACTGTGTCAAGTAAAGTCAAGTCAACTTTATTTATATAGCGCTTTTCACAATACAGATTGTATCAAAGCAGCTTCACATTATTAAATAAAATAGTACATCAGTGTTTGTTTCTGGTGTAAAACATCCACGTTTGGTAATGCAGATCAATAGCACTGGTGAATCGATTAATCAATTTAAGTATCCCCAACTGAGCAAGCCAAAGGCAACAGTGGCAAGGAACCGAAAAACTCCATCAGGTGACCTAATGGAGAAAAAAAAAAACCTTGGGAGAACCCAGGCTCAGTCGGGGGCCAGTTCTCCTCTGGCGTTTATGAAGTAGAGCCTGGTTTTAACTGTAAGATTAAAATATTATATGAATGCCTGGCTGAAGAGATGCGTCTTTAATCTAGTTTTAAACTGGGAGAGCGAGTCTGAGCAACGAACAGTATCAGGAAGGCTATTCCAGAGTTTTGGTGCTAAATGTGAAAATGCTCTCCCTCCTTTGGTGGATCTGGATATCCTAGGTATGACCAGAAGCCTCGAATTTAGTGATCTTAAAGAGCGCGATGGATTATAGGGCGATAGAAGATCCGTTAAATAAACTGGAGCTAAGCCGTTTAGGGCTTTATAAGTCAGTAGCAATACCTTGTAATTAATACGGAACTTTATAGGTAACCAATGTAGTGATGATAAAATTGGTGTTATATGGTCAAACTTTCTTGATCTAGTAAGAACTCTAGCGGCGGCATTTTGGACTAACTGTAGCTTGTTTATTGAGGATGCAGGACAACCAGCTAATAAAGCATTACAGTAATCTAGTCTCGAGGTCATGAATGCATGAACTAACTTTTCTGCATCAGAAACAGATAGCATGTTACGTAATTTAGCAATGTTTCTAAGGTGAAAAAAGGCTGTTTTTGTAACATATGAAATATGATTTTCAAAAGACAAGTTACAATCTAATATAACACCCAGGTATTTTACTGTAGAGGATAAAGTAACAGGACACCCTACTATGTTAAAGTTGTATTGTAAGAGGTTTTGTGGGCGGTTTTTTGAACCGATAAGTATTACCTCTGTCTTATCTGGATTTAATAAAAGAAAATTGTGCGTCATCCAATCTTTTATATCTTTAACACACTCTGTCAATTTGGATAATTTAGCGTTTTCATCCGGCCGTGATGAAATATATAGTTGAGTGTCATCAGCATAACAATGGAAACTAATTCCATGTTTCCTTATAATATTTCCAAGTGGCAGCATATATATTGAGAATAATAGAGGGCCTAACACAGATCCTTGCGGCACTCCATAGTTTACTGGAGTTATGATCGATTTTTCTCCGTTTAAATAAACAAAATGGTAGCGGTCAGATAGGTATGATCTGAACCAGCTTAATGCTTGTCCTTGAACACCGGTATAGTTTTGTAGCCGATCTAAGAGTATTGTGTGATCTATAGTATCGAACGCAGCACTAAGATCAAGTAAAACTAGTATTGAGATACAGCCTTGGTCAGAAGCTAAGAGTAAATCATTTGTGATTTTAACGAGCGCAGTTTCAGTGCTATGATGCGGCCTGAACCCAGACTGAAACTTTTCATAGGTGTCATTTTCTTGCAAGAAAGAGCCCAGTTGGGCAGACACAACTTTTTCTAATATTTTGGACATAAAAGGAAGATTTGAAATGGGTCTATAATTTGCTAGGTTATTTGGGTCTAATTGTGGTTTCTTAATGAGAGGTTTTATAACTGCCAATTTAAATGTTCTTGGAACATGACCTAAAGATAAAGACGAGTTAATAATATTGAGGAGAGGCTCTTCCACTATAGGTAACACTTCTTTCAATAGTTTAGTTGGTATGGGATCTAATAAACATGTTGTTGTTTTAGAGGAAATGATAAGTTTATTTAACTCTTTTTGTTCTATAGTTGTAAAGCACTGAAATTGTTCTTGCGGGGTGATAATCGAGGCTGAATTATAAGGCGCGATTGAAGATTGAACGTTTACAATTGTGGATCTGATGTTTTCTATTTTCTCAGTGAAAAAATTCATGAAATCATTACTACTAAACTGTAACGGAATATTTTGTTCAGGTGACGCTTGTTTATTTGTTAGTCTAGCCACGGTGTTAAATAAGAACCTAGGATTGTTATGGTTGTTTTCTATTAGTTTGCGGAGATGCTCAGCCCTGGCCGCTTTTAGGGCCTTTTTATAACGTGACATACTGTCTTTCCAAGCGATTCTAAAAACCTCTAAATTAGTTTGTTTCCATTTACGCTCTAAATTACGGGTTTCTCTCTTTAGAACACGAGTAGTATTGTTGTACCATGGTGCTTTACTTTTCTCTCTGACCTTTTTTAGTCTCATAGGTGCAACAATATCCCATTTTCCAGAGAGAACGGTGCTCATAGTGCTGGTTAGTTCGTCTAGTTCATCTGTTTGTTTAGGTTCAGGCAGCAGCTGAGACAGATCCGATAAGCAATTTGAAAAATTATCTATGGTGGATGGAAGGATTGTTCTGCCTAATCGATAACGCGGCGCAGCATGATATATTACCGGGGTACGTAATATGCAAGTTACCATGTAATGGTCAGTTACATCATCACTTTGCAGAATGATATCTATATCGGTTGGATCGGTTCCATGTGATATAATTAAATCGAGTGTATGATTAAAACGATGAGTTGGTCCGGTAACGTTTTGCTTAACCCCAAAGGAGTTTAATAAGTCTATAAACGCAGCCCCTAACGTATCATTTTGATTATCTACGTGTATGTTAATATCTCCAACAATTAATATTTTATCGACATTGACCAATAGATCTGAGAGAAAATTTGCAAATTCTTTTAGGAAATCAGCGTAAGGCCCTGGTGGTCTATATACGGTAGCCAAGGCTAAAGATAATAGGGATGTTTTTCTATCATCTAAGAGCGTAACATGTAGTACAAGTACTTCAAATGAAATAAACTTATAACCCGTTTTCTGAGTAACATTGAGAATATCTCTATAGATAGTTGCAATACCGCCGCCACGACCAATCGTGCTTATAGGAGTATCCTGATGGAGTAGACCCATTTAGACCGAAATAATCATTTGGTTTAAGCCAGGTTTCAGTAAGGCAAAGTACATCTATGCTATTATCTGTGACTATTTCATTTACAATAACTGCCTTAGGTGTGAGTGATCTAATGTTTAAAAGACCTAGCTTTAGAAATTGTTTTTGTTTACTAATAGCAACATTTTCTGTTTTAATAACAATTAGATTTTTCCTAGATCCTGCAGTAGATTTATTATTTGATCGCACTAAACGAGGAATAGACACAGTTTCTATGCAATGTTCTACACTAGTATTTATATCAGTTAATTTGGTGCAGCAGAGACTATGATTTGGACTTTTGGTTACTAGTCAAAAGGTATTTAACATTTTGGAGATGTTATCTGACAGAAGATCCGATCCGAATCTGTTTGGGTGTAAGCCATCAGCACGGTAAAGCCTAGGACGCTCCCAAAACAGATTCCAATTATTTACAAAGAGCAGTTTCTGCTCATTGCACCATGACGTTAACCATTCATTTAGCGCGAATAATCTACTAAACTTGTCATGACCTAGTCGGTACGTGGGAAGCGGTCCTGACACAATGATCGTTATATCAGGCGATGTGCTGCGTACCGTATCGATCAGATTCCTGAAGTCTTTCTTCAGAACTTCCGTCTGGCGCAGCCTGATGTCGTTCACTCCCGCGTGCAATACCAAAGTTCCGACGCGCTCGTTATCGTTCAGAATCTCGGGAACGCGAGCAGCGATTTCAGAAACACGAGCACCAGGAAAGCAGTGACTGTGCACCTTATTTTTACCTGATGTAGCATGGACGTGCCGAACAATGGAATCACCGATGATCACAGCATCGCGTTCTGTTTCGCGAAGAGGGGAGAAGCGGTTTTGTGTGGATAACTCGAAAACCGGGAGGGTCGGAGAGGGTCTTGGTCTAGACCTGACTCGCGTCTTCCGCTGCGGAAATATCCAGGCTTCGTGGTGGCGTGTTGGAGCCGGAGTGAACGAGACCATGGCTGATCGCGACCTTGGCGTTCGGGACCGATGCCGAGTAACGTTAACGCACGGAGTAGACGAGGTCGGAGTCAGCGGGTTAGTAACATTAATCTCTGATTTGTGAGCATCAGCGCGTGATGTTTCAAGAGCCAAACGCCGGTCTATCAGCTCGGCCTGTCTCACTAAAAGGTCGTGGATCTGTTTCTCAACAGCTTCCAGCTCAGACTGTACCGCGTGCAGCTCAAATGTGTCCTCACCTGCACCAAAAGGTAGACTACTAGCATCTGATATATTCGCCATTTTAACAGATGGACAGTAAGTTAGCAACGACACTACCAGTGATGCTATCAATTAATACTAATTTCTGACAAGCGTCTTAGATATAATCCGTCTTTTAAGTGGTACGGGTGTAGAGTAGACGCACGATAGGTGAAAAATGTTTGTAAGTGAGTGTTGAGAAGACGCGTTCAGCCGTGATCCCCGGGAGTAACCTATAAGAGTATCCAGCGTTGAATCACTAACAGGCTTGAGACATGTCTGCTCAACAGTCCGCGTTGTAACTATGAGGTTTGAGCAGTAGTGCTTCTCAGTAAGGAAAAGTAGAAAATGTTTGTTGTAAGTAAGTTTAAAGAGTAAAATCAAGAATTATAAATCAAATCGATAGAGCTCCAAAGACAACAACGCGTTCAGACGCGACGCATGCGCATTCGACTTGTGTCCTTCGCCTTGTGTCTTTCCAAACATGTAAGTGTGTGTGTGTGTGTGCGTGTGCGTGTGTGCGTGCGTGCGTGTGTGTGTGTGTGTGTGTGTGTGTGTGTGACCAGAATTTAACTTTCAGAACAAACAAAAGTGTGTCATGGTGTATTTTAGTTTAGAAGTCAAAATAAATGTTTTAAAAACAACATACCTCATTACAATAGCCAAAAAATATAGATATATTCAATATGTAAAAAGTGTCCGAATGGTCAGTAAAGAGAGGAAGAAAGAATAGTGTATCTATTTCATTCAATTTGGGCGGATGGCAGACAACTCAATATCCCAGCCTGTAAACACACTTATCTGGGTCACTGATAGTTTGCGTTTGCCTCAGCATTGTTAGGTTTTCAATAGAGAATGGAGCGTCAGAGTTGTAGCATATTCATGAGAGTCATGGGAGAAGGACATCTGATTTCTGACATCTTTTTTAAAGTGTCTCTAAAGTTAGTGTATTTTACACTGAAATTGCTACAGGAAATTGTTTACAGTGTAGATCCTAGTGAGATGTTGAAAGTGGCATTATACAAGACAAGAATCACACCTGTGATGTTTCTCCATTGTAGAGAAGCATAATGTAATAAAAGCATGCTTAGAACCTGCATGCTACAACAAGTGAAACATCTGCCAAAACATTATGACCACATGCCTAATATCCAGTTGGTCCACCGTGTGCTACCAAAACAGCACCGACTCACAGGGGCATGGCCTCTAGAAGTCCAGTGGACTTTAGCAGCAGATCCTTCAAGTCCTGTAGGTTGTGTGGTGGAGCTGACATGGATTGAACTTGTTGGCCCAGTACATCCCACAGATCCTCAATTGGATTGAGATCTGGGGAATTTGGAGACCAGAGCAACACCTTGAACTCTTTATCATGTTCCTCAAACCATTCCTAAACAATGTGTGGCAGGGCGTATTATCCTGCTGAACTTCCATCAGGGAACACTATTGTCATGAAGGGGTGCACCTGGTCTGCAACAGGACTCACCAGACCAAGGTCCAGTTCTGACGCTCGTGTGCCCATTGTAAGAGCTTTCAACATTGAACAGGGTTCATCTTTGGCACTCTGATTGGTCTGCGACTACGCAACACAGTTATGACACATTCCTCCCATAACCATCCTTTTGTGTGACTTATGCCACAGTAGGCCTTCTGTTGTGTCAGGCCAGACGGGATTGCCTTCGTTGCCCTCGTGCATCGATGAGCCTTGGGCGCCCAACACCTTGTCAACATTTTGTAGTTTTTCCTTCCTCAGACCACTGCTGACCGGAGCATCCCACAAACCTTACGGTTTCAGAGATACTCAGACCCAGTTGTCTTGCCATAACAATCTGACCCTTGTCAAAGTCACTCAGATCTTTATTCCTGCCCATTTCTCCTGTCTCCAACACGTTGATAACGAGAACTGATTATGTGTAATATGTCTCTGTGGATGAATGGATGGATAGATAGGCAGCATTTTATTTGTTAGTAATATGTAGGTAGCATTTTATTATTATTTTTTTCATACAGTTCAATCTTAAAAAGGACACAAATGGCCAGGGCTCCAGACTGCGACCAATTGGTCCAAATATTTATTTAGGTCGAGCTGACCACAACGTTGCCGAGCAGCGAATCCAAACTAAATAAAAGCGGAACGAAAATGCGCTACTCCTTCATGCTTCACGGACCGTTTATTAGTTCGGACCAATAATAGGCAGCGCAGCGCATAGACATAATATACATAGACGCCCTATTGGCCGCTGGATCGTACGTCAACAGCGCCGCCATACTGCGGAGGGCAACTTCCCCATACCTCTCATAACGAGAATTGAGAAAAATGCCTATTTCTTGTGCTGCTTGGGGCTTTACAAATCGCCACACAATTGAAAACAGGTCTCAGGGAATTACCTTTCTCAAGCAAAACTGAAAATTTGTTTCTGGTTGCATTTCATTTACTATTTTTATTTTCAGAGGAGAAAGGCCACGAAATTTAAAAATACTACTGTTATTGTGTCACGAAATGTAGTTTTAAGAGTTTTTCAGTCGACAATGTAGTTGTTTAAAGCTCAAATCTGTGGTTTATTTATAAAGATAGCGCCTTTTTAAAAATGTTATCTGACGGTTTCGGAGTTGTGAGATCCAGCGATCCCCGCGGGCGCTCAGCGCTCATGTACCCCGCCGAGAACAGCCTTGCCTCGGCTATAGTGCCTGTCGTACACCGCTTCTGAGTTCTGACGTTAGTCGCTGTCAGTCTAGTGAGAATAATTCGTCTTGTGTTTATCTAACGGGCGATCTTTGGTTTCATTAATCTATAATTTGTTCCTTGGCAGATTGTTTTGGCTGAGGGCAAAGTGAAGTTTCATAACTTAATATATTTAGGCTATTATAACAGTGTAGCCTGCTGTATGTTTGACTGGATCGTTTACTTTATTTCTTGATTTGTATAGCTTCTTATACCTTTTAAAAACTGAAATTTAACAAAAAGAGACAGGGTTGCGTCATTTTTTATTTTATATAGCCTATGTAATAATATTTTAAAATGTATAAATTTACATTATTTATTATTGTTATTATAATAATATACCACTTACAATTATCAATCTATTATAGTTATGCTGTCAAATTATTTTACTATTCATAGTAACTATTTAACCTATTATTTTTTATTGTCTATATTCTGTAATTGATATTTCATATTCTACTGCTATTATTAAAGTATACATAAACTATATGCTATTATCAATATATTATTATTATTATTATTATTATTATTATTATATTAGTACTTATGATATTATATAATTATACTTTTCATTACTATTTTATTTACTGTATACTGTTTGTTTATTTTATTGACTAAACTATTTACTATTAGCCTACCTCTCACTTTATCTTATATTTACTATTTGCATTGCACTGTAGTTGTACCATATCATATTACCATAAAGGATCCATCAGTTATCTTTGTTATTGCTAAAATCGGGTCAATGACAGAATATGCTTTTCCCACAATAAGAAAACTTTATTTAATTTAATGTGAAAATTAAATTATATCTCAGTATGGGGGTGTTCACAATTCTTATCCAAGAATGAAAAGCTAAATACATGACAAGCCAGAGCTTTGGCCATTCCTTATTAAAAAAAAAAAAAATAATATATAAGTCTAACTATCGAGAGTTTAACTAACTACAGATGGAACTTTTTTTGTACACCACATACAAACCACTGAAATCGGTTGATAAATGTAATTTTTTTTGGTTTTTATACAGAAAAACCGCAGCTCAGCAGTTTACTTGCATTTGATTACAGCGCAGTCTTGCCCTCCACAAAATGGCGGACGCGTTGACGTATCGCAGCAACGTTCCAAAGCGGCCAATAGGGCGTCTATGTATATTATGTCTATGGCGCAGCGCCCCGAACTTGCCAGTCGCGGGCCGATCTCGATCACGCGACACTGTTACAAGGAGATCCAGACTCTGGAGATCCAGTGAAGAAATCCATTGAATTCGCCTCAGAATTAATAACATAATCGCTGCGAGATCCAGTGAGAATCGTTCCGATTCGGCGCAGAGTTCTCTGTTATAAACCATAGATATCAGATCAAACAGCGCTGACGTGCAAACCAGGAGAAACACTGATAGAAGGCTTTCAGTCCACAAATCAGCGACATTCACCATGGATAGTAACTGTAACCATAATGTGACAGAAATAGTCAAACGCTTACAAGTGCTAACTGTTACTCATCTTTTTCCAGCACTTCAAAACTATCATATATAAGTTAAATGTTATTTTTAATGTGATTTGGTCATCCTTCAAAAAATGTCTTATTTAAACACTTATTTAAAAATAATAAAATAAATAAATTACCATTGTAAACAGTGCGATGCTTATTGGCTATTTTCACTCCCTAGTCCCTAATATATATTTTTTTCACTCGGTTTGCTTTTTAATTAAAATTAAGACATTATGAATGATAATAATTAGTTAATTTCATCTACACCCTAAATTAAGCTTAGTGCTTTATTGTCAGCCCCAGTGCTATCAGATATTTTCTGTAGAACTCCGTGGCTCCGATGCCGTTGCCCTCAGATGTTAGTCTGGTGCCTGTGAACTTAAAATAAAACTGTACATTGTAATATCTGTACGTTAAGTCTATTTATTATTAAATAATTTGTCAGTATTACAGTTATTTTGGGGGAAATTTGAATAATTGCATTGCAAGCTGATTTAAGGTGTGCCCCTAAATTTTCTGCTTGCGCTCCTAAAATTTTCAGTCAGGGGCTACAGCGCTCCTAGTAAAAAAAGTTAGTCTGGAGCCCTGATGGCACTGTTGTACTTCTTCATACTGTATATTTAAGGGCTAGAGAATGCTATTTAGTCCATTCAAAGGTTTCATTCAGCTTTCTTATACTGCTGGGACTGATGACAAGTTTAGTTTACACCTCTGTGTCATAGATTTCTCAGTTGCTCTGTCATAGTGACAGAGTAACCCTGCAGAAACATATTAAATCAGGTTACACAGACAGATTAATGTAACACATTTCTACTGTATCCTCAGGCAAAGATTAGTCCAGTTTTTTTTCTAATTTCCAGACATGTATGTGTGTTTTTATACACAGCGCAAGCTGCTTTACACGAACAACAGCAACGGCCAGAGGCTTACCACACGCATAAGATACTGGCAGAAACTTGTCCGGTGTCATTTTTCAGTCTAGTGATAGCCAATGGGTGATATGGCTAACAAAGTGAAAGTCTTTTGAAACTGAGGGACGTTTATGGGAATTTAACACAAAAAATTCCTAGTTTCAACAAAACCTTCTCCTTAATAACATGATGGTATGCAGAGCCGGATTAACGCAAAGGCAAACTAGGCACGTGCCTAGGGCCCGATTGGCGGGATGGGGCCCAGACAGAGGGACAAAAAAAAAAAATAATAATATAATGTAAAAATATCCTATCTACAATTTATTTCAATATTTATTAATTAACTAAAAATAGTGACGATGTTTATCTTCACCATAGACTGTTACATTACTGCAGTTAAACCAATTAATGTGTCCGTTACAAAGCGGGTGCCGGCTTCTGAAAGTATGTGTAACGAACGCATCCATCAGGTGCTGCGAGGCAAAAGCCTAAGCACACAAAGAAGCACAGCTCAAAATGCAGGTGTGTGAGTTGTCGTCATCTATTTTGGAGTGATTGCAATGTATTCTAAATATAAACTTGTCCTGTAGATCAGCGTCATTTCTGTAAAAATCATTCACCGCTTTATTACGAGTTTAAAAGAGCGCGAGCGTCATTAACGTGCCCAGACGCGACGCTTTGAATTTGCGCGTACAATGAATGAATAACATCGCGTCGGGAGCTGACTAGTAAAAAAGCTACAAAATTAAAAGACAAGGCGTCTGTATTCTAAGTTAAAAAGCCAACACACTACAACATTTTTAAATGTTTCAAATAAAGGATCTCATGGGTCTATCTTCTAAATTCTGCTGATGATTAGATTATACCCTGACATTACGCCAATAATATCAGTTTATACATTTTCTTCTGCTCAGTAGCGATCGTGTCTTTCTCTTCCACTTGATTTGTGTATAGCATATTTAAAGTAGCAATGCGATATAAAAGCACTTATGCTCATTTACTGAAGTGGGATTCTGGAACTGTGAATAAATTGAATAAAACAGCAAAATAACAACAACAACAATAACATCTTCATTAAACAAAAAAGAGATTACCTTAGATAAAGTTTGATTAATATGTACATACAGTAGGCTACCGGTAAAAGTCTGGACCCATTACTATTTTTAATGTTTTTTGAAAGAAGTTTATTATAATGCTCTACAAGCCTGCATTTATTTGATCAAAAATACAGAAAAAAAACAGGAATATTCAGCAAGGATGTGTTAAATATATAAAAAATGATAGTGAAGACTTTTTTAAAACAACTTTTTAATAATCAAAAATCCTGAAAAAAAGTATCACAGATTATAAAATAAATATTAAGCACCCTTTCTAACATTTGATAATAAATCAGAATGATCACTTGACACTAAATTCAGCTTTGCATCACAGAAATATAAAGTATAGTAAAATAGAAAACCATTATTTAAAATTTTAATAATATTTCACTATATTATTTTTCTGTATTTTTGATCAAATAAATCCAGGCTTGATGAGCATAAGAGACTTCTTTCAAAAACATTAAAAATAGTAATGTGTCCAAACTTATGTACTGTGTAAGTAAAAATATACTGCTTTTAAAATTAAATGTTGTATAAATAAAAAGGTTAGGAATCATATTTGTTTCAAGTGTTTTTTTTATTGGGGGTGGGGGGCCTCCAACATGAATTTTGCCTAGGGCCTCCTAATGTCTAGAACCGGCTCTGATGGTATGTGATAACGGAAGTCAGGGAGAAAATCTTTAGTTGTTTTATGATATGTTATACTGGAGACAGGCATTCTAGTATTGTGTTGTTATAGTTGCGTCACACTGACATTGTTTGTTGTATTGACTACATTAATAAGTTCTACTCTGCCCCCTATTGATCACTATTACAAATAGAAAAATACAAACTTTCAGGTCAGCTTTTTTTGTTTATTATTGATGATAATGCAAAAACCATAGACACTATTAAACAAAGTGTAAAAGCAGATGTATGAAAGGATTCATACTGTAAATTAATGTTGTCGTTGTTGTCTGGAAAGAGTGAGTTCCAGCACAGCTAGCTGCCCGCTCTGCTGCTGAGAGGACGGAGGCCCTGTAACTTCTTCTGGAGCTGAGCTTTGGCCAGGTCAGCCGAGAGAGCGTCCGCCATCCTGTCCGTAGTCTGCTTCATTACAAAAGCTGCCTGCAGGGCCTTGTCCAGCGTCTTATGTATTGATTCCTCCTGGTAAGCATTAAACACAAATTGTATGTTAATATATAATACTCTACACTTCAAAAGTTTGAGGTCAGTACAATTTTGTAATGTTTTGAAAGAAGTCTCTTATGCTCAGCAAGGCTGCTTTTTCTGTAATATTCTGAAAGTAATATTATGATAATTTTATTTCGTAATATTATTACAATAACAGTTTTCCTTGTTAATAGATTTAAAAATATAATTTATACCTGTAATGGCAAAGCTGCATTTTTAGCAGCCATTACTCCAGTCTTCAGTGTCACATTATCCTTCAGAAATCACTCTAATATGCTGATTTGGTACTCAAGCAAAATTTCTTATCAATGTTGAAAACTATGGAAGCTTGTTTCTGCCACGGAATAAAAAATAAAAAAGTTAATTGCAACCTTTTTTCTCACAATTTTGACTTCTTCCCCCTTAGAATTGTGATTAAAAAAAGTCATAATTGTGAGATATAAGCTCATAATTGTGAGAAAAGGATCAGAATTGTGAGATAAAAAGTCGCAATGACCTTTTTTATTGATTTATTCCATGGCGGAAACAAGCCTCCATAGAAAAAAGTTGTGCTGCTTAATATTTTAGTGGAAACCATGATTCTTTGATAGTTCAACACAACACCATTTATTTCCAATAATGTTTTATAATTTTAAGTCTTTACCGTCACTTTTGATTAGTTTAATGCTTCCTTAAATAAAATTAAACTGAATAAAATGATTTCTTTCAAAAAAAAAAAAAAAAATCTTGCTGACCTCAAATTTTGAATGGTATGTTATGTTAATACGTTGGGATTATATTCTAAATAATCAACAATATAAAGTTCTTAACATTTTCCCCTTTAAATCCAAAATGTTAGCATTATTAAATTGTGTGCTATCATTGTGTTGTGTGAATGGTAGCTGTTGGACAGTCTAAACTGACTCTGCTGGTGTGGTGTCGTCTTCCACTTGTCCGAGGCGAGGTCCGTTGAAAGAAGACATTACTGGGAAGCAGTGCTGAGTCAGATTGAGTAGAGCGCCTCCTACTGGACACTGGTTCAGATGCTTGATCTCGCACTTTGAAACTGGGAAAACAGCCATCTACTATTATCAATTTTCAATACATATCACACTAGGTTTATGTGTATAGTTTATAATCTATTATCCTTGACAGATCAAAATGTATATGTCCTTTGGTAATATGATGTGTTTGACACATAATGAGCAATGACCCAAAGTTGGGTACATCATTAGTAGATTGTTTGTCTTTTAACTGATTATTTGCTTACCCAGCAGGTAGACTACAGGAGGAGCCATAGTTGACCTGCAGCAGAGGCTTATGGGACAGATGAGCAGGAATAGAAGGGGCAGGATGTGTGCTATTTAAGAAGACATTCCTCAAGTTTCCCACTAAAACAACAAAGGACACTATTTCTTCACTTGGCTTTCCACCGCTGTAAACATACACTTTCTATGACATAAACAAATCGATTAATCATGATTAATAGCATCTAACAAAAAAGTGTGTGTGTGTGTGTGTGTGTGTGTGTGTGTGTGTAATATAATACACATTATTAGATTATTAAAGTGATTCCTCACTTGCAGGTCTGTAACTGGCACTTTTGTTGGTTGGCTCAGTGCTGATGCTGTGGATCGTTGGCCCAACGCTTACTCTCCGATGGCTTCCAGACTGGCTGAACTGAGATGTATCCAAAGGAAAGCTCTCCAATGAGGCTGTGACCATCGTGAGAAGAACATTTGAGTACTTTTATCTTACTACATGCTGGACTGTAGCAAAAATGTTATTTACTAAAAGGTATCATACCCCTGGATGAGGTTTTGGAGTCATGTGACCTCTTCTCTGCAGGAGCTCCAAAACAGGTGTGTATTTGTCCATACGGTGGACTGAAGGCTCTCTGGAAACTCATAGTGGGATCTGAATCTTCACCATCTGTAACTGACAATACACTTATTCCCTTTCAATTTCTCTTCAATTTCACTTAACTAAAACTATATAGACTAAACACAACTTTAGCAAACGTCAATATTTAACTGCATTAAACCACATTTAGAACAAATGTATTGCTAAAGAAGAAAGCATGACCCAGGTTGTGAAGCTGTCACCTTTGCTTTTGCTGAGCTCCATATCAGAGGAGATCCAGTCCTCAATCTTCTGAGGGTTTGAGTCTGTCTTTGCACGTCTGATGATGTAGTGAGAATTCACATTAGTTTGGCAAACTTCGAAGAACCTACACTCTTAAAAATAAAGGTTCTTTATTGGCATCTATGGAGCCTTTAACATCCATGGAATCTTTCCATTGCTCTAAAGTGTTTATTAAAATGTTCTTTACACTAAAGGAAAAAAAAACAACTTTTAAGAACCTTTTTTTTGGGAACCTAAAATGGCTATTGTATGGCATTACTGCATAAAAAAAACTCTTTTGGAATCTTTATTTTAAGGGGTGAAAATCTAGTTTACTTATACACTAATAGGATGGTAGCCATTCTTCAATCCCAATTCAGAGTACCTGCTGGAGGCGGCTCTGTTCTGGCCACGGGTCTGTCCCTTGTGCTTCTTCTCCAATGGACACCTGTCATTCAGATAATCGGTCCTCTTGCTCACATGAGGCAGGTGACCAAGGCTCTCCTCTAGCGCCCTCTTGAGGCGAGACACCTCATACTGCAGTGCGAGGATAACCTCACTACTGTGAAGAGCACAATGGAATTATGATGGTTTCACAAATTGCAGGTATAAACTACTTCCTTTAACACTTACTTGTGACATGAACAGTGTGATGCTGAGTGCATCTCATTTGCAGAATGGCTCTTTCCCAGCTGAATGTATTTTCTTCCTTCAGTCACCTGGTTATGCATGGGAGTGGCGCCACCTACTGATGCGACATTCTCTTTTGGAACTCTAACAGTTGCATTTTGGGTAATGGTTTTTGCTTCCATACCTGGTGGAACCAGCTGTTCAAATTCCAGGTGATTCACTGTGGGCTGCACTGGTCTTGGTGCCATTGATATAGTTGTTAGTACATTGGAGTGGGAGGCTTCACTGTCTGAACCGCTCATATTCACCATGCTAAAGACATCATCTGAGAGCACAGAACTAAAGAGCACATCAGATAAAGTTGTTTTTTTTTTTTTTCAAATGTCAGTTCTGCTACAGAGCATTTTTCATTGAAAATATACAGTTTATAATCTGAAAACAAAAACAGATTTAGCATTTGTAATCTTGTATTTTGGCATTTCAGTTTTGTAAATATTGCAAATATACACCATTATGCTTAATGTCTCCACAAGGATGGCAATACTTTGTCCTTTTGGGGACAATTTTCAGTCCCTATGATGAAAACAGCTTATAAAACATATAAAGTGATGTTTTTTGAAAATGTAAAAATGCAGAAAGTTTTCTGTGATGGGTAGGGTTAGGGAATAAAATATACAGTAAAAAACAAAACAAAAAAAAACATTGTTTATAAAGTCCCCATAAAACATGGAAACCCAATATGTGTGTGTGTGAGTGAAAGAGAGAGAGAGAGAGATTTACCTCACAGCACTAGGAGGTGTTTGGGACAGTCCTGTGTTTGGACGGCTCAGGTAAAAACTGCCAAAGCCACTGTCAGTCTCTGGACTTAAAAATCTCTAAAAGAACAAAAACACTTTCTCTGTCATTTTGTCCTTTGCAGAAACAGCCTAAACATTCTGCAAGTGACTCAACAAATACCTTCAAACAATAACACTTCTAACAAAAAAACACAGATCTAGTGAAATTTGGGGATTTTTTTGTCTATCATAAAAAATGACATCTCATGTATGCTGTTTATCTCATAAAATGTAATGTTTACCCTGGTAATTTTACACAGTCATAAAATGGTTCCTTTATGGGTACAACAGCTTGTCACTCTGGCAGGGACAACTTTGTATATTACCCTAAAATGTTCATAAAAGTACTTTCCTTACCAGTACCTTATATCTACTTTAAGGTACTAATGTGCCATTTTTAGGAGTAGATAAGGTGCAATAAGTTGTTCTTTTAGGGGTGCTGTCCCAGTGACAAGCTGTTGTACTCCTAAAGGTAAGGAGTGTATCAATCCATGAGGGAATGTGATGATTTTTTCCCTTAACAATCACCGTTGACATCAACTAGGCCTGTCACGATCCTGAATTTTGTTCTGATTTGTCATAAATAGTTCTGTTTGCTCATGTCACTTAATACATATTTTTTTATATATATATATTTTACTAGGAATAAATAGGCCCATATGATTTACTTTAATGCTCTGAAAGTTAACAATATTTATATAATTATTTATGATTAATAATATAATATTATATAAAACAATGCAGTCTCGTTAAACCTACAAGCTGTTATTTCATATGAAAAAAAGACCTGTGACTATCTTTGTATACTTTACAGCAGTTTTAACCATAATCAGATCAATAATTTCAACAGGCCTATTAGCAACGTTGACATTCTTGCAGAATACTATCTTGTCCATGTAAAATAGATTTGTTTTCTCACAGACAAAATCTCTTTCTCTCCATGTTGTCCTTTTGCGGTGTATGTGTTTGTTACCTGTGTTTTGTCTGTGGTTGGCTGAGGAGAGTGTCCAGTAGACGCTTCTACAGAAGGGAACGAGGCTTCACTGGGTCTGATCTTCTCTTCGTACCTGAGAGAGGAATGACGATCACAGCACCCATCAAAAACAAGGTTCTTTTTATGTTTACAGTAGTTTTAGATGTTTAAGACTCTGATAATGTTTGCACCATTGTAACTAAGAATGTTCAGTGTTAATGCAACAAAGGACTCACATTAGCCTTACAAAAATGTATGTGAGAGCACCATGAAACAATGATAATTTGTACTTCAAATACAGTACTTCAAAAATACCATAGTATTAATATGGTACCGTGTTTAGAACTAGTGTAATGTAACAAAGTAATGTTAGTGTAATGCAATAAAGCAATAATATATCCACAAGCATGCAACATGAATCACTGGATATATCAAATTTTCTGGACAATACTAGACAAACATTTTACTTCCATCAAAAGTTGTATAAAGTGATTATATTCATCTGAGAGCTATTTACAATCATTAGTTATTTAACTAGAATTGTGTTACTATTATAGTTTTTATTAATATTTAGAATTATTTTTTATTTTAAAATTTTCTGTTTTCATTTAGTTATTTTGTTTTTGTCAGTTTATATATATATATATATATATATATATATATATATATATGTATGTTTATATAGTTTTTTATTTATTTCAGTTTTATTTATTTTAGTACATCAAGTTAACCTAACTGAAAATGAGAGATGTTCTCCTGGCAACTAGCTGAAAAAAAAAAAAAAAAAAAAAAAATATATATATATATATATATTTATATATATATAATTTTTATGTTTATTTTTTTCCATTAGCGTTTATTTTATTTCAAGTAACGAAAAAAGTTTGATGATTTTAGTTCCAGTTAACTAAAATAACCCTGAATCATGCACCTTTGATTTACCATCTATTCCTGTACACATTTAACTTCTAAAATTACAACATACCATCCCACTTAAGAATACACCAGATTGCAGTGCATGCACAGCCACATAAATACAAATCTGTCTGTAAATACTGACCTATCGTATGTCAGCTTCTTTAATGAAGTTGAGTTGGACAGTTGTGCCAGGATGTTGTCTTCCTCTCTTGTTGTTAGTCTGTCCTCCTCGTCCTCACTGGCAGTTCCAGGTGTTTCAGTGGAGAAGGTGGAATACCTCAGAGGAAGATAGAGAAAAACTGACAGAGGGAACTAAGTGTTTCCATAATGAAACTGATATTCCCTCGTCCCTCCTCTCGACCTGTAACCCGATCATCCTCGAGTGAGCTGTGCTAAATATCACGATACGCTCCCTCCTCTTACAACCTACATCAGTGATCTTTTAAGAGAACTAAACAAGGGACTGGATCACAACATTTCTAATTAGCGTTACCCATTAGAATTAAAATAGAATCTTTCTCACACTACAGCTGAATTTGTTTGCGCAACGTTGCCATATGAAGTTAATGTACAGAAACATCTTCTTTAAACAATCTGGGATTGTGACTTGTTTAATGCGTTATGTTAATTGCAATGTTAATGTCAATGATTATGGAGTTCGAACCGGCAAACTTTTGATTGACACCCCAGATACATTCCATAGGCATTTCTTAGTCTTTGTTTACCTTTTAAAAAATAGCTGAAGATGTGCCGGTATAACACAATATATATCGCGGTAATGGACATACATGGTATATTATGCACTTTACATCCAAATATGTTTAAATGTTTAAGTTAAGAAGGTTTTAGTAAGCAGAACTGTCAGATTTTTATTTTGTACTCATACATTTTAATTACTCTTAACTGGAAATATTTGAGTAAGCCAATTCAACAATTTAACTTAAAATTATCATGTAATCTCAATTTAAATATTTTTAGTAGTGTAAACTTGGCTAGCTTTAACTAGCTAATTCAGTAAATGCTAACTCGTTAATTGGTAACACAATGCTTTGATGGCCATATCAATTGCTGAATGAGTACAACGGTATAGAACATTTAACAAATCTGTTTTCAAACTAAGCGCATGCTCCATTTGTCACCATGATGATAACCCCCCAAAAAACGGCACATAACAGAAACTCCAAACATAAAAAATTTAGGAAACCCGTTGCCTTAACATTTTTCAGTAAATAAACTTACTGCTTAATCTAAAAAATTAAGTAATGTGGAACTGTCAAGTTCACATAACTTTTTTTTTTCAATTAAGCATTAAGTTTGTTTACTTCATAATTTTAAGGCAGCAAGTTTACAAGTAATTGAACTGAACACTTTTTACAGTGAAATTATCATAGCAAAACATTAAACTAAATATCCCATTTTGCATTAATCTTGCACAAAATAAACGTTATATAACACAATAATAATAATAATCGTAAAACTCAAAACAATTAAACAATTCCGATTACTTAAAATGTGTCAGTTTTGTGAACTCAAAAGAAAAAGAAAGTGCTAAATACTCATAAAAGTTCATTTGAGTAAACTAATTTGTTTAATTTAAGTTTACCCTACTCAAACCAATTAACTATTTTGAGCATTAGGGTTTACAGTGATGAGCACCTCAAAATACTTTGAATAATTCAGAAAAGAAAGAAAGTCAAACCATACTTACATGTTTCAAACAGCCATTGCAAATGTTGTATTCACTGTGGTTTATCACTGCACTAAACAATACTTATTTGACTTAATATGCTATTTATTTTCCCAATATTTGTTTACACTTAAACATTTTTACATTTTAATCTGGACTAAAACATGGCACAAAAGATATCTAGATATCTATATCATTTTGTGTATTTTTCTTTTTGTTTGATTTAAATGTTCAGAGTTGAGAAGAGAAGAAACCTTGTTAAACATTAAGACTTCAAGCCTTTGTTTAACTTAATTCAATACCATGATAAAAGCTACAGCAATTATCGCGATATGAAAATGAGATACCGTCACATGCCTAAGTGTGAACGTGGCCTATGTGAAGCATTATGTAGGCAATAACAGATGAAGAAGAAAATGTGGCAGTACTGTAGATGGAAGCTGTTTTCTGTGCAGCCGGGAAAAGGCTCGTCAGCTCTGTGATCTTCATTGGCCTCTTCATCATCATTGTCCTCCATGTTGTGTCTGACCGAGGAGATGCTGAAGACCGACTCCTGTAACATGACATGTTTTTTCATTCAGACCCAGCATCCACAAAACCTACCGCGGCCCAGTCATTTAGTTCTCACGTTACATAGCAAAACAACACATGCAAAAGGATATGAGGCACACAACAAAATCAGCTCCGCTGTGCGTGTCCACGTGAGCATTAATAATTGCTGACTCTTAACAGGAGAAGTTGTTTAAACAGAAATTGCATAAGCTAATTTTGACATGTTGTGTATGAATGAAGGAGGGAAAAGTGAAGGGTAATAATGTGGTCAGAGAGTGTCACTGACAATCAAGTACTGTCTAATGCCGTGAATTTTCATCCAAATGTCACCTAAAATGCAGATCACTTGTGTGTGTTACCTCATGCAGTGATGGATGGGATGATGAGAGAGGGATATTTTCACAAGGAGGAGGAGATGGAGTGG
Source organism: Scardinius erythrophthalmus (assembly GCF_964197995.2). Taxonomy (NCBI): domain Eukaryota; kingdom Metazoa; phylum Chordata; class Actinopteri; order Cypriniformes; family Leuciscidae; genus Scardinius; species Scardinius erythrophthalmus. Next base: position 8,723,812 of record NC_138229.1, read on the forward strand.
AGGATGACGACGGAGGATAGTAAACATGGCAGACGTTTCTGTCTATCTGCTCTTTTATGTCCTCCAGGTGCATGCCTATCCTGAAAATCTGCCCCTCGACCTCCCTTAAACACAAACGTGAATACACAACACTTGCAGGTTGACCCTTTGACCCATGACAGTTTCATTTCCTTGTTTAGACTTACAGGAATCAGTCTAAATACAATTACGCTACCTGTCAAATGATTGGACACACTTGAACGAGTTTGTTTCTGAAGGTTTTTGAAACCTTTTAATGTAAAGGCAAATGCAGACAGTATGACTGAAATTAGTTTTATAAACAAATATAAATTTTCCCTTTGTACAGTATGAAGTTTTAGTTTTAGTTTTAGAGACTCGTTTCAAACCATTGTTTATTGATTGGATTTTGAAATTGTTGCACTCAATGAAAATGAGCTTGTGGTTAATTGTGGAGGGTGGGGTTTAAGCAGACTAAATACATTCATCACAAAAACAAGTTATGATAATATGATTAAACATTACATGGCCTAACCTTTTTTTTTTAATAAAACTTACACAGATCGTTCACAATAACGTGTGTTTACTAAATAGGGGGAATTTTCATTTCTTGCCAATATTACGGTGGCCAAGCGAGCCCAAGCAAGAAAACATTTGGAAATAGAAAAAAACACCAACAAAATTAAGAAAACATCTTCATCAGTTTGACAACACATGTGCTGCAAATACTCACAACAACCACAGGGGGACCAAAGGAGACAAAACTGGGGTGCGTTTCCCGTACAACTATATAGCTCGCTGCTTAACTACCATAGTACGATGCATTGTTGGAGAAATCAACTAGCTAGTCACGACTGTTTCCCAAAACCATATGTCGCAAAGTATCGTTCAACCACGTTGGTTTATGATGTCTCGCACGTGGACTAATAACTTATTTTAATTAATCTGTTTGAGATCGAATTAACGCTAGATTTTGTCATATAAGTTACAGACATGGCATCTGAAGACCATTTCAAATTTTTCTCAGTTATTTTGCTTTATTACCAGACTCAATATTTGGCTCGTTCTTACATAGTAGAGCACCTTCGCACATGCGCATTAAATCTCTTGACAAACTAAAAGACGTAAATTACATTTGTATGCATTCTAAATAAATAACACGGGTTGCACTGAATGTCAGCTTGCTTATTTTGCTAAAGATAAGGATTTATTCAGTCTACATCTCATGTAAACTAGAAACTATGCTTCTAACCACAGCTCGAGAGCTGTCGTTCCAACCACACCAGTTGGCGATGCTGTTTGCGAACGTTCGTTGGAACTATGGTTTTGGGAAACACCAAATCGTTGAACTATGCTGATAACGACGGAACTTGCGACTATAGTTGGCTAACGATGCTTTTGGGAAACGCACCCCTGGCTGGGACATGCTTATTGTTCAATGTCTATTTGTCAGTGGTGTTGTCAGTGACCTGAAAGGTGAGTTTTTTTTTGTTTATTTTAACATCTGATTATATGCGAGTTGTGATTGTTTGCAGCGCATTTCTGTATTTGGTTGCGTTGTGAGTATTTGCATCACACACTAGATTTTATTAATTAGTCTTTTTCTATTTGCATGTGTTTTCTTCAATTGAGCTCTCTCTGCCACGGTACAATATCCATGACTTAAATGTAATAGAATTTACCATCACTTGCTTATAATTTGAAGTTTTCTTGATTATAACAAGAGTATTCTAGTTTTTTGAAGTTTCTAGATCATGCTGTGTGTTAGTAGTAAAACACAGTCCAATCACATGACATGTCTACCTGTCAGGGTCAAACTCTCCTGTGTTTCTGGCTAGACCCCTGTAGTTCTGCATCTCCAGAGCACGATGCTCCTCCCTCTTTGTGAGGTAATTCCTCTCCAGCTGATCCTGGGCCTCCATCATGCTCTTCAGCACCTGTGGTGATATCCAACAAACAAGATGAAAAGTTTACATTTTTCCCCATTTAAGGGCTATAAACCTAAAACTGCTTGATTTCGTTTTTTATCTTATGATAAAACAGTGTATTATAAAAATGGTTTTGTGCAATTCATGATTAAGTATGTACAGTTACCATCTGTTGCTCCTCCACATTCATTGACATGGTGGTGACACATGTTTTGAATTCATCCACCTGGAAAAGAAGAGAAATACAGATGCATCATGCAGCAATCAATGCAAAAGCTAAATGCATGTTAAAGAGAACTAAAAATATAAGGCACAGGGCAAATCTTTGAGGACAGGTCTTGCTAACTCATCTGTACCTTCTGCGTAAATGATCTGATGATGTCTCTGAGCTCAGAGGTTAGTCTTTCTCCATCTGTCGGGCTCTGTGATTCAGTCTGCACAGGTACAGAGTTGTGAAGACTAAACTGCTTCTCACTTGGACCTGTTGAACATATACTCAAGATGTGAGGACACAAATGTAAATGTAAGTGTAAAATATCTAAACACAAGTCATGCATCTTTTATCTTTTAGCACTTTTGATAATTTTGTACTTAAGTATAAACCACCTGATGATCTCTTAACAATGTTTCTTGATTCACTCTCTTAGGAGGAGGTCTGTTAAATGCTAGCTCAAATTTCCCTGGCAGGGGTTCTCTGCTGCCAGGGTTACACTGTACTACAGTATTCAGCTGGAGAAAGAAATACAATAGCTTCTTGCCTGCGGCTGGTGCTTGTGGGATATTTGCTATCAGTTTGGTGTTGTCATTGTTGCTAATTGCATCGTTCCAGTCGATGGATACAGACGGCTCACTGGAAGCATGAATCTGCTGCTTAAAAGAAAGCAACAATATAACACGCTCAAATTGGGCTGCAAATCAGATTAAAATGAGGACATGTTGAAATGCGGATCATATCTGTATACTATGTAAGAGCAGATATTATACAGGCATATTGTGTACTTTAGGTATTCTGCCTTTTGTTTGAGATTATAAAGACATATGTATATACATCTAAATGTTTCAACATTAATGGAAGATCCAACTTTAAAAAAAATCCTCTTGAGTCTCACCTGACCAATTAGGTTTTCAGCTTCTGAGTATTTAGCGAGCAATCTGTCATATTCAGCCTGTAAACAAATGAAAGAGTCACTTTTTTAAAAAAAGTTTTAACCTTTTGATGAATTTTTATTCATGCAATGAAAGTCAATTGGGTCCAAAACAACATTAGACTCCAATGACTTTCATTGTATGAACAAAAAACACTACTTTACTCGTTACATTAAAAAAGTAATCTGATTACATGTAACTCAAGTTACTTGTAATGCTTTACCCCCAACACTGCTATTTACACAGTTTACTTTATACACTTCTCACGTTCTTGTAAGATCACCTTTCTATCACACTTCAGCGCCTTTTATATTAAGGTCAAAACAGCTTGATGCCTGACTCGAATCATGTAAAAGATCTTCTATTCATCCTAAGGAGTGTAACATAGTGTTGTAAATATAGTCACCTGTAACTGATGCGCTACTTCCTTGTCTGTAAACACATTGTGCTTCTCCGGTGGCATGGAGTCCTCTAAAACCCTGCTGATGATATCTGCTGTAGCTTTACAAGAGGAGGTGGATTTACCCAGAATGCCTGGGGACGACTGGGCTCGGGCCATAGCTGGTGACTGACTGACGGGTTTAACGCTTCCATTACCTTTTGGTATTTTGACTTTAGGTGCCACTTTAGAGAAGTCAGGAAGGGGGTAATGCACCTTTCCCTGTCCGTATTTCAGCTCACTGTAAGACCTGGTCCTGCTGAAGGAGCACTTAGGATTCTGTGCATTTGCTTTAGATAGATCTAGAGAGTTGGCACTGCTGTTCTGCTTAGGACATTCATTATCATCATCATCAATGATGCGAGTCGTTCCAGGTTTCTTAGATGAGCTCGACTCAACTGGAATGTATATTTCAACCAGTCCATGACTTCCAGAAGTGCTGGGATCAGGTTCCTCCATCACATCCTGAATCTTCTCTCTCTCTCCTATGTCGATCTGTGGAGCCCGAGAAGCTTTACTCAGCACGGTTTCATCAATGCTGTCCATCAAAGACATCTCAGGTAGGGTCTCTGCTTCAATGATCCTGCTTGAGTTAAGCAGCTCCTCCTGGGAGAAGTGTCTGAGCAGGAAGTCAGTGATGTGGTTTGCAGGTTGAATAGGTGTGGCTAAGCGAGGAGCCATGTCCTCTATTGCTTTATGATTAGATAGAAGAGCATGAGTAAGATTAGACTGGCAGGCCTCTGTTTCTTTTGCATTACCAATTTGCCTACTAAACTTATCAAGTGTAGTGAAAGCCTGACTGGACATCACGGAAACCATTTCACATGGAGATGATTTTAAATTCATCTCTGTTTTGTTGTTGGTGTGCGTACCATCATACGGGAGCTCTTCATGTTCTTCATCACTGGTGTTGACAGCATCATCCTCATGTGTTCCAATGATTGGCTTTACTGCAGTTTTGAGTTTCTGCACTGGCCCCATGATTATGTTTCCCTTCTTGTTTCTGGTGTTTGAATGCTCTGTGCGTTCACTATTGACTGATTCGACACTCTCTGATGATCCCTCTTCAGTCTCACATGACTCTGACAGCTCTGCATTATCTGTACACAAAATAAAAAGACAGTGGTTTTGTTAAAAATTTTAATGTCTTGGTAAAATGTTATAATTTAAAGCCATTAGGAGACACTAAAACAGGATTTCACTTCTCAAGCAAATGAGTAGTGTTAAAGTGTTTTTGGCAAAACTGTATAAGGAGATCTAGCTGGCATTGGGTCATTATGACATCATTGCTGGCAATCAGGTTTTAAACGCATTCAGTCAGTCAGTGGGAGTTTTTATAACTTAAATCATAAATTCTGAATGATTACCATACTCATTCAATACCATTCAGAAGTTTATTGGGGTAAGTTTGTAAAATAAATAAATGAGTAATAATTTATGAGAACATATGTTACACTATATCTTACACTGTTTTAACTCATCAAAATAAGTTAAGAATTTTCAATTTCTTTAAATTTGTACAAGATTCAACTCATTTTTTTTAAAGTCAGCTTAATGTAATTTAAGTTGAAATGGCTGTGGTATTTACCTGATAGCCTCCATGGTACTGAAAACTAGGCTACTTGTTGGTAATTTTTTATCAGTGACAAAAAAACTGTTATTGCCATAGTGCATGTGCAAAAAGGTGGTATTATGGTAGGCTACTATGTGCAAAAACCATGGAAGTTCCATTGTTGTTAAAAATAAAATAAACCGTGGGGATTTCATACAGATCTAAGTATTTCTTACCAGTGAGTTGCGGGCTATCAGGTGCACCAGTGTCCTGTGAGAGGTGGACAGTGAAGGCGCCATGCATGTCGCTGAAATGCAGGCTGTCATCATCACTGATATCCACAAATATACTTTGCTCAATGTGTCTTTCCCACAGCACCGATGAAGGTCTGCTGTGAGCGTCATCTTCTCCGTCCATATCCTCTGCGTCTCCCGCTGACGCTCCATCAAACCTGCTCCGCGCTTCTCTATTCATTTCTTAGCAACAAGAATACACAAAAAGTAAACTGTTACAAATGCAAGTGCATTTGTGTTTTTCAATCACAGGATATATCTTGTAATTATATTTATATTATAATAAATGGTAATGACTGAATAATTTGCAACTATTTATGATGCTTTCTAAATAAAAAGGCCTATCAAGAAGAAAATTAACACTACACCGCTAGGTTCCTCTAATAATATGGCATTGCACTTACTTTTTATGCTTGTTCCGTGGGTTTCTAAGGGTCAAGTATTTGCGCACTCCTTTTGCTTGTGTTCGGCTGTCTTATAAATGGATGACATAACAGCTTATTGGGAAGCTACAATGAAGGCTCTGTCTAGTTTCTCAAGCCTTTGGCGCTGGATCATCTTGAGCATTTTAAATAATAAATGCCGTATCTGATGCTGATTCTTTGGGCAGGTGCTACACGCGCACGGGGGTGGGATGATGAACAGTGGTTGATATGGGAACGTGAAGACTCAAGATCAGCTGTCAGTCAGCCCTGCTGAAAAACTGTTTCGTTCATTTAAAGATAAAATAGCTAGATAATTTTTTATCTTGCCGTTTTATTATTTATTTAACACCTGTTGTCTTACTCGACAATTAAAGCTAAATAAAAACTGTCTATTCTCTTGTTGAATGAGTGGAGTTATATAAAAGTGTTTTTCGACAAAAAGTAGAACGATAAAACATTCAAATTTCATTGGCGATTCAAATGGGGAGTGGTTATATTTGAATCATGTGCTCTGATTGGCCAGTCGAGTTACAACCACGCATCGGCAGGTACGCCCCCTTTGTCCGGGTTTGTGTAAAGTTTTCTCCCTGAATCGCTTTGATGAGTCAGAACAGTATTAATTTAAACGTGAACACTTTTAGTTAATCGGCTCTTACATGTTCGGATTTAACTGATTTGTTTGTTGGTTGTAAGACGAGGGAACCGAGAGAAGGATTGGTGGGGAATCGGAGGAGTTTAAGTGAGTATGACTGAAGTTTGGCCCGTAACGGCCGTTAAGACAGAGCAGCACGTCACAACAAACTGATCATATCAAATGAAAAGCCGAAATTTAAACTTCAGCGCGCGCGGAGATCTTACATATTATGATTTCATTACAATGGAGCACGGGTTGTTTTATTTATTTAAAAAAATAATTTCTCCTGTGCCCTAAATCGATAACATGGTAATACGTTTGGATTATTCTACAAGCAATCTTGCAAAGTTTGTGCTTTTCCTCTCTGGTTTTGTTTAAGTTTGTACAGTACAGAAGTCAGTGTTACGCATGTTCAGGCTTGGTGTTTTTACGTGCTTTATACCTCCGGTATGGATTGTATAAATATTGTTCTTGCTTAATCCTGGGCTTTCTTTTGCTATTTGCTTTGGGAGTGAGACATGGGTGAGACTAACTGCTTTATGAATGACGACTGCCACCGTGTTATTGACTTTTTTTTTTGCTGTTGTTTTTCCAGAGTTATAGGTTTTGCTTAAGCATACAGTACAGTTTCTATTCATTATTAACTTTTAAACATCTGCCTGTCTATCCAAGTTATCTTTATTCAGACTATATTCTTATTCACAATGCTAACATGGCCAACATACCTATCCTCCTGGCACAATGCAATGGAAAACTCTGTTGAATTTGACGAATGTTTACGTGTAGCCTAACTGCTTACAAGTGTGTATAAAGGGTCTTTAAAAGCTACCTCAGTAACAGCTGTCAAGTGACCGTCATGCATAATGTGATAACAGTGCAGTCATCATAACTTCCTGTGTGTCATGGAAGGTGCAGCTTGTGTCTGTCTTCTTTCTAACCTTTATTCATGCCTCATCTTGTCAAGCTAACCTGCATCTGAGCCACACTGCTGTTTTTCTGTTAGAATTATGACACAACAAACCAGTTTTGTAACTGACTCTGTGTTTTGTTGTCATTTTGTTCTTCAGAATGAAGTAAGAGAATACAATGGATTTGAAGGTCTTTGGCACAAATGTTATGACATGTTTTAGCAGGCAGTTTATTAGTTCTCTTGATTGAGACTGAGTGTGTGTGTGTTTCTCTTTTGTTGTTGTTGTCGTCATCAAGAAAATGTTGCTCTTGCCCTAGGGTTATCTTCTTCTGATTTATGCTGTTTAGACTTAGGCTAAGTCTGGGAGTTTTTTTTTTATTATTACAGAGACCAGTGTTTCTGATCTAATAAATACATTTCTGATTGATTAAAAAATAAAAAAGAGAGTGCAAATGTGCCTGCCCACTTTTTTTGGTAGCCTTGATTCCAGAAGAATTTTTTCCATATGGATAAAAATAAATAAATAAATAAAAACTTTCCATTTAAAGAGTTATAAGCAATGAGGTGAATCTCAACTTTACAAACTTAAAAATATTTGAAAAAATGACTGTATACAATTGCTTTAATGAGGGAAAGAACTACAATTCCATGAAGCATTGCACACACATATTGAAGTAGTTTGAGAAAATAGGGAGGGAGACTATTACATAATTTGCAATTCTTCATGAGAATGGGTGGGTGAGTGTTAAAAATATATTTTTATTATGTGATTTACTTGTCTCAATTCTCAGATTGGTGGAGATTTCTCTGCAGAATCAGAGTTTCTTATCATTCTATACATATTTTAGTTTCTTATCAGCATTCTGTTGTTAAACACGATTATTTTAAAATAAGTTGAAGTAATGGGGGCAGATGGCTTCAACAAAAGCATATATCGACTAACAACCTTGTAGCTTATTTTATTTGACCTCGTAATTTTTAATTAAAATGTCATAACTTTTAAGGAAAATAACAGACTTCTTTCTGTGGTGACGTATGCCGGACAATTTTTCAATCTGCTTACACCTTGCCTCTCCACAATCTACTGTAAAGTGCGCATTCAATTTTGAGTGCAGCCAATGGATAGAAGCATGTCCTTACCCTAATTGTTTTCATTTACAATAATCTGTTACACTCAAAAGTATGTCACCTTAAAGATCTGTCGCAAGTTCCATTTCGTTGTGACTTTATGCATAAGAAAATATGACAGACCACAACAACATTGTGAATTATTTGCACAAATATAAGTATATAGACAATGTTTTAGTGAACATGTCTCTATGGTTCCTCAAGCTGATTATCTTGTTTCTGGATTAGTTTGTCAATGACAAACCAGCTTTCCCAAATGTCACAGAGGTGTAATATGTTTGAAAGTCACCGACACTCACCATTAGAGTTGAAAATGGTATTTCTTTAACTATAGGCTAATTCTTTTACGTCTGTGTGGATTTGTAAGAGAAGGGTGAACAAAACTCTTTTTACAAACAAGAAAATGTTTGTTCATGCTTTTGTACGGGTATACATGCATGGCAGATAATCAGCTGTGTTTATGGGCTGATTGCTCTTGCTTTCTCTCTTGTTGTTGGGTCCCCTTGGTTTAGCTTTCACATACACAACGCTGCTGTGCTGACACACACACACTTAATATCTGCCTCCCTTGCATGTGTCTGCCGCTCAGTGGGTGTTACCATGGCATTACGCACAGAATGAGGGTTCACACTCGACATGTTCTCTTCACAGAGAGCTCCGGAAGAACATCCTGGACAAAACACACAACAACACACACAAACACACACTTCCCAGACCCACTGCTTTGGTGAATATAAGTCTGGATAAACTCTTCTGTAGCGCACTGGACTCCACCACTGGAAAACTTCAGAGAGACTTCGGAAGTGTTCGCAAAATCTAAAGTTCCAAAAAAAAAATTTGGGGATTCGATTCACTATTCTTCTTTGATGGATTACTTTCTGGACTTGGCTGGGATCAGTACTTCATAATGCTCTTCAATGGCTGTGAGCAGTGCAGTGCTTAGCATGCAGAATGAGAACCAAACCTTTGTCCACTACAGGTAGGCATGCGACACTTGAATTACATTTTATTGTAGTTGTGATGCGCCTTTTAAGGTTTTTGTCCGGTATTAACTCATTTGTAAAGACACTTTTTCATGCTTAGGATCAGAAGTGGACCAAGATAGTATTTACATACCACTTAATCATTGAGTTTTTATTTTGCACTGTATTAGATTAACAGGCTACAAACATGTCATTTGTCTCCACCTGAAAAATATAAGGAAATTAAATTGTTCATTAATTCAATAAATCATTGCTAATTGCGTGCCTTAACTTCATCTAACTTCATTTTTGAAAATTAAGTTTTAATTGGGAATGTGTTTGACTGAACTTGAATCATCTGATATTGTGAAAGATCAAGTGGCGAAGTAAAACCAAATGTTGGATCTGAAACAAGGTTTTCGTTTTGACAATTTCAATGGTGGTTTAAATGTGGAATTTTATTGTCGTGTGTGTGTGTGTGAGAGAGAAAGAGAGAGAGAAAGCAAGTGTGCCTTAATTTGCTCAATATTTAATAACGGTTGAATAATTTACGATGATTGTCTATATTCTGTTCTGCAACCCTTGAGTTGGGTTGTTTTTTATCTTTTCGTCAGTCCATGGCAAACATCTGTCACTCATAGCAATTAAGCCAATTTTAGCCTAGGCCATCTCTAAGAGCATAGACTTACACTTATTTAGTTTGTGAATCCGTGGTACAAACTAAATTGATTTGAGTTTCGTCAAGTTTATAATAATAATAATACTAATTTGTATTAATTTTCATAGATCAGTTTGTAACTGCATTGACTGTTTCTGAGCGTCTTTTATGCAAATGATTATTTTTTTTATCTTCTAGATAAACGCACTTGACTCTAAATGGTGTAGTGTATTGATCAGTCCTGTGATGAAATGATCATTGCATTGCAAGTTTCATGACATCAGACGCGAACGCAGCGGGTCTAATCTCACTAGTGTTCCTCTCTCGGTGTGCGCTAATCACACACGACAGTGGAAAGCAGAAACACAATCAGATTAGCTGTGAAGTGCTGAGCATGACAGTTTTTGCCAAAGCCATCTTCAACCTCTGCCCTCAAAGACGTCCAATGTGACGTTGTATGATGGACAACTGCTGTGTAGAATATTCTATTTAAAATCATTTGAGTCTGTAGTTGTGCAATTCCTGCTTGAAGAATTTGGTTGATTGGCAGCCTCATCGTGATGTATGTATGTTTGGGACGGTTGGTTTTGGAGATTACAGCCCCATCAGAGGACTTTTTAAGGAGACAACAAAGCATTTTAGATGCCTTTCACATGTCCAGTTTTCTTTGGTTGTGTGAAGCGGGGAGGCACCAGGTAGGGCCTCTACAAACTCTAGCGGACTAGTTATTATGTGTAGGGATTAATCTACCGTAAAATAGTGGTTAAATATTTGCAAGGCCTCGTATATTGTGCAGTATCAGGTTGATTGTTGAAGGATTTTTCTGTTGAGTCTTCTTACCATTTAACTTGTTAGATTAGCCTAGAGTTTTAAGGACCCTATGCTGACCAGTATTAGATTAATAATACTAACATGAGAATAATCCATGAATGTGGGATTTTGACGTATATACCATAACATATCAGTGGCACGAATGAATTATGAAAAGCCTGAAATCAACCTGAAATGTGTGCAAAAAAAAACGTTGTTATTCTTTGATTATAATCTATCCTATTATAAGGCCACAATAATACTTTTTATATTTCCTTGGTTTACATAAGAAATGGAGAAAAAATTAAACCTTAGTCTCTCATTTGGAGTTTCAACTTTTTAATATATATTCAGAAACAGATCTTGCATGATGAGCACATTTCCCAGCATAAAGGAATCAATAGCTTGTCATGGCAGCCATTTCATGTCATCTTTAGTTGAATTTTCCCAGTGTTTGATTATGAATATGTCAGACTCATAAATGGAGTGTTGTCCTTTGCACTGTGTGGGTATTTTGTATGCTTCCATAATGACCACATCCTACCTTATTTTATTTCTACTGATGTTCATGCTGAGACATTAAAAAGCTTGTCAACAATAAACAATAGTTTGTGCTGCCCTCTGCAGGATGGAGGCATCCTGTTTGGACCTGGCTCTGGAGGGGGAGCGTCTGTGCAAGGTCGGGGATTACAACGCCGGCGTTTCTTTCTTCGAGGCCGCCATGCAGGTTGGCACAGAAGACCTGCAGGTTCTAAGTGCCATCTACAGTCAGCTGGGCAATGCCTACTTCCACTTGCAAGACTACAGTAGAGCTCTGGAGTTCCACCACCATGATCTTACACTAACTAGGTATACTCACACAACTTTTTAGCAGTTGATGTATCTAGAGACCCACAGTATACTACACTACTGTTCAACCGTTTGGGGCCAGTAAGATTACCAATTGTTTTGTTTAATTAACTGTATGAAGGCAAGGCACTGAGTTGTATAATGTCTGTTGCATATTTCAGTGTTTTTCTCTAGGTAAAATAATTAAATACTTGCCAAAACAAGATGAAACCTGTACAAAATATAGAAGGGCTCGACTGTCCTGTGCCCGCATGAACGACGCTCAGGACAATTGACGGAACTGTCACAGTCCCGATCGGGCCAGTGCTACATCGTCACGAAAGCCTTATCTTTTGCATGTTTTTAAGCCTTGCCAATTTAAATAATAAAGCACAAGAAGATGCGAAAGAGAACTAAATTTGGTACTCTGTGTGAAGTTTTGTGTGTGCGCCCGATTTCGACATCACAAATTCGGAATCGACCCCCAAATTATTGTTTTTAATGATAATTGTGTAATATTTGTATTGAACGATAATGATAGCACTAAGTACTGATTTGTTCTCTCAGGACCACCGGGGATCGGCTTGGTGAGGCCAAAGCCAGCGGTAACCTGGGGAACACATTAAAGGTTTTAGGACGCTTTGATGAGGCTGTGGTCTGCTGCCAGAGACATTTAGATATTGCCAGGGAATTGGGTGACAAGGTGAGTGATCTATTTAATCAACACAATAGACCATAGCTTACCATAATGGAATATATTACATTTTACATTTATTTATTTAGCATTATTCAATGATGCTTTCATCTAAAGCGACTTTGCAAATGAAAAACACTATGACTAACAATTCCTCCTGATGAGGCAATAATGTTAGTGCTGCAACAGAAAGCTCCGAAATTGTTTGGAAAAATGAACTTGCAAACTGACAAACAAATCAAATGTGTTAACAATCAGTAAATTAATAGATTCAGACAGGATCTGGTTAAAGGGATAGTTCACCCAAATGTGAATAAAAGCTTACATTTTATCTGTTCATCATATAAAGCGATCGAGTCTCATCCAAAAACAAATTGGACTAAACTGCTCAATTCATATGGATTCGTTTTACGATCTCTTTATGAACTTTTTAAAGCGTTGAAGTGGTAGTTGCAGAGCTGTCAATGGAGGGACAGAAAGCTCTCAGATTTCATCAAAAAGATCTTCATTTGTGTTTCGAAGATGAACAAAAGCCTTATGGGTTTGGAATGACATGAGGGTGAGTAATTAATGAAAGAATTTTTGGGTGAACTATCTCTTTAATGCTTTAATTATATAAAACTTGTTGTAAATGCAAAATAATAATCATTACTGAATATTTCAATCATACAGTTGTGTGAATCTCATGAATAAATGACTAAGTTGTGGTTTACCCTAAAGTCAAAGTAGTAAATTGTTAATGAGAAATTGATTTTTGTGAGCTTAATGCGAGCAAGGTCTGTGAAGTGCACCTGGGTACTTGGAGATGAACATCTAGGTTTCACATGCTTAGTAGTACGAAGGGTTTTTGTTTGTTTGTTTGTTTGTTTCTCTTATTTAATTTGCTTTTTTACTGCAGGTGGGGCAGGCCAGAGCACTTTATAATTTTGGAAATGTGTTCCATGCCAAGGGAAAGAGCGTCTGCTGGAGCGGAGCAGAACCTGGAGACTTCCCTGAGGAGGTCACGACAGCACTTCAAAAAGCAGCTGAATACTACGAGTAAATGTCCCACCAACACTCACATAAGTGGACATTGTTTGCATGTGTGGTACAGGGTTTTTACATCCTTTTTCCTTTCTTCAATTGTTTAGGGCGGACCTGTGTATTGTTAAGGAGCTTGGAGACCGAGCAGCACAGGGGAGAACTTACGGAAACCTGGGGAACACATACTATCTGCTAGGAAACTTCAGGAATGCAGTGGCCTCTCATGAACAGGTGTGTGTTCTGTGTCATAAATTAAACTGTGTAAGGCAGTGCAAAAGCACTCACTCTGCACTGTGTGTGAACTGTTTGTCTTCCAGCGTCTGCTTATCGCTAAAGAGTTTGGTGACCGGTCTGCAGAGAGGAGAGCCTACTGCAACCTTGGAAATGCTTGCATATTCCTTGGGGAGTTTGAGAGGGCTGCAGAACATTACAGGTGAGGGTGATATTTTTAAACTTTTTTTTTTTGAGAGAGAGAGAGAGCGCATTACAGGCCATTATAATCAGTGTCTACACTTGATGCGGTGCGACAAGATAAATTCCCCAACAGTAAACTCCAAGTGTTTGCGCTACGACGACTTTCGCTTCTGAGAAACCCGGAAATGTGAAAAGGATATGTTTCTCAGAAGCGAAAGTCGTCATAGTTGGGTAACCTTCTATAGCGGTGAAAAAGAGACTACAATAAAAATTAGAGAAAGATTGATAACGGCAATCAGAAGAGAAAGATTTCAAATTTACCATCACTCCCACAGCTGCTGTATTTAACACGCTTTAACACGTTTGATATATGTAGATTTTACTAGCGTCAGAACAATAACCTTTGAATTGTCTTTCTTTAAACACGTTATCATATTAGCAAAATACAATATTCAACCTCTCATTCATATATATTGATATACCAATTTCAATACATAGTATTCTGTATTGAATAAAACATGTCTTGAGTATTTTAAACTTGCGGTTACACAGTTTTGTAGTTGAATGTGTGCCCCAGCCTGTTTATTTAAGTTTAAGATATGTAAATTATTTTGAGATTGTATGGGTTTTTGTTTGAACATACAATATTATTGTTTTTGTGCAGGTCTTAAAATCTTATATTTGATTTTAAAAACCCTGTGCTGTGGTTGTGGCTGAGCTCTGACAGTGATAGTGTTCTGAGTGCAGGAAGGCTCTGCAGTTGGCTCGGCAGCTGAAGGATCTGGCGGTGGAGGCTCAGGCCTGCTACAGTCTGGGTAACACGTACACACTGCTGCAGGACTTTGAGAGAGCTATCGACTACCATCTCAAACATCTCATCATCGCTCAGGACCTCAACGACAGGTGCTTTCACGCATTAGTAGTGGTAGAAGAACTGAGAAATGTGTGCAATTATCTATTCTTGAGGTGTAATTATTTGCATACTAAGGATGGAGAATGTGTTTTTTTTGCAGGATCGGTGAAGGAAGGGCCTGCTGGAGTTTGGGAAACGCACATACAGCACTAGGGAATCATGACCAGGCCATGCACTTTGCAGAGAAGCACTTAGAAATCTCAAAAGAGGTACGTAAAGCTACAGACTCATTGGTAGCTAGACATTAGTATTTTTTGTCATTTAAAGGTGCTCTAAGCGATGTCACATGTTTTTTAGGCCAAAACATTTTTTGTCACTTACAGCAAACATCTCCTCACTATCCACTAGCTGCATGTCCCCTGAACACTGTAAGGAAACGCGGTCTCTGTAGACACAGACAGCCCTGGCTCCACAAATGGCACCAAAAACACACTGGCCCAGCCTGGACCACGAAACATAACAAACAGTGTTCCAGCCAATAACCGACAAGAATGATTTGGGGATGGGGGTTGGGGGGTTAGTGCGCGTGCACATGAAGGGGGGTGTGGGGAGTGGAGGAGAGAGAAGCATGAAGAGGGAAGTTAGCTAGAGGAGAGATGTCCTAGACAACGACTAACGTTAAAAATGTATATTCTTGAGAATTTTGATATGGCCGACACATGACCAAAGAGGCGACGTTCCGATGAACAAATAACAAAGAACAGGGAAAAGGAAAAGCAACGCGCAAAGTCCCGAATATACATCGGAAAAGCGTTCAAAACGTGGCGAGAACTCTACCGACAGAAGGGCCTCTAATCCGACATTCAGGTGGCTCTGTTTTTGCTGGACAGGTGTGTAAATCCAGTTTGGTTTTTCTGAATGGTTCATGACTGGTTCAGGAAGCACGGAAGGTAGTGGGGTGGGGGGACTGGATGAGGAGGAGGGAGGGTCTAGCAGCGCTTTGTTTGACAATACTTTGAACGTCAACAAGAAGTGACTTCACCCAACATCGCTTAGAGCACCTTTAACTACAGGCAAACACAATAGCTAAGGTTAGGGATGGGAATTGATAAGAATTTAACGATTCCGATTCCATTATCGATATTGCTTATCGATCCGATTCCTTATCGATTCTCTTATCGATTCTTATTGGGTGAGGGAATAAGTACAAATTTGTTTAATTTTCGCTTTAATATCTGATCAGAAGACACAGCACAGAGTATACACAAATTATGTGTAGCAACCTCAGAACAAACCTAAAAGTAGGTGAGCTACTTCTCAAAGTAAAGTCCAGGGACCTATAGCCTAGGGCAGTGTTTCTCAACCAGTATGCCATGCCACGCTAGTGTGTGCCTTGAAAGATTATCAAGAAGAGTGCCTTAGGATTAGGAAATTGATCATTTTCACATTCATTGGTCCGGACAAAAAAAATTAATAAAACTGCCATTTATGTGCCATAAAAACTAAAAACACAGACTGAAAACAGTTTAGGAAGAGCTTGTGCCTTTTGGAATATTAACAGTGCTCATGTGGATTAGGCTATTGAGTTACTAAAACAATCTTTGTCAAATAATACACAGGTTTTCATCACATTTTGAACGTTTTAGTTTCCATTTGTTTAATTTCAAGATCTGATGTGATGTGACTAATCCATTGTTGTTTTTACAGCTACAAAGCTGGGAGCACTAAATGATATTCAGTCACATTATACACTATTAAATAGTACCTGATATTATCATTGTCACACTTTGAGATTGTTGTTCCAGCGCGACGTCGCTGTAAAATAGGATCCGTTTCAAATAGGATCGTCGCGTGTCGCGGCTGGTTAAACTTCATTAACATGGAAATTAACATGGAAAATGATACTTTTTATCGCGTGTCGCGCCATATGTAGTTAGGACGCGGTCAGAGCGCTTCTGCCTCGATGCCATGTTTGCTCATAGTGTTTGCTACGTTCTGAACCAAAACAACGCAGCACGTGTGTGACGTCGTGTCACATTTGAACGAGCGGAACCGATAAGCGGAATCGTTAAGCAGGCATGCTAACGGTTCCAAGGAATCGATTCACTGGGCACCGGTTCTGAAGAAGAACCGGTTCTCGGTTCCCATCCCTAGCTAAGGTGATGGTTTTTTTTATAGAAATGCCCTTATTGTCTTTTATACAGACTGGAGATCGTAGCGGTGAGCTCACTGCTCGCATGAACGTCTCCGATCTTCAGATGGTCCTCGGCCTCAGTTACAGCACAAACAATTCAGTCCTTTCGGAGAACAAAGAGATCGACTACAACCTGCACGGTACAGCACTTCCTTCAGAAGTAGCATCTCAGTCTCTTCTGTATAGTTGTTCTCTACAATGAAGTTGTAATGAAGAATAAACAAGTTTTTGGCCATTGTCTTGAGTCAGTATTGTTGTTTTTTCCAGGAGCCAGACCCAGGATGAGCCGACGACACAGTATGGAGAACCTAGAGCTGATGAAACTCACACCTGACAAGATCAACATGAATGTGAGTGCAGATGAATGTTGAAATCCTTCTTGCGCTGTACCTTTATCAGTTCAATCAGTAGTGCGTTTATTTGATTCATAATCTATATGTATAGTCGTCATCATCAAGCATAAATCCATGTTTTCTGATCTCAGCATTCATAGAGTAATTGAATCTCTGTCCAGCAGGGTCAGAAGTGGACAAGTGACATCCTCTTCAAGCAGTCCAAATCCACAATGGCCAAGTCATCCTCAAAGCTCTCTTTTGTCAATCGTTTCCGAGGAAAAAAGCACAAGCTACAGAGCAGCTCCAGTAAAATCCTGCAGGATACCAGCAACACACGGGAAGCTCTGCAGAACAAAGTACTTTCAGCACATTTACTAAAACAAATAGAATACTCAAATTACGGTAACAATACATGTACAGCATTTATTAATCATAGTAAATGTTAATCTCAGCATTTACTGATATATTTTTAAGATCAAAAGTTCTATCTGTTAACAGACAACATGATCACGTTAACTAATAACCAAAGTCAACCACAAACTTGCATTCAAGTTAAGGTCTCCATACTGGTTTGTAACGGCCACTTTTCACAATTCATTCGACTACAGACATTTTTTGTCATATTGTCAGAGCCTTGTTGGGTAGTAGTGTTATTTAAGTATTGTTAATTTACTATTATTGTATTCATATTTAGAATTATTTTATTTTATGCATTTTGTTGTTCGTCATTTTTCCTAGTTTTTGTTTTTATTCTCTATTTAGCTTTAATTTATTTTATTTCAGTTAGTTGCCAATACAACATTTTATAATTTTCATTCAAGTATAAGTCTATTATTTATATTTTATTTCAGATTTATTTTAATTAACAAACAGATTGAGTGAACATAAATGAAAAACTTTAAAGGTAATTTTCTCAATGTTTAGATTTTTTTGCACCCTCAGATTCCAGTTTTTCAAATAGTTGTATATTATTCAGATTTTTCGTGATGTATAAAATCTCAATTTAAAAAACAATTACCCATGTGACTGGTTTTGTGGTCCCGGTAACATAAGAAAGAAAGAAATACGTCATATTATGATTTCTGTGGAGAGTAACTTGCTCTAATAATATTTCTTTGTGTTAAATTGTTAAAATTAGGGAACAGTTTGTTCTTGAGAACAGTTCATAAATCGAAAGTACTGGTTACAAAATTTCGCACGTGTTCTCACTTCTTCATAGAGGACTGAGAGGTAATTGTTTTTTTTTTTGTTTTTTGTTTTACCTTTGACCTTTCTGCCCTCAGCATGGAAGTACAGACATGTTAGGAGACGAGGGTTTCTTTGACTTACTGAGTCGTTTCCAGAGCAACAGGATGGATGACCAGCGGTGTGCCATACAGGATGGGAGGAGCCATCTGTCTGTCAATTCTAGCTCCTCCTCCACATCCACCACCCCTCCCACAACCACCACCCCTCCCACAACCATCAGGAAATGTTAGGCACTCTCTTTTCACATTATTTTCTTTAATTTGACAATCAAGTGGCAATAAAAATATAATTTTCTCTGTCTCTCGGTAGCGTTCTCAGAGTCAGCTGCAACTCCAGGTCAGGAGCCGTTTCTCAGACTGTTGGCGAGTGCTCAGGGCAGGAGGCTGGACGAGCAGAGGGCAGGAACAGGAAACAGTTTGCCCGGCCTGCGCACCCTATCCGAACACAGCAGCACTAGCAGCAGACGGATGATCCTCAGCCAGGTCATGGCCAGCACAGACGCCACCGAACCCGACGACCAGTTCTTTGACATGCTCGTCAAGTGTCAGGTGAGACGGTGTTTGTATTAACCAGAGACGGGCGTCTTGTAGGAAAATAAATGGGGAAAATTTGCTCTCATCTCATTATCTCTTTCTGTCTCTTTCAGGGGTCCCGTCTGGATGATCAGCGGTGTGCCCCTCCTCTGCCCTCCACCCGTGGCCCCACCGTCCCGGATGAAGACTTCTTCAGCCTCATCATGCGCTCACAGGCCAAGAGGATGGACGAGCAGAGAGTCACGCTGCCCTCCTGCCGCTGATCAAACATGCAATCCCTCTTTTGAACTTCATATGTAGAAATGAGCTCATTTTCATGAGTGCTACAAACCTCACGCTGGTAATATACAGTGATGGTCTGGTTACATGCCATCAATCTGAACTGTGTCCTGTCTGCTAAATGATTATGGGTGGCATTCCGTGTACAGCTGTAATGCGCAAAAAATACTTTTGTTGTAAATAACACATTTTAATTTTTTACTAGATTTAAACTCTTTGTACATTTGCATTTGTTTTAGTTTAGGATGTATTGCTTTGATTATGATCACCATAGTGAATCACACAAATGTATCTTTTGATACAACACTGCAGGTTTGTTTGTATTTATTGAATTAACATTGTTTCTACTAGTAGTTACCTTACAGTCAGTATGAGATGTGTAATTATGACACACATATTACTGTATTATTTTTTGTAGTTACATTTAGTTTATTAAAGAAGTGGTTAAACTAAAAATGTACCTAAAATGTCAAAGTATAATACAGTAAGATTAATTTACTACACAACTGTATAGAAATAAAACATGTACAGAAACATTTTTTGCATTCATTCACCTTATTCAATGTTGTTATCAGACAAGAATACATTGCAGCAATCTTAGTGATTTGGTTTTTTATCTCATTTTTACAGGCAAGGAGACCATTTGCATTTTCTTTAATCCCAACAATGAACATGTTTTGACTAAAATAGTCAAATACTCTGTAGTAATTTCTCCAGTTCATCACCTGTAGTTTTCATGTCATTTCACAAATCATGTAAAATACTACATGTACAGTCATCTAGAAAATGAGTTTAGTCTGATAAAGGCAGATGATTTAAAAGGTTGGGATTTTCTTCAAGAAGAACAGAGATTAAAATTTCCTTCACAGCAACACTGCCTTTACGCACAATGCTGCAGATCTTTCTCATGCTTTCTTCTTCGGTTGAAGTCGGATGTGTGATTTCAGAATATATTTCCTCATGAATGATTTGTTTCTGAAGCAGTTCGTCTGCAATGGTTTTCACATTCTTAACGCTTCTGATAAGACCACTCCAATTTCTATCAAAAAACTGAGCTTTATCAAAGTTGACTGCCACTTGTGGAGTCTTATGTTGTACATTTTGAAACCAACTAGACTCAGCTTTGTTTGGATCGATGTTGGTTAATTCTTTCCAAATTGTTGCAGTCCATACTGGTTTCTGATCATCCACTCGGCTGAGAGTCATATTGATGTCATCGACCAGAGTTTGTTTGACCTGAAAGAAGTTTGGCTCGATGTCACCTCTTAGCTTGATCTCTTTCGGTTGGACAGAAGCACCAGGAATCTCAAGACTGTGTTTTTTCATCATCTGCAGTGGGGTTTCAGGTCTTGAACACTTGATTTGATGACTTGGCTTTTCCTCTGTTTTAATTTTTTTTGCAAAAACAGAATCTGATGGAAAAAAATACACATGGAGAATGATGGGGTTCTTTTTTGTCATGAAGATAAGTAGATCACAGTGCACTTTCACTGCAATCCCTAGTTTCATAAGCACTGTTTTAGGAGAAAAATATGGTTGGAGTATTCTGACATGAAAACGGGTCAATTCCACTGATTCCAAGGTTATTCCCTCATTTTCAACACTGAGGAGCTTCACAGCATCTTTGAGAGAGGGGTCAGACTCTGCTAAACAGGCGTAATGAGGCAGATGGGCCTCCTCCAGTTTCCCTGAGATCACGGTCACATCGATCACTGGACCAATTCGCTCACACTGAAGCCTCTCCAGCTCTTCACTGAGGAAACGTCCATCCACTGCACAATACTGGAGAGTGACGTCACCAGCACAGACCCATCGCATTCTGGTCCTGCTGCACTCGAATCGACCCGCCTGAGTGCTGATCCTGAACTTTGACCCTCCTTCATCTGTACAGACTGACGGCTCCACCTGAACCCACTGATCACAGTCGACAATGTGAACACAAGACTGACAGTGAAGATTCATTTCAGAAGGTTCAGGCGCAGAGATGTTCAGCCTAGAGAACAGAGATGATAATGATAAATGAATTGACCAATGTATGAAAGATCGACATACAAAAAAATTTTTTTGTTTAAAATAATAATAAACTCACTCTTTCAGCTCTTCCAAAACCTTTGGTTTGAAGTGAATCTTCACTTTCTCGTTACAGCTGTGACTCCAGTCCTCTTCTGTGCACTGGTCAGTGAGTTTACTGCACTTCCTCCTTTATAGACATTGAGGAAACCAGAATAAATAAAAAGATGCTAAACTAGATGTACCGCATGGCGGTATAAAATATGACCGCCGCTCAGGCCTTCACTGGCTTTCCACAAAAATAAATGACGTGGAGCAATTTGGCTGTATTGCATGTTTATGTATACCTAAAAAAAGTAGTAGTATGTGCATGTCTGTCTGTGTGTGTGTGTTTGTGTATGTGTGTGTCTGTGTGTGTGTGTGTCTGTGCGTGTGTGTGTGTCTGTGCGTGTATGTATGCGTGCGTACATGTGTGTGCGCGTGTGTGTGTGTGTCTGTGCATGTGGATTTGTATGTGTGTGTATGGGTGTGTGTCTGTGCGTGTGGATGTCAGTGTCTGTGCATGCTTGCGTTTGTTTGTATTCCTGCATGTGTGTGTGTGTGTGTGTGTGACAGTATCATCCTAAACCAGCAACCCTTCGCTCAACACCACCATCTACAGGCCGATGAGTGTACAGTCACTAAATGTGCACATAAATGAATTTATTTTAGACCCCCCCCCCCCCCCCCATGGATAAAATTCTACGAAACTTAGCATACCCCCAGAGGATGTCAAGTTAATCATACACATGAAATATGGTGCAGTTCTGAACATCTCAACTGAAGATAGGGGTGATTAAAGCAGAATAATATTGCATTTTCATTTTTTATGGGAGGGGCGCAAATCACAAATGAGTGATTATGGGCTAGATTGATGTGGGCCCTTAAGACCAACATACCATAAAAATGTCTTCATCCTCGGTGCCACGGTTCAGGTAGTTATTTAGGAAAAACTGCATTTTTGGGGTTTCAGGGGGCCCAGTGCAGGGGGGAAGTGGCCCCCGGGGACCAAACAAAATTTTTCTGTAAAAGTCTAGTGGGGCTACATGCCCACCAAATTTCATGTTCCCCGGTGTTTCGGTGTCCCTGGTATCGTTGACGAAAAATTCACGGGGGGCCCAGCGCGGGGGGGGGGGGGTGTTGAGTGGCCCCCGGGACCAAACGAAATTTTTCCGTAAAAGTCTAGTGGGGCTACATGCCCACCAAATTTCATGTTCCCCGGTGTTTCGGTGTCCCTAGTATCGTTGACGAAAAATTCACGGGGGGCCCAGCGCGGGGGGGGGAGTGGCCCCCGGGGACCAAACGAAATTTTTCTGTAAAAGTCTAGTAGACCAACATACCATAAATATTTCTTCATCCTCGGTGCCACGGTTTAGGTAGTTATTTAGAAAAAAACTGCATTTTTTGGGTTTGGGGGGGCCCAGCGCGGGTGGGGGAGTGGCCCCTGGGGACCAAACGAAATTTTTCCGTAAAAGTCTAGTGGGGCTACATGCCCACCAAATTTCATGTTCCCCGGTGTTTCGGTGTCCCTGGTATCGTTGACGAAAAATTCAGTTAGATGATAAAAAAAAAAAAAAAAAAAATTGATAATCCCTATATGACCGCTTTCGCTAGCTACGCTAGCGGCGGTCATAATAAATTACAAATATAAAATACTGTAATATTGTACTATTTATTTAGGCACATATCTACTAAATGGAATAACATTTCAAAAATTAGATATTAGATATTCTCAGTAATGGAAGTTTCGTAGATTTTATACTCAATAATTAATAATCGATCTACTTTGTATAAGCAATTCACCTTTTTTGTGATTAAAATGAAATAAAGTGAGCTTCCTTATTCATCATTGGATAAAGTCAAATGCACAAACCCTTCAATGGTCACAGTGCAGTGTGGATCCATCAGTGATTTCTTCAGTAATACGAGTCCCTCCTCCAAAAGCAATCCAGTGACACTGACACTACAATATTGCAGTAACACAATAAGTAATAAGCAAAAATTCTCCACAATACATGCTATAATTTAGTTAATGACTTTTTAAAGTATTATGCGGGAGAGTTTAAAGTATTATTTATGATGAACAAATCTATAATGGCTACACAGATTTATAGTTTGTCCAATAAATAACATTCCGTTCAGTCAGTTATCATTTGCTCATGCAAATCCTCGTACCTGAGCTCCTGTAGACTGGTGCAGGTCTGGACGAGGGAAATGATCCCAGAAGCCCAGCTCTCATTCAGACTGAACGCCTTCAGATCCAACTTCTTCAAACCCACAGAGTGAAATGAAGACAGAAGCAAACTGACATGATCCTCAAGAGCTGAAGAGCTGCAAAAATATATTTTTCCACAACATGTTTGAATAACAGTAAAGCTACTGATGCGATATATAATGGCAAAGCGAATATTTTTCTTACTCTTGTGCCAGTTTTCCAGCCTTGCTGAGTGTCTGTAAGAAGAGTGTCCAGTCAGTGCCGGATATCTCTGAGTGTGAACATGTAAGACTGATGTTGAAGACTGCTGGAAATGATGGATTCTTCTCTGAGGAACTCAAAGACAACCTGAAACAGACAGAGGCACAGAGGAACATTTGATAACAGCATCATACACTCACCGTGAATATACTCTGAAATATAAATTATACCCCCCTCCTTGAACTGCCACCTTAACGAGTACCCGAATGACCCTAGGAGCTATGTTGTCCGGGGCTATATGCCCCTGGTAGGGTCTACCAAGGCAAACAGGTCCTAGTAGGCGACGGGTCAGACTAAAGGCGGGCGTACACGGTGCGATTTTTGCTGTTTTTACGAGCTCGCAGATGATTTTTTTCACTCGGGAGAAATCGAGTGGAATCGGTGATGCTCGCATGGTCGTGGCTCGCAGCGTGTAAGAGGAATTACGAGCCGCGCCGAGCACGTTATGAGCACCGCCCCGACCTCCCGATCATTTTTAAACATGTTTAAAAAATTCGGGGAGTCGGCCCGATTTTCACCAGCTGTCCCCTATTACCAAATCATACACAACCACGTGGGGATACCTCAGTGGCAGCAACCATACAGGTGCGCATACACTGTCTCTCTCTCTCTTTCTCTCTCTCTCTCTCTCTCTCTCTCTCTCTCTCTCTCTCTCTCTCTCTCTCTCTCTCTCTCTCTCACACACACACACACACACACCCACCCTCTCTCTCTCTCTCTCTCTCTCTCTCTCTCTCTCAAGTTTGTATGTTGAAAGGCTACTGTTCTCTGCTTTTCAAAAAATCATTTGCACACACATTTCTGTCATTTTTTTCTATCTGAAGCTTTGCCCGCATGCAACATTGACGGTCTCTGTGTTTAGCGCAAAAGCCCACATGATTGCTGACGGCTCGGGATAAAATTCGTGCAGGACAGTCGTGCCGTGTACCAGCTGCTTTGACGCGATTATGAGTTAAACTGACTCGCAACGTGTGCAATATCTCACAACCTCCCGAGTGTCCGATCCTGGTCCGAACTCGCACCGTGTACGCCTGCCTTAAGAGTGGTTTAAAAAAAAAAACTTTATGAGTAATAATAAATCGAGGACCGTGACGTCGCCCGGTATGGCGCAGCCGGGGCCCCACCCTGGAGCCAGGCCCGGGGTTGGGGTTCGTATGCGAGCGTCTGGTGGCCGGGCCTCCCCGGGGTCCGGCCGGGCTCAGCCCAAAGGAGCGACGTGGGGCCGCCTTCCCGTGGGCTCACCACCTACAGGAGGGACCGTAAGGGGCAGGTGCTTAGAGGATCGGGCGGCAGTCGAAGGCGGGGGCCTGGACAACCCGATCCCTGGACACGGAAACTAGCTCTAGGGACGTGGAACGTCACCTCGCTGGTGGGGAAGGAGCCTGAGATTGTGCGTGAGGTTGAGAGGTTCCAACTAGAGATAGTCGGGATCACCTCTACGCACAGCTTGCGGATGATGTTGTCGTGTTGGCCCCTTCAAGCCAGGCACTTCAGCATGCACTGGGACGGTTTGCAGCTGAGTGTGAAGTGGCTGGGATGAGAATCAGCACCTCCAAATCCGAGGCCATGGTCCTCAGTCGGAAAAGGGTGGTTTGCCCACTTCAGGTTGGTGGAGAGTTCCTGCCTCAAGTGGAGGAGTTTGAGCATCTTGGGGTTTTGTTCACGAGTGAGGGAAGGATGGAACGAGAGATTGACAGACGGATTGGTGCAGCTTCTGCAGTAATGCGGTCGATGTACCGGTCTGTCGTGGTAAAGAAAGAGCTGAGCCGCAAGGCGAAGCTCTCGATTTACCGGTCAATCTACATTCCTACTCTCACCTATGCTGCCCTACAAAGGCTAAGAGCAGTATCAGCAAAAACACCAAACTGAGAAAAACAGCTTTTTGTGTTTTTCTTACACCAAATATAAGCATCCAATTAAATTTAACAACAAAGGGTACAATTAGATAGATCAGAGGGAGGTGAATATTAAACATTTAGTTTTTTGACAGTCAGGCAAAAATTTGGTAGTTTTATAGGCTATACTGCGCTTTGCCTTTGCATTACTGCGTATACTTACATGGCCATACAATAACAAATAGCAGTAAGTGTAGCAAGTCATCATAATCACTTGCTTATATCATAAATCATAAATCATAAATCAAATAATTTTTTATTACCGTGAGTCTGGAGAGAAGGGGGTAGGGGAGACGACTCTCTCCAGTATTTTGAATTTGTACTGCAGTAACTATTTTAAACACTAGCTGTCAGTATTACAGATTAATTTTGACCTTTAAGGTTATTTCTCTAAGGTATTCCCCAAGGTATGGTTGCTATCCCAATGTTGTAAAAAAAGCTAATGCTAGCTAGAAAGAGCTAAACAGACAAAATTGACAACAATAAAAAGGTTAAGAGGTTTAAAACTTAACAATTTTTGGTGACTTGTTTAAGGCAAGTTTCACCAGCATTTTTCCACGTAAAAGTGAAGCCATTTTGACAGTTCCTTTCTTCTCTGAGAGAGGTTTTATAACATACTGTATGCTATAAAACCTGACTCATGCCACTTAGCTAGCTGCAACAATGTTCATGCTGACACAAAGGCAAACTGCAGTATCATAGTGAAACCAAGGCAGTACGGGCAGATACTGCATTCTGCCTTGGTTTCACCCTACTTTTCAATACAATACTGCAACTAAAAATGTCAATTTATATAAGAAATTTATTAGGTAGCCATATGAAATTTTAACAGATTGAAGAGCAGATCCTGCACTTTTTATTTGTGCAAAAAAATTTTTTTTGAAAAATTGAAGATACTGCTCTTAGCCTTTGTAGGGCAGTATGGTCATGAACTGTGGGATATGACCAAAAGGACAAGATCCCGGATACAGGCGGCCGAAATGAGCTTTCTCCGCAGGGTGGCTGGGCGATCCCTTAGAGATAGGGTGAGATGCTCGGTCACTCGGGAGGAGCTCAGAGTAGAGCCGCTGCTCCTCCACATCGAGAGGGGTCAGTTGAGGTGGCTCGGGCATCTGTGCCGGATGCCTCCTGGACGCCTTCCCGGGAAGGTGTTCCGGGCGCGTCCCACTGGGAGGAGACCCCGGGGGAAGACCTAGGACACGCTGGAGGGACTATGTCTCCCGGCTGGCCTGGGAACACCTCGGTGTCCCCCCGGAAGAGCTGGAGGAAGTGTCTAGGGAGAAGGAAATCTGGGCATCTCTGCTTAGACTGCTGCCCCCCGACCCGGCCCGGATAAGCAGAAGAAGATGGTATGGTATGGTATATAAATTATACCATCTTGATAAGAAAGATTACAGTATGTGCAATAGATTCTTACAAGACATCTCCACGAGTGACTGACAGGTCAAGCGTCCATCTGAGACTCTCAGCGCTGTATTCATCCTCTTGAACTCTACCAAGTCAGAAGAACAGATACCTTGTTTAAACAACTAGTCATTTAAAATGGCAATGATTATGAAAGTAATTTACTTCAGTTCTCTCAAGATTTTTGATTCCCCGAGAATCTGGATCAAATCTCCAACTTCTGACAAATGCTCCACTGAAAACCTGAAGTCAAAAACAAAAATCATTTATAATATTAAATGTGTTACATAATGTTTTATTAAAGTAAGCCTTGACATATTCGTGATATATGGGCCACATAAAAGTATGGCGAATATATGGCAATTAAAAGTGTCCATGAAGAAAGTGAAAAATTACAGAGCCCCGCACATGTTACAGAGCCCCGGCTAATTTGTGCGCACGATTTACTTTTTATTCTTGCATGTCATGGGCAGGGCTCCATACAAATGTTTTATAAAATGTAGTTAAAAATGCATGTGCAAAGAAATGTCATCACTCTATTCATGTTTATTTCATATGTTTTTTCATCAATTTGTCTGAATTAATTAATTATCCTTAAAAATGTCAAGTAAATTTTCTTGAATACAAGTGTGTGTACACTTGAATCCT
Source organism: Scardinius erythrophthalmus (assembly GCF_964197995.2). NCBI lineage: Eukaryota > Metazoa > Chordata > Actinopteri > Cypriniformes > Leuciscidae > Scardinius > Scardinius erythrophthalmus. The sequence continues at coordinate 8,751,567 of NC_138229.1, forward strand.
AATCATTGAAAATGCTGTAAAATTAAACAATTTATCCAAATTAACAACAACAACAAAAACAATCATGCATCACACTGACCTCAGAGTCTGACACATACACAGTGCTGGCTGAAGAATCTTGAGTTTATCAGCTGTTAAATCACAGTACATGAGGTTCAGTTCTCTGATGTGTGGACAGAACTGTAGACAGTACAGCAGCGCCCAACAGTCTGTGCTCCTCAGGGAAATGTTAGACAGATCCATGAAGCTGTGAGTTTCCAGAGCTTTCCTGACAAACTCCTCATCCTGGAGCTCGAACAGACAGTGGAGAGCAAACAACTCAAATCCGTACTGGCGTGTCATTGCATGAATCCTTTTTATCAGCTTTTTCTTTAGTTCACTTTTCTTTAGTTTTATGTTGTGAGGAACAGTCCAATTTATCTTTTCAAAGAGTTGGCTGCTCACCTTCTCGTTATAGAGACCACAGAGAAACATCATGACTGAAGGGATGGGATTTGATAGTCTACCTCGGAAAATTGGAGATGATCTGTAAATTATAGTGTCTGATTCCATCAAGTTAAACAGCTCACTGACTTTCCAACAAGACTCTTCTTCATCCAGCAAGACATAATAAAGAGCAGTGAAGAACTCCTGAAAGCTGAAATGGATAAACTTGAAAAATGGTTCATGTTTTTCTTTTCCTTTAAGATCATCTTTATAAAAGAACAGAGCATTAGCAGGACCTTGGCCAGTCACAGCCACACTCTTTTCATCAAAAAAGACTTGCTGATTCTGTATTCCTCTCTCTGCCAGCTGACCCAGACTCCTCAGCATGGTGAGGACAGAATGACTCTGGCCATGATGCTTCAGTAGAGTGGACACAAAGTGAACATATATGGAGGTGGTTGTCTTTAGTTCTGCCATCACATGATCACCATCTGTAATGTGCTTCTTCAGACAAAAACAGACCATCCAACACAGCAAAGGCACAGAGCAAGTCGTCAGGAGGCCTTCATTTGCTTTCACACTTTCATATGTTTTCTTGAAGAGTTGCTCATCCTGAAAGAACTTGTGGAAGTACTCCTGCACCCCTCTCTCAGAGAAGCCCACAATCTCAGTGAAACGCTGAGGTCCTTTGAGGAGATTGCTTAATTCTGCAGCAGCTGTATATCTAGTGGTGGCAATCACAGATGACCCCAACAGTAAGAGATCCCTCAGTAAGCAATTAAGGATGTCCATAATTGGGGCTTTCTGGTATGGATGAGTAGGCGATAATATTTGAATGTGTGGATTAAATGAGAACTCATCCATTCCATCAATGAGGAAGAGGACCTTCTCTGGTGTTAACTCTAGTATCTGTGAGATCTGATCAGATGTTAAACTGCAACTCCAGCTCAAGAGCTCAATCAAGCTCATCTCCTCAGAAATACATTTCAGCTCGTCACTCTTCAACAGAAAAATTTGATAAAAGTGTTCAGAGTAAAGTTCTCCAGAAGCCCAGTCCAACATGATCTTCTGTAACGTGAAGGATTTACCTCTTCCAGAATCACCACAGAGAATCACAGATTTCGGTGTGTTTCCGTCACTGTCGGGACTGAACAGCTGGTCTATTCTGATGCTGTGATTCTTGTCATTTGATAACAGTTGAGATGATGTTTTTGTTCCAGAAGTGTGAGCAGACCTTACATAATCTTGACAGTATTTCTCAGTCTGCTCTTTGCTCCTCTGAATGATCACTGGTTCAGTGTAATGGGCGGCCAGTTCCACACGTTCAAAGTTAGATATTGTCACAAACTTAAATATGTTAAAGCTGTTCATGCTTTCATCAACAGCAAAATGGATTGTTGTCATGGGCTCCTCACTGGCCTTCCCAAAAAGACCATAAGACAGTTTCTGCAGAACGCTGCTGCCAAGATTCTGAGCAGAACCAGAAAATAGGAACATATCACACCAATCCTCAGGTCTTTACATTGAAAGTGAAAAGTGAAAGTGACATGTGATGGCCAAGTATGGTAACCCATTCACATTAGGATTGATTTTAAAGTATTATTACTGGAATTTAAATCACTCAATGGCCTATTGTAGATATGCTCGCTGAATATAAACAGATCACTCAGATCATTAGGATCACATCAGCTAGAAATACTAAGGGTTCACTCAAAGTCCATGTTTTATCCACTTGAGAAGTTTATATGCATCATCTTTTTACTCTTTTAATTCCTTAACTGTATCTTCTTTATATCTCTTTTAATTCCTTGTATAACTGTTTTAATTTTCCGTGCTTTATTTTGTGATTATTTTTATTCCTTTCTGTGTAATGTACTTTGAATTACCATAGTGTATGAAATGTGCTATATAAATAAACTTGCCTTAATGAATGAAGACTTGTCTTTTGGATCCACGATTTTATAAGCAACAGAAAACGTGAAACAAAAACAAGTTTAAATTAATAAAAACAGAAATTACAAACAAGGACCTGTAATCATGAAATGCATTAGAAGTTAAAATAACATGTGCTGAAAAATACCTTTAGGCTATCACTTTAATAAAAATATTAAAAACCAAAGGATTCTATAGGCATCGAGTCAAGGTAAAATATATGCATATGAACCAGTTTAAAATTGTAGTTTTGGTTATTTACAGGTCATAGAGTATGGGGCGCCGTTTGTAAAGCGGCTCACGCTGAAAATAACAGCAACATTTTGTCACATTTAGCTTCAAACAATGTTAAAAAAAACTGGTATGAATTTTTGATGGTCACTTTTTACCACATTTACAACAATATTTGTCAACTTAGAGATATTTTAAATAGTTAAATCTAAATATTAAATGTTACACCTAAATGTTAAATATTAAATCTAAATGCTAAATCTAAATCTAAATGTTAAATCTAAATCTAAATGTTAAATCTAAATCTAAATGTTAAATCTAAATGTTAAATGTTAAATCTAAATCTAAATGTTAAATCTAAATATTAAATCTAAATCTAAATGTTAAATCTAAATGTTAAATCTAAATGTTAAATCTAAATATTAAATCTAAATCTAAATGTTAAATCTAAATGTTAAATGTTAAATCTAAATCTAAATGTTAAATCTAAATATTAAATCTAAATCTAAATGTTAAATATAAATGTTAAATCTAAATCTAAATGTTAAATCTAAATCTAAATCTAAATGTTGAATCTAAATGTTTTGGGTGAAACTAAATATTTAACTAATATGCAAATTCAAAATGCCGGAAGTGGCAAAATAAAAGCTCGAGGTGGTCAGTGTGTGTTTATAGCATGGTTTAATAATGGTCAAATAATGAATAAAAACCATCTCATAATAATAACTATAATATAACGATAATAACTTCCTAAAATAATAAACACGTTTGGAGAAACTGTAGAGTTTCGTGATGAGAGTAATGACATGACATTCAGTCAAAGTGAGCCCCCTAGTGGCTGGCTATTATGGCTACAGGTCATAAGTCCCGCACTTTTCATAAAAGTGACACTAGCCAACTCTTCAAATACAGTTTCTCCAAACGTGTTTATTATTTTAGGTAGTTATTATCACGATAATCTATGTCCAAGAGTCCATTTCCTCGGATGAGATGGTTTTTATTCGTTATTTGACACTATAAACCATGCTATAAACACACACTGACCACCTCGAGCTTTTATTTTGGCACTTCCTGTTACCGGCTTTTTGAATTTGCATATTAGTTAAATATTTAGTTTCAACCCAAACATTTAGATTCAACATTTAGATTTAGATTTAACATTTAGATTTAGATTCAACATTTAGATTTAGATTTAGATTTAACATTTAGATTTAACATTTATATTTAGATTCAACATTTAGATTTAGATTTAGATTTAACATTTAGATTTAACATTTAGATTTAACATTTAGATTTAGATTTAACATTTAGATTTAACATTTAGATTTAGATTTAATATTTAGATTTAACATTTAGATTTAGATTTAACATTTAACATTTAGATTTAACATTTATATTTATATTTATATTTAACATTTAGATTTAGATTTAACATTTAGATTTAGATTTAGCATTTAGATTTAACATTTAACATTTAGGTGTAACATTTAATATTTAGATTTAACTATTTAAAATATCTCTAAGTTGACAAATATTATTGTAAATGTGGTAAAAAGTGACCGTCAAAAATTCATACCAGTTTTTTAAACATTGTTTGAAGCTAAATGTGACAAAATGTTGCTGTTATTTTCAGCGTGAGCCTCTTTACAAACGGCGCCCCATAATAGAGGACATGCATATAAAACTTGGAAAATGACTTTGTTGTGCATCTGTTGTATGATTTGTTGTATATCCCTTTTTACACTCCTGTTAATAAGCAAAATTCTCAATTAGTACAAAAACACTTTGTTAACAGGAACTTTTGACACAACAGTGGCACAACTAAATGACATGCTGTAAATAACACTTTCATCATTGGTTAATCGCGGTATAACTCTAAAAACAATCTGTAAAAATAGGGCAGAATGTACTGTATTAATTTGACAGAATTTTCCCTGTTTATTTTGTAGAGGTGTTTTACCTGTATTTTGAATTTTGAATTTCATTGCATTGTGGGTTTAAGGTTAACGTAAATGTCCGTAAAATTACTGGATAATGTCCTGGTAATTTTCTGCCAGGTATCTGTTATCCTTTTTTCTTTTTACAGTGTATGATGAACTGTAAATCCCTAATGTCATTTCTGTTTTCATACACTATTACATAATGCAAGACTCCTTTTGTAACAGTGAACATTATGTACCGCAATGTAACAGTAAGTAAAATGATCTCTTCTGTTTATTACCTGATACGTCACCATCCGATATATTTCTCAATGCATTTACTATTTCTTCAGTGTGCTGGTCTGCAGGTACCAGGTCTGCAGAGAGAGACTGGAAACATGAACATGAAGAAAAATATTTCAGAACAATTTCCTTTCTTTTTTAAATAAATGTTTTTCCAGAGATTAAAAACAGAACTTGGGATGGTTCATAAAGAGCACGTTTACACTGTGTCTGTTTAAATGCAGTGAAATTCACCATTATTTAATAAGAGCATCACAATACTCAGCATCGTCTCACAACATCCCTAACAACACTGAAAAGCTCTCATTTGTAGTCTTAGGGAACATAAGTAGTGTAAGAAAAAAATATGCAGACTTAATCTCAAAAATGAAGTTTATTACAGCATAGCAGTGGCAAGGTACGCGAAGCACCTTGGGTTCACAGGCGTCAGAATGAACCCAGAACATCCAAATCTCAAACCTTTTATCCCGTTACAGTTTTACCACTCTTAATGTAAATGAAGTTGCTCTTGTTGCAACAGCTGTGATCTGTATGTTAATGAAGTTGTGACACCCCATTGTCTGAGAAGGTTCTCTGTTTCCTACACCCATTCCCATTCTACAATTGATAATGACCATTTGCTCAGGATGTGATCAACCCAAATGGTAAAGAAACAATATAACTTGACTTTCTTTTATCTCTATGATAATTACGCCATTTTGGGGATGAGCTCATTCTAAAATATAGTTTGTAGTGGAATCTGGGTCGAGGGCGACTACAATTTCTTACAGTAGTTGATATAAGGGACCATGTGTCACTTTTGATTTATGACTTGATTTATAGTTTTATGGCATATGTTTATGACTGGATATGTCCAAATATGGGGGTTTTATGAAGCCCTATATGGTATGTGTGCAGACAGCATAACAGCATCTGTTCAAAACTTTACAATTTTAAAGCAAAAACTGTGCTTAGTCATCTTAGATCTTATTTATCCAAAGATATTCAAACAGTATTTTGTCCACCGACACACACCAGCATGATGTATTCGTGTGGGATGATTTTTGATTGCAGAATACTCTTTCACGTATGCTATCTTAGCATGTGGGGGGCGTGCGTATGTAACGTTATGTATTTGTATATGCGTGCGTGTATGAAAAAGTATCCTAAATGAAAACCGTGCAACCCAGTGTCAAAAAGAATACTTGCTGGCTATATATGCATTATAATTAGATTTTCCACTTTAAAGTGTTAGTTTCTTTTGATCGGGATTTTTTTTAAAGATTTTTTCTAAATGAAAATCTGTACATTTATTCACGTTTCTATTATTTTTGTCTATTTAAATTCTATTTACAAACTCACCACACACACACACTAATGGCCAATAACTGTAATTTTTTTTCTGAAAAAAAATGACACCTTACACTTGAAGAGAGCACATTGTTTTAGAATTTTACAGTCAAAAACAAATAATGTGAAAATCACCAATTGTAGCTTTAGGTTCTAAAGTGTTAATTCACTGTTCTCAAACCAAGCTCATGCTCCACTCGTCACAATGGTGGTAAAACCCATATAAACAAAATACCAGAAACTTTTCTAAACTAGCACAACAAAACATTAAACAATACTAAATCTCCCACTTAACATTAATCTGGTACAAAACAATTTTAACATTTACTCTCCCTTTTAAGTGTCATGGCAAAGCATGCGGGGGAATAGAGATCCCAGCCCAGTTTCAGTTAAATTTAAGTTTGTCTAAATTAGTTCATAGAACTCAAAACAATTAAACAATTCAACATAATTAAAATGTGTAAGTTTTGTGAACTCAAAAGAAAAGAAAGTTCTAGATACTCATAAAAGTTCATTTGATTGAACTAATTTGTATAATTTAAGTTGGCCCTGCTCAACCAATTAATTATTTTGAGCGTTATGGTTTACAGTGTATCTTTTAGAAAATCAGCACACATACGCCTCTGTAGTCCATGACGCAGCATAAGTAAAGTTGTCTTGAGTGGATATTTAATTGTACTCATTTTAAGGTCTTCAGAAGTCATAACTTCAGGGGTCCGTGGGGATCCCGAGAATATTTAATTTCCCTTAAAACCATAGATTAAGCTAAAAGACACAAGTTTCCAGTGTTCCCTACCAAAATCAAATAGTGTATACAGTTTGTATTACACTTTTTGTTGTGTTCTGACACAATGTCATTAATTACTTTTTCTTTTATAAAATGTACTTTTCTTATGTCTACAAAGTTTCAATTTTAATTCATTTCCTAGCAAATATAAAGTAAAAAATATGATAAATATGCATGACGCAATATTTTTAAGAAATAGCTGTTGCAATACTCCAAAAAGTTCCTCACACAATGACACCATTAAAGATGGTCAACGGCTCACGTCAATCGGTGAAAACACAGCGTATGTAAGTTTCCAAATATCCCCCCAAAACAAAGACTGTATGTTTTGTATTATACTTTTCAAATCTAGCTTTAAAGTTAGAGTAAAAAAGTTAAATACAATCATAGCTTCACTTGGTGTGTTCTGCCACAAAGCCATTAACAGGTTATTTTTGTGTTATAAATGTAGCCTACTTATAAATATAGAGTTAACACACGATGAAACAAGTGAATAATGCTACCAAATACGTCTGACACAATGTTTTTAAGAAAAGCAGTGTTTTAAAATACAGATGATTTTTCTTTTGACAAACATACATTTTAAATTATACCCCGTGGGGTTTAACATCCAATAAGTAGTAATTTATGCAAAGGCGAATTAATTTAAAAAACAAAAAACAAAACAAAAAAACAGCAACAATACAAATAGTTTGTGCTTCTTTAAGGGAAAAAAACAGTTTTGTCCCTCATCAGCAGAATACCAAATGATTATGTCAGTGAACTCGAGGTCTTCTCGTCTTCTATTTGTTCATATACGACAGTATTCACATTAATTTGCTTGATTTAATAACTCTGAATGCTGTGTATTATATCCATATATGTGTTACACAACGCCAACATGTATTGAAAAGACCATTGTGTTACAGCAAAACCACTATTTGTAGAATGATATTGTAATGTATCGAGTTTTGTCTCTGTTTTTGTGTTACTCGACATTATCTCGGTGTTTCTTGCAATATATGTTTATTTGTTTTTGTTTAACCGCGATCCAATTTTCACACCTCAAAGAATCTTACAGACGTAATATGGTTTATTCAGAATTTAGACTACCGTTAAACAAAAATCTAATATTTTAAAATAAATATCATACTGATGACATCACTCGATTTCCTTCTTCCAAATTCATGAATATCTATGAAGAAAGGCCCATGGCCTCTTTTCAGTTATCAAAAATCTTCTCATTTATCTCATGATTTCATATGAAGCTTTAGTTGAACTCACTGGTATGACCTACTTTACTGTTAGGGAGTTGTAAAAAATTAAAATAAAAAAATTAACTAGAATACTTATGGAATAAACAACTTCATTTAGTTAGTATACCATGATTGACAAGATGTGGTATTTTTCATGAAAATGGTCTTATGGGAAATGAAACTGGTGTTACTGTCACTGGTGTTTCTTTTCTTATGGGAGAACCCCCCGTGACACCCATTTATAGATAAACTTTATTCGAAGCTATTCATTTAGATTGTATACCAAATGTAACAATTTAGTCTCATCTACTTAGTTAAAGAATAATGATCTTTGGTCTTATGTGTGTTATTGGTGATTCATTGTGTCATTGGTGTCACTGTCTTAACGTGTCATGTTAAATAAAATGTCACATGTGATAAGATAACAATTTTACATCCATTTAATTCTGATGCACTCAACATTAAGATTTAAAGGAGTGCATCATTACTTGATTTTAACAGGTTTTTCAAATATTTTCATTGTTAAAGCAAACACATGGTAGCGCAGATGAACTAACATCATTCAAGCATATTTTTAACAAACCAGATTCAAATAAATAAAACATAATCTCCTTTTTTGTTGCACTATTATTATTATTTTCTGTAACTCTGACTACATGTGCTGAAAAAATTAGAAATAATATTTCATAAAAACCTTTAATATTGCCAAAGAAGTAAGGTAACACGTGTCAAAAATGGTAGGCCTACATGCAGTCTTCAAATAAATGCACAAAATATAAACAATCATTAAGCTGTCATTTTTGTGTATTCATAAAATCAAAGGGTGTTCTAATACTGTGCTCTAAGTTTAAATGTTAGAAAAAGAAATCTGATCTTCAAAAGGTGTCAGAATTGTGGTGTCATTTTTGTTGTCAAAAAATTGTGGTGTCAAAATATTTCTTGTTGTTTTGACGTGTTTAGGTGTTACTGTTATCATTAGCATAACCCCAACTGCTTACCTGGTTCTCACTCCTCTGCACTTCAGCTGATACAGTCTTGTGTTTTTTGTGCTTGCCCATTATACACAGGTAACAGATAAACTGCAGGTCAGTCCAACAGAAATATTCCAGTGGTTTATTATGTTGAGAGCAGATCATCTCCTGCAGTCGTTCATTGGCATCTGTTACTTCGTGTCTCTCATCTTGAAAGAAACGGTCATGTTCTTTGAGGTGAATTTGACAGTAAGATTTCAGACACACCAGACAAGACTTGATGGCTTTGTTTTTGTCCCCAGTACAGACGTTACACTCACACCAAACAGTACGAGTAGCTTGTAGTTTTGTCGTCTTGAGTTTCTCCAGCGCTTGCATGGTGTTTTCCCCTAAAACAGGTCTTGGAGTGAAGGTCTGTCTGCACTGAGGGCAGCTGTAGATTCTCTTCTGATCTTCTTTATTCCAGTAGTCTGTAATACAGCGCATACAGTAACTGTGTCCACAGGGAATGGTCACTGGTTCCTTCAGTAGATCCAGACAGATTGGACAGATGACCTGATCCTCAGCCACAGAAATACTGGCTTCTGCCATTTTTCTGCAAACACAAATACACACAACAGCCTAAACAGCGTAACAGTCAACCATTCCAGCTAACATGCTTTATTCTTAAATAAAAGTGAAAGTCCCAGTAAGGTCAGGGTATATTCTGGCAAACCGTTTGCCAATCACGTCTAGCAAACGGCAAAGCAAACTGTGATACACGCCAGAGACTATTTGGACTAGACCATGCAAATTTGTATATATTAAACTTGCATCTGTCTGCTAATTACCCATACCATTTAAATATGATTATATATGACATATCGCTCACAGTATTTATTTGAATGGAAGAAGCCAGATGTTGCAACTGACCCCAACCAAGGGGACAGTTGCAACACAACCCAGGGACGGTTGCAACATGTTAAAAATACCTTAAATTTCACTAATTAACTTGAGCTTTTTGTATCAATGAGCATAGAATTCTGAAAATATTAACTGTTTTAGGCCTACTATAATATTATAGTATTATTTATTTCAATAATATTATTGTAGCCTATAATTTATTTATTTAGTCATATTTATCAAATAACAGTTATTGAGTTTTGTTTGTTTATGTGTAGAACATAGGCCTACATAGATTCAGTGTGCAGGAATTACAGATGCTATTCAATCCCTCCATATTTCAATGTCAGACAGGAAGAATTGAACAATTTGCAATGCAACAAACTTTTATTAAACATGCAATTTATAACTTGTTGCAGCCGTCCCCAACCCTATCAGCCATGACAGAACATCATACGCCTGCTAGACACTCACTCTGACACATGACATGTCACTTAGAAGTCAACAAAACAATAATTCAAACTAAGTAAGTTTTGATTAATTCATACAAAATGTCAGGACAGTATGACAAAATATATCTCATGAAAAAAATTACTTTCATACCTCCACAACAAGTTTTGTTCAATAAATGCAGCAGATGTTGAATATGTCTACTGTCTTCTTGGTGGGGGGAGGGTCTAACTGTGCATGTACAGTATGAGTGTCATCACTCAGCTTGTTTCTGATTGGAGAACATTTTCATGTTGCAACCATCCCCTGTTGCAACTGTCCCCGGTCTCCCCTAACTCGCAAAGCACAATGTTCCTTCCTGATTTCCCAGCACGATAGCAGAGAACAGCATAAAGTAAGAGGGTTGAGAAGTAAGAGGCGGGGCACCAGTTGAAAAATGTCTATAATGCTGCGTCCCAATTCGCCTACTTATAGGCTACTACGCCCTAAAAGTATGTACTCTTTTTGTGAAGAAAAAGTACATACTTTTGAGTGTGTAGTTAAGAGTAGGCAAGCTTTGGGACATAGTTCTTAACGGACAAATCTGTCGCGTGCATCCTGTCACCAAAAACTGCCCTGTCAATCTTCTTGTCACAGTTAAAATCCTCCATTCAATCTAATTTAATTTCCTACCGTTTCGGAGAGAAATGTACGTTTATCTGCCAGTCGTGGGTCTTTCATGCCGAGAATCTCCTCATGTGCTTGCAATATGAATATAGCCTAATGATGCATTTAAAGGTTAATGGCTAAACGTAGCTTTACAAAAGTTCACAATGCATCTGCAGATGCAATACGATTGTTGTAAATTATCAGTTGTTTATTTGTGTGAATTTGCTAGCTCCCCGTTGTAAAAAGATCCAAGCAATCTAACTTACTTCCAATCACCACCTAGCGTTAACTATTAGGCCATTAGCGACTTACAATAATAAAGTTAATTTTAAATTACACCACATGAAAAGCGCTATCTCTACTGTATTATTCGGCGCGCTCCGCTCGTCTGTTTACTAGTGCAGTTGTCACTTTAAAAGGGTCCTAGTACTATGCACTTTTATGAAGTCATGATTTTGTTTTTGGAGTGTACTAAAATAGGTTTTCATTCTTGAATGTTCAATAAAACTCATTATTTTTTAACATATTGTACTTTTCTTTTTTTTTTTTAAGAATCAGACAAGTAGGCAAAAAGTACAATGCAAAAAGTAGGTAGCCTACAGTTCTGTATTGAACAGAGAATAACAGCAACTAAAAGAAAAATTAACATAGGGATACAAAAGTGCTATATAATATTAGGGCAGTTACATAATTTTGAAAAGCTACATTTTGTATTGTTTTTATAAGCTTTTTGTTTTGTGATCTCATGTTTGAAAGGGTTTCAAAGTATATGTGGGATTACAAAATTAATTTATGAGGGTTTCTTTTGAGTTTGGGTTTTTTTTTTGTCAACTTACCAACATAATTAAAAAATTAATAATGAACATTTTCTGAAAAATATGTTTTTTGAAAACAATGTAAAATGTCATAAGGTTCTAAATTAAGAGTTTTGTTAATTTTTTTGTCATGTCTATTTTAAAATCAATCCAAAAATAAATAGGAAAGTGTCATAAAAAATAATAGTTCAGTATCTTCAAATGATGTGTTACAAAAAGTAAATTTATCACAAACAGTATGAACATATCTGGCTGCATTTATAACATTAACATGAATCATTTTGTAAATTATTACACAAACCATGTTCCCGTTCACCATCTCAGAGTCAGACAGCTGCTCTCTAAAAATCAGCAACCTTAGAAACACTTTGAACAACTTAGAATGTCAGTGGAGAAGCATATAGGCTAGTTCATCATAACATCGTAATATACATCATAAACATAATTCACCGGCTATATTGCTAAATGTTGGCTACCTGATTTTTCATATCAACAGAAAAATATACCGGGATAACTTTGCTTCTCTTGAGACTCCACTGCTTTGCAGTTAATGATGTGTTAAAGCCCGACCACAAGTTGACGTGATTGGTGATTGGTTGCACATACTTTGTCTTTAAGCATATTAAAGACACCACATACACATATAAAACTTGATTTTGAGGGGGTCTTTAATATTTCTTTTCAGTTTACAAATCAGTTTATCTTGCATTCTAGCATTAAACAGTTAAATGATTTTATAATTTAGTTAGTTATTTTGCTGTCCATATGCAGGTGTTGTTCTAAAGCAATAAATTCTCTAAGAGATTCATTAAGAATCAGAATGCAGCAGTTCTTCAAAGAGGTAAGGCTCCTGTTTCTGAAGAATCACAATGAATTTAACTTTTGCAATCACACCACTTGAATGCACCGTGTAACAGATCTTTCTCACACTATCCTGACTGGTTAAATTAGTATGTGTGATTTCAGAATATAGTTCCTCATGAATTATTCTCTGCTCACGCAGTTTATCTGCAATGCTCTTCACGTTTTTAACCCTTTGAATGAGAGCCGATCTGTGTTTATCAAAAAACTGAGCTTTCTCAATCTCAGAATTCAGTTGCGGCTCATCTTGCCTTTGATTTAACTGTGCAAGTTTGGCTTTCCATATTGTGGCAGTCCACACAGATTTCTTGTCCTCTTCTCTGATAAGATTCATCTGTACGTCACCATCCTGATGTTGCATGATCTCAAAGAAGTTTGGATCGATATCTGTTCTAAATGAAATCCCCTCTACAGGATGAACAGAAGCACCAGGAACCTCAAGAAGGTGCGGCGTTTTCATCCGAAACGGTCTGTCAGGTCTGGGATGGCTGATCGGATGACTTGATTTTTCATTCTGCTCAACTTTCTCTTTTGAACAAGTGTCATTCACTGGAAAAAAGTAGATGTGAAGAATGAGAGGATCTTTACAGCACATGTAGAGAAGAAGGTTACAGTGTTCTTCCCACTGTGTGAACCAGCTCATGATTAGAGTTGTAAGAGAGAAGGATGGTTGGAGTATTTTGGCATGATAACGGGTCAACTCTACAGATTGTAAAGATATCCCTTCATCTCTTTTGCTGAGAAGCTTCACAGCATCTTTGAGAGAGGGGTCAGACTCTGCTAAACAGGCGTAATGAGGCAGATGGGCCTCCTCCAGTTTCCCTGAGATCACGGTCACATCGATCACTGGACCAATTCGCTCACACTGAAGCCTCTCCAGCTCTTCACTGAGGAAACGTCCATCCACTGCACGATACTGGAGAGTGACGTCACCAGCACAGACCCATCGCATTCTGGTCCTGCTGCACTCGAATCGACCCGCCTGAGTGCTGATCCTGAACTTTGACCCTCCTTCATCTGTACAGACTGACGGCTCCACCTGAACCCACTGATCACAGTCCACAATGTGAACACAAGACTGACACACTGGGAGCGGGTGAAGATCCAGTGCAGACGGTTCAGAGACGTTCAGCCTAGAGAACAGAGATCTTATGATAAAATGAGATGGAATGTCACATTTATTTTATAAACTAAATTAAAAAAAGACTTAATTAGCTCAATAGCCACTTAATGAAATAACAGATCAGAATGTCTTCAGATATTTTCAGCAATAAAAGTTCTGTACATTTTTTATTTATATCCTCATTCCTAATTAAGTAATTTATCATTTGTTTTGGGGTTTTAATCTGCTTTACAAAATAAGGCATTAGACTAAAAAAAGTTTCTCACAAGATTTCTCCAGGAGTGACTGACAGATCAAGCGTCCATCTTGGACTCTCAGCGCTGTATTCATCCTCTTGAACTCTAGTCACAGGAGAAGATAACTTTTCAAACTATTTATTTAAATTCAATCATTTATTAGTTGTTTAAAAATGTCATATGGCTGTATTGGAAGTAGGTGTTTTTGTTCAAATTACTTCAGCTCTTTCAAGATTTTTGATCCACCAAGAATATTGATCAAATCTTCAGCTTCTGGGAGGGTTTTCACTGACAAACTTGAGTCAAAAACAAAAGTCATTTAGAAATTAAATGTTTTGCTGAATAAAATATTTAAGCCATGACATAAATATGATATTTGGGTCAATGTCAAATAAGCATGTCCAAGATAAAGGAGAAATCTCTTAAACATCTATTTTAAAATACCTCTGTTTAGAGATCTCATTATTTGTTGATTTCATATGAGTTAGAAAATTTCAGCAAATTTTCTGATTTAATGTATAAAAAAGTAAATGATATTTCCTGTTTTATTATTGTTGTTGTTATGTCACTGACCCATATACCACAGACACACTTGCATGTACAAGTTATTTAGGTAAAAAATATTAATTATTTGTATTTTTAGAAGAGTTTCAATCAATCATGAATTACGTTTCAAGCCTTTCTCCATGCATCACACTGACCTCAGAGTCTCACACATACACAGTGCTGGCTGAAGAATCTTGAGTTTATCAGCTGTTAAATCACAGTACATGAGGTTCAGTTCTCTGATGTGTGGACAGAACTGAAGACAGTACAGCAGCGCCCAACAGTCTGTGCTCCTCAGGGAAATACAAGACAGATCCATGAAGCTGTGAGTTTCCAGAGCTTTCCTGACAAACTCCTCATCCTGGAGCTCGAACAGACAGTGGAAAACATATAGCTCACATCCATGCCATGTTGCCATTGTAAGAATTCTTTGCTTCAGTGTTTTCTTCAGTTTTCTTTTCCTCAGTTTTATGATGTGAGAAACAGTTAATTTGATTTTTTTAAAGAGTGAGCTGATCACCTCCTCATTTAAGAGACCATAGAAGAACAGCAGAAATGATGGGATGGGATTTGATCTTCTTTCTAGAGATAGCCATTCAACTATAGCTGAGCCCATCAACTTCAACAGATCACCGACTTTCAACCAAGACTCTTCTTCACCAAGCAAGATGCAATAAAGAGCAGCAAAGAACCATTGAAAGCTGAAGTGCATGAACTTGAACACTGGTTCCCGTTTCTGTTTTCCATTAAGATAATCTTTACACAAGAACAGACACGTGGCGGCATCTAAGCCAGTCTCGGCCACACTCTTTTCATCAAAAAAGACTTGCTGATTTTGTATTCCTCTCTCTGCCAGTTGGCCCAGACTCCTCAGCATGGTGAGGACAGACTGACTCTGGCCATGATGCTTCAGAAGAGTGGACACAAAGTGAACATATATGGAGGTGGTTGTCTTTAGTTTTTTCAACATAACCTCACCATCAGTTGAGTGTTTCTTTAGACAAAAACAGACCATCCAGCACAGCAAAGGCACAGAGCAAGTAGTCAAGAGGCCTTCATTGGCGTTCACACTCTCATATGTTATCTTGAAGAGTTGCTCATCCTGAAAGAACTTGTGGAAGTACTCCTGCACCCCTCTCTCAGAGAAGCCCACAATCTCAGTGAAACGCTGAGGTCCTTTGAGGAGATTCATCACTGCATCATCAGCTATAGATCTCATAGTTACAAGCATGAATGATTCAGGCAGCAAGACTCCCCTCAACAGGTTCCTAAGAATAACCATAGGTGGCGCTCTCTTGGATGGATTAGTGTGACGTAACATGAAATTAATTGGAGGATGAGATACATACTCATCCGATCCATCAATGAGGAAAAGGACTTTCTCTGGTGTTAACTCTAGTATCCGTGAGATCTGATCTGATGTTAAACTGCAACTCCAGCTCAAGAGCTCAATCAAGCTCATCTCCTCAGAAACACACTTCAGCTCGTCACTCTTCAACAGAAAAACTACATCAAAGTGTCCAGAGTAAAGTTCTCCAGATGCCCAGTCCAACACGATCTTCTGTAACGTGAAGGATTTACCTCTTCCAGAATCACCACAGAGAATCACAGTTTTCGGTGTGTTTCCGTCACTGTCGGGACTGAACAGCTGGTCTATTCTGATGCTGTGATTCTTGTCATTTGATAACAGTTGAGATGATGTTTCTATTCCAGAAGCGTGAGGAGACCTCACACGTCCACAATAGTATTTCTCAGTCTGCTCTTTGCTCCTCTGAATGATCACTGGTTCAGTGTAACGGGCGGCCAGTTCCACACGTTCATCATATAGAGGGTTATACTCTGTCACAAACTTGCATCTGTCAGTGACTGTTGTCCTGTACTGAAGATTCATGCTGCTCCAATCTACATGAAAAAAATACAACAGGGAAAATAGGTGTGCTGAACGCTGTTTCCCCTAAGGCATAATAAGTAGAACAAGGAAGTTGTTGAGTGCATATGTTGCACAATCCCTTTCTATGCAACAATCCTAAACATACTTTGTAAATAGAAAAATATGATTCAACAAAAATAAAAAATAAACGCTGTAACTGACACTTTCATGACTAGTTATTTGTGTAGTTATGTTGAGTTATATTTGTTAACTGTGAAGCCTTATTGTTTGTTTTAACATAGTATTGTACAAAACTCCTTTCTAAATGTATATAAACAATAACAACCCTAAATTTACCCTTTCCATAAATCTTCTCTTTTTGCCATCTATCTTGTTTCTCTTTCAGCTGAGAGGCAGATTTTTGTGCATCAAAAGAGAGGGGATAACTGACAGTGATGCTTGGTGAGTCTGGTCCAAAAGGGAAAAGGAGAGGCTGGACACTCTACATGAAGACAAAATAATTCACAGTTACAATCTGCTTCAGAGATACATTAATACATATAATATATATCATTATTTTGGAATATCATATATTAAACATAAATTAAATTTTTTAAATTATAATTTCACTTAGATCTTTCCAGTACCTCTGACTGACTAAAGTAGTTCTGCAACTGTTCTTTCAGCTCTTTTCAAAACTCACCAGGTCAGAATAAGCTCCTTGAAAACTCTCACACCCCGTCCTTTTGTACTCGATTCCCTCATGGAATTGTCTCTGTGTGGAACAATGTAGGTTTTAATCAGCTTTGATAAAATCACCCAAATTTATAGATAGTGAGCAAAAATATTCAGCCATAGATTACAGTTGGTTTTTACTTTCTAGAAATATGATAGAAGATCATAGTTTTAATAAAATAAAAATCATAAAAAATTATGTCAAACATCATGTTCAGGTGTTCAGGTCATATCCACATACCAGTTTCACATTCCTCTCTGCTTCAGCTGATACAGTCCTGTGGTTTTTGTGCTTGTCCATTATACACAGGTAACAGATATACAGCTGGTCAGTCTGACAGAAATATTCCAGCAGTTTATTATGTTGAGAGCAGATCATCTCCTGCAGTCGTCCTGTGACATCTGTCATAAAGTGTCTCTCATCTTGAAAGAACCTGTCATGTTGTTTGAGGTGATTTTGGCAAAAAGATATCCGACACTCCAGACAAGACTTGATGGCTTTGTTTTTGTCCCCAGTACAGACATCACACTCACACCAAACAGTACGAGTAGCTTGTAGTTTTGTCATCTTGAGTTTCTCCAGCACTTGCATGGTGATTTTACCTAAACGTCTTGGAGTGAAGGTCTGTCTGCACTGAGGGCAGCTGTAGACTCCCTTCTGATCTTTATTCCAGTAGTCTGTAATACAGTGCATACAGCAACTGTGTCCACATTGAATGATCACTGGTTTCTTCAGTAGATCCAGACAGATTGGACAGATGACCTGATCCTCCTCAACCCATGAAAAACTGGCTTCTGCCATTTTCCTGCAAATACAAATGCACACAACAGAACAACAACAGCCTAAACAGCGCAACAGTCAACCATTCCAGCTAACACAACGCTTTATTCTTAAATAAAGTAAAAGTTCCAGTAAGACACTCCCTGCAAAATGTGTTCAGTCACTGGGTGTTTCCAGAAATGGATTTCTTAAGACCTGGGCAAAATAGGTGTGTCCAATGACTGAAGGTTTGACATGTTAATTTCAGAAGATTGTCTCTGGTAGATGTCGTAACTCCATTCTTTCTCTATTGACAATTGATGATTTTGAATACATATATGTATGTATGTGTGTGTGTGTGTGTGTGTGTGTGTGTGTGTGTGTGTGTGTGTGTGTGTGTGTGTGTGTGTGTGTGTGAGACGTACATTGTATCCCACTCTTCACAAAAACATTTTTACAATGTACATCAACTTCTGATCTTTTCAGCATTATATAATGAAATATATATATATATATACATACCTATATATATATATATATAAATGTATTTCTCTCTGCACTTGTGGGTTTAAATCACATTTACTAGAGATTAAAGCTAAGAGTTGGATACATGCAAATCATTTAAAAGATTGGGCTCCTCTTCCCGAAGAATAGAGATTAAGAGGTTTTTCACAGCAACGCTGCCTTCACGCACGATGCTGCAGATCTTTCTCTTTGGTTGAAGTCGAATGTGTGATTTCAGAATATATTTCTTCATTAATAATTTGCTTCTGAAGCAGTTTGTCTGCAATGGCGTTCACATTCTTAAAGTTTTACCAATTTTAAACCACACCAATTTCTATAAAAAAATCTAAGTTTATCAAAGTTGACAGGCTAAACATGAACATGTTTCACAAATTTTGACAACCAGAAAGTGATTAAGACATTTTGTTATTATTTTAATAGTAATTTGTACGTATTTTACGAGTTGGCTAATTCGTACGGATGACCTACCCCTGACCCCGCCCCTAAACCTATCGCGGTTTACAAATCTTACCAATTGGTGCGACCTCACTCAGATAGCATTGGTCTAACACATTTTCTTCATATTAATGCTTGTATAAAGTCAGTTAAATAGCTTGTCAGTAATAGAAATCTCATGATGTACAAATACTCTTTAGATGAGGCAGTCTTGTGCTTCTCTTTATTTCGTGTTGTTGATAGCCTATAAAAACTACACATACAATAATAAAGATAATCTTAAATTAACTTTAAACTACACCAAATGTAAAGCACTAACTTATTCGATGCGCAGATTTAGTACAAATCACTTTATCTTGCATTCTAGCATTAAACAGTTAAATGATTTTATAATTTAGTTCGTTATTTTGCTGTCCATATGCAGGTGTTGTTCTAAAAGCAATATATTCAGTAAGAGAATCATAATCAGAATGCAACTGATTCTGTAATACAGCGCATACAGTAACTGTGTCCACAGGGAATGGTCACTGGTTCCTTCAGTAGATCCAGACAGATTGGACAGATGACCTGTTCCTCAGCCACACAAATACTGGCTTCTGCCATTTTTCGGCAAAGACAAATACACACAGCAGAACAGTCGACCAATCCATCCAACAGCATTTTTAGATAAAGTGAAGCTCCTAGAAAGACACTTAACATAAAAAGTGTGTCCTCTGGAAGTGGTCACTGGATATTTCCAGCCATTGTATCTGACTGGATCTCAAGACATACCTGCCTCAAAAACTGAGATACACATACAAAACGCAGGTTTCGGTTTCTCTCTCTCTGCTGAGAAACTGAAATAGCTTCCTGGTTCTGTATTTGAAAGAAGTGTGCAAAAAAGGCGTGTCCAAGGGTCTGTTCCCACCAGAGTTTCTAACTGTGAATATATAAGACCCAAGTTTACAAAAGCAGGATCACCCACCTCAAGGACCACAAGAAGTAACATTTCTCCCAAGACAACATCTGGCGACTATTGGGCATTTAAAATGAACAAAAATTACAGAAACTATTTTCTAAACACTATTTTTTAAACATCATACAGTACAGTAACACAGTAACTTGGGCTCCTCTACAGTTTACAGTAACTTCCCTTAAAACAGAATGTACATGGGTGCAGTTAATACTTGAGAAATACATTTAGGTCTACTGTATTTTAATCAGGAAGATATTTGCTGTAAAGTTTCAACAGGATGTGAGGATAAAAAAGTAGAAAATAAAAAAGACCACAGATCACACTGAATTCCGTTACCTGTACCAGTTCTGCACTTCTCTGGTCTCCTCTGTTGTTTTGCCTTTGCCCTGCAGCCTTCTGCAAAAATTGTGCACTGCGTCTTCCTAAAAAAAATATTCATTAGGGATGATTACTGATAAATTCTATAAAATTCTCAAAATTCTAACTGTTAAAATTGCTTTTATTCACATAGGGCCCTATCTTGCACCCAGCGCAATTGACTTTGTACACCGACGCATGTATCATTCCTATTTTGCACCCGCGCAAAGCGCGTTTTTTCCTCCACAGAAGCACGTCGCTAAACTAGGGAATGAACTTGCGCTCCCTGGGCGGTTCAGCGCAAAAAAGGAGGCGTGTTCCAGCGCAAACGTTCCTTCATGCTATTTTGCAGGTTTAGAAAACAGTTGCGCCACTAACCAGGAAAAAATGGTTTAAAGTCAGTGGCGCGTTGCGCATGTTATTCATATGCTATTTTAAGGGTGCATGCTTGGCCATAATCAGTGTAGCATGTGCACAACATACACTTTGATTCTCTCATCTACACAGAAGCAGCAGTTTTCATTTTTGCAAATCATACATTATTACGATAGATAGATAGATAGATAGATAGATAGATAGATAGATAGATAGATAGATAGATAGATAGATAGATAGATAGATAGATAGATAGATAGATATACAATTTATTATAAAAGCATACATCTAGCTTACACATTTACCCAAATTATCATATGCCTTTTTAACCGAAGTTAATTTGGGTGGGTCATCCCCAACGTCCCTGACGAGAGCGTTGCTCTCCTCGGCTGTCAACCGCTCCTGGTGTGCGTCTGGCAAATCCGCCGTTATAATAGGAATCCGCTTTAGAACAAGCGCGCCTGCTCTTAAAGGGAATGTGAGATGACGCTCTGATTGGTTTATTTCACGTTACGCCCAAACCACACCTATGAATAATGAAGCTACTTCAGACCAACCCATTTTAGATTTGCGCCTGGCGCAAGAGTCATTTATCCCGCCGGGAAAATAGCAACAGCGCCAAGACCCGCCCACAAAGTTACTTGTGCTTTGCGCTTTGACACTTGAGTTTCAGATCGTTAAAATAGGGCCCCTTGTCTCTTCCTTTCCAACTTGACACCAGCAAATTGACCCATCACCTTATAGGCGTTGTGTTTTTTGTTTGTTTTTTACGTTGCGGTTCAGGGCTTCCGCAGCCATTAAAAATATGTAGCCTACTGTAATTCAAATCTACAGACGCAAATATATAAAGTGCAAGAAAAAATACTTAAAAGTGTATTTTGGATGTTTCCTTTCCACCAGTCCGAAAAAACACTTTATGAAAAGCCAAAAATCTCATAAATCGACAGGTGCATGAAAAAAACTGTGTTTTTGCCTATACTGTCTCACCTAAAACAATTTATTAATTTAAGGCAGAAACAATGAGCTCAGTGAAGTAATGAATACATGTTGTTAACAGAATGATTTGGATATATATAAAAATGTAGCATTGGTGCATGTTGATTCAGAGTTTGCTTCATCTGAAGTCCTTGCAGGAGTTGGAGTCCTCTCTTCACAGGAGTTGGGGCATCTGAATCTTCACAAGAGTCTGGATTGTACTAGACAGAAATGAATGTGGAAAAAAATAATACAAAATACTCTGAACCTCAAATGAATTTACGAAAATGAAAATGAAGTTTGAAAATATTGATTTATAAAGAAAACATTTTCCTAATTCTGAGTATGTGAATTTTTGTGTTGTCCACTGGTACAATTTACTTCAAATCTGCTTATCTCTTTCCCAGCCATTGACAGAATTATTGGAATTTTCCAGCAATTTTCCAGGAAATAGTTAAAAGGTATATTTTAAGTATAAAAATGAATACCCACCTAAATAGGAACATAGTAGTATACTTAGTGCAAAAATACTATATAAATGGTAAACTATGTTTGATGTTAAATTCACATAAAGAAATCTTACAAGTATATTTGTAGCATAAAACCACTAAAAGTGTACTTTTTAGTTACAGTAAAAATGAAAACATAGTTGTCAACTAGTTGTATTTACTACTGTTACACTTAAACTTTACTTTAAAGTATATTTTGATAAACTAAAAAGTGGGCTAATTTAATACGAAGTATTTAAAGTAGTATTGAAATAGCACACTTACTAGTATACTAGTACATTGATATTAGTATATCAAGTATACTGTACTTAAAAATATACTTGAACTTTAGTATAAAGTATACTTAATAAAATAAACTTGAAGGATACTTATTTTTTGTAAGGGATAAAGCAGTGGTTCTCAACTCCAGTCCTCGGGACCCACTGCTCTGCACATTTTGTATGTCTCCCTTATTTAACACACCTGAACCAGATCATCAGCTCGTTAGGAGAGACTCCATGAACTGATTTGAGTGTGTCAGATAAGAGAGACATACAAAATGTGCAGAGCAGTGGGTCCCGAGGACTGAGAACCACTGGGATAAAGGACAAAACAGCCATGTTCATTTAGGCTGTGTGTTTTATCAAGGATTAAATATCACGATGATAATCTATAGTATTAGAAGTTTCCATAAACATGGTGCAATTCATTTTTTTCAACACACTGTCTGTAAATTTACAGTCAGCATCAAGAGGTTCAGCTAAATAGCCTATTATATGTGCTGTTTTAATGTCTGGTCATTTTCTGTTTGTTGCAGCCTTAATTTGAGACGTGTAAATAAAAAATAGCTTTGTTATTATTATTATTACTACTATTTTATAACAGCCTATACTCTATATATAATATAGTAATAGAGATATTATTATTTATGCATTTATTTGCAATGTCAAAATTCAGTTTACAAAAGAAGTGATTATTGGTTATTGGCATTTTGATACAGCAAAATTCATTTAGAACAAGAACGTATAGAAATAAAACCTGTAAAGTACAAAAATATATTCATTCAACTTATTCAATAAACTTATCAGACAACAAAATAAATTTCAGCAGTCTAGATGCTTTGTGCGTTTTTATAGTTGAGTGGACCATCTTGAGTGATGTCTTTGCAAATATACTTTTACTAAATTAGTAATCTGCAGTTAATCTGATCATGTACTTTTCAGTTAATCAGTTTTTCTTTGCAGTGCAGAAATCAATTTATCTTAGATTCTAGCATTAAACAGTTACATGATTTTATAATTTAGTAGATCCCAGCTGTCCATTTATGCATGTGCCAAACTAAACTATAATATATAGAGATCATTAAGAATCGGAAAGCACCAGATCTTCAAAGAGGCGAGGCTCTTCTTCCTGAAGAATCTCAACGAATTTAACTTTTGCAATCACACCACTTGAATGCACTGTGTCACAGATCTTTCTCACACTATCCTGACTGGTTAAATTAGTATGTGTGATTTCAGAATATAGTTCCTCATGAATTATTCGCTGCTCAAGCAGTTTATCTGCAATGCTCTTCACATTTTTAACCCTTTGAATGAGAGCCGATCTGTGTTTATCAAAAAACCGAGCTTTCTCAATCTCAGAATTCAGTTGCGGCTCATCTTGGACTTGCCTTTGATTTAACTGTGCAAGTTTGGCTTTCCATATTGTGGCAGTCCACACAGATTTCTTGTCCTCTTCTCTGATAAGATTCATCTGTACGTCACCATCCTGATGTTGCATGATCTCAAAGAAGTTTGGATCGATATCTGTTCTAAATGAAATCCCCTCTACAGGATGAACAGAAGCACCAGGAACCTCAAGAAGGTGCGGCGTTTTCATCCGAAACGGTCTGTCAGGTCTGGGATGGCTGATCGGATGACTTGATTTTTCATTCTGCTCAACTTTCTCTTTTAAAAAGTGTCATTCACTGGAAAAAAGTAGATGTGAAGAATGAGAGGATCTTTACAGCACATGTAGAGAAGAAGGTTACAGTGTTCTTCCCACTGTGTGAACCAGCTTATAATTAGAGTTGTAAGAGAGAAGGATGGTTGGAGTATTTTGGCATGATAACGGGTCAACTCTACAGATTGTAAAGATATTCCTTCATCTCTTTTGCTGAGAAGCTTCACAGCATCTTTGAGAGAGGGGTCAGACTCTGCTAAACAGGCGTAATGAGGCAGATGGGCCTCCTCCAGTTTCCCTGAGATCACGGTCACATCGATCACTGGACCAATTCGCTCACACTGAAGCCTCTCCAGCTCTTCACTGAGGAAACGTCCATCCACTGCACGATACTGGAAAGTGACGTCACCAGCACAGACCCATCGCATTCTGGTCCTGCTGCACTCGAATCGACCCGCCTGAGTGCTGATCCTGAACTTTGACCCTCCTTCATCTGTACAGACTGACGGCTCCACCTGAACCCACTGATCACAGTCGACAATGTGAACACAAGACTGACTGTGAAGATTCATTTCAGAAGGTTCAGCCGCAGAGATTTTCAGTCTAGAGAACAGAGATGATAATGATAAATGAGATGAAAGATGTATAAAAGAGAAAAATTTTAGTATTAAATTTTACTGCACTTTCTCCTTTAAAAGATGGAGGAAACAAAATAAATAAAGGTACAAGAGATATGAAATAATGATAAGAAAAGGAAACTGTTTTTCACTTGTATTGATAGTATTTCAAAATCAGTTATTGGAGACTAAAATGGGACTTGAGGGAGATTATGGTTTATTTTACAACAAATTTTAAATAAATATTTTATTCTTATTCTATGGGTTTTTATTGTTTTGGTTGTTTTATTAATTAAAGTCCCATGTAGTCAATACTTTTATCCCTTAAAGCTTATATCTTTGTTCACCAAAATGACATATTTAAAAAAAAAATCCCTGTGAAAATAATTTCTTCATGCCTTAAAATAGCTTGAATGTAACTACACCCTTGGTTCATTTAGTATACGCAGATCCATTTGCAAATTGTTCCTGCCTCCACTCACTCACACCAGTTTAGAGATCGACTTACTGTATCAGAATGGTAATGTGTTTTATGTGTCGCTCTCTACAACGTCGGACCCATAACACTAATTGATATGATTAGCCTTTGACTTGACTGTTATCAAACAGATAATAATTTGTTGCTTCACTTACTTGGGTCCTCGGGTCTTCCCTTTCTTGGGTGCTTGGATCTTCACTTTTTTGTTCATGATGGCAATATTGTTCATGTAAGTACACAAATCATATTTAAGTGGTGTCCACACAAATACATACACATTGTGTATGTAAAATTAAATAACAATAGATTAATTTTTTATCAAGATAAATTATGACAACAAAATTAATGTACTAAACAAAATACTGTTTATACATTACACTATACATTATATAAGCTTATGTACAGTTCATAAATTACGTTGGGTATTACGTTACCAAGCATAGTCCAAACTATCTTTTATCCCCCAAGCAATTACATTTTTAAGTTCTTCTTCTGGTGTTAATTGATGGTCAGCTTGTCTGGTTATTTAAATTAGATTTATTTGTATTAAAGTATTGTTTATGCCAACTGTGATTGTTTTCTACATGTCTATGTGAGTATGCTGCAAACTTACTTTCCCTGCAGGGATAAATAAACTGACTACTACTATAAAAGCAAGCATTCATGTTGTACATATTAAGGTATTATGAATGTAAATATGAATACTGTTGGACTTATACAATGTGATAACTGTCAAGTAAAAACAAGTCAACAAATATATAGCTTTAGACAGAACCATAAATGGAGTCTAATAGTGGTTTCCTTGTTCTCTAGCCTTTCAAAAAATTCAGATGTTTGAATATTGTTCCCAAAGGTAATTGATTTACATTTGTAAGCATTGAAAGTTGATAGAGAAGCAAGAGTACAGCTGTAACATCTTTTGCTTTTTGCTGTACTACTATACAAATCCTATACGATTATTTTCCCTGATGAGATGCGTTTATCTGTCCACTAATAAAAATGTTGTCCCCCATGTAACACTAGCCCAGGACGGGTAACACTCATTTTTAATGTGTTAAAAGATATTAGGCCTACATCCAGAAACATTTTACACTGATTGTTTTCAAATATTTTTAAAGTATGCATATATATCAGTTTCGTTTTTTTTTTTTTTACTTTATACTCTTAATCATTTTCACAATTGTGGTAGACATAATTGGTTCCACTACCAGTACAGTCAACATGGGACTGTATATATTATCACATGTTTTCTCATCATGCGAGCAAAAAGACATCGTATCAGTAATTACAACTGGCACAATTTAACAATTTATGGGGAGGAAGAAAATGTCTCTACCAATAAAAAGGTAAACTCACTTTTACATGGTACTGGTGATTCAGGATCAGAAAGATTGCGTTTTCCTGTTAAAATCAACCACAGTACAGGTCATAGATTACACCTGTAGCTGAATGTTGAGCTCATGAATCTCTTTCATAAATGATTGTTCTCTTACCCAGGTCTTCGAGGAGCTTTTTCAGCCGATTATTGATTTTGTCGGCTTCAGATTTTATTGATTCAATCAGCTTTCTCATTTCATCCAGGCTGTTTTCTTCAGCTTTGATCTCATCATATTTTTCTCCATGTAACACACCCTCCTTTATTAACTCATCTTCTATTGGCATCACTGAAGTAACCCGTTGAATAAGCGCTACAGGGTTATCATCCACAGACTTGGCCTCTGGGGACAAATGAATAAAATGTATTACACTGCAACCTTTGCTGACATTGTTTATACGTGTTTAATGAAAATTACAGTAACAGTTCATGTTAATATTAATAATAAAATGTAAAACACTGTATTACTGTATACATACAGAATTCTAAACATACAGTGGATAATCTATAAAATATGACAGATCACAAAAATACCCAGGACATGTACAGGACAGCTGCCCTCTCCCACACTCTTCTATTTAAATATCTTTTATGCAAATACTCTTTTGTTCAGATCAGCCACCTCAGGACTAATAGAACTAAGCATTAGAGGGAAGTATCTTATGTTTAGTGACATAATTATTTTAGTAAATTGGAGGAACATTCAGCATCTGAGACTCGTGCAGTCTAGGCTACATCAGCCATGTTGATGTTTCCAAATATTCTTCCCCGTAACAAATAAAAATACCTTGTTTTCTTCAGCAATCCTAAAGCATTATTGATAAGCACTTCCATTAGCCAATAGTTTTTGTTTGTTTGTTGTCAAATTTCTTTTTTTTTTTAAAACAAACAAACCATTTGTTAATTTACATACAAATTTAGTTTCTCTAAATAGATAGATACCTTTGCATCTCTCCCGCTGCTCTCCTTCAAGGTTGCTCTCGCTCATTTTTGTGGATAACCCCAAAAACACGAATTCAGATGATAATCTAGGGCTAGGCTATTGAAATATTTTAATTTGTAAACCTGTCGAGACTGTTTCAAAGTTTCGTTGTTCATTGGCACGGAAATGAAGTGGGGTTTAGTCGAATAAAACGAAAGTAATGTGTTCAAGGTAAAAGACAATATGATTGGTCCACGTAACTGAACCACGTTACTGAACCTCTAAATAAGATATTAGGCCTACCTCCAGAAACATTTTACACTGATTGTTTTCAAATATTTTTAAAGTATGCATATTTATACAGCTGGAACAGAGAGACATTAGGGGGGTGTGGAGTAGCTTGAAGACCATCTCAGGTTTTAAATCACCCCCCACACAGGTCGAGGGGGACCTTAACTGGCTGAATGATCTGAACCATCACTTCAATAGGTTTGATCAGCCAGTCACCCCTCCCCCACACCTTCCCCCACACAACTGCACCTCATCCCCACACCATCGGGACAAGTCACCTCCTCTGCCTTTCATACCTTTCACACCTCTCACACCTTCGGTTCATCTCATTTTTCACCCATTACTCCTCCAGATGGACTTTCTCACATCCCTAGCACTGATCCGCCCTGCCTACCCCTGTCTTTCACAGCAGTACAGGTGAGACAGGCGCTAAGGAAAATCAAGGGGAGGAAAGCAGCAGGTCCTGATGGCATCAGCTCCAGGCTCCTGAAGTCTAGTGCAGACCAGCTGAGTGGAGTAATGGAGAGGATCTTTAACCTGAGCCTGAAACTGGGAGTGGTACCACAGTTGTGGAAAACGTCCTGTGTGGTACCGGTGCCAAAAACATCGCACCCTAAAGATCTCAACAGCTACAGGCCAGTGGCTCTTACATCACACCTGATGAAGACGCTGGAGAGATTGGTTCTGCAACATCTCCGCTCCACAGTGGGCCCCTCCATGGACCCGCTACAGTTTGCCTACAGGCCCAACATCGGGGTGGAGGATGCGGTCATCTTCTTGCAGCATCATGCCCTCGCCCACCTGGAAAAGCCCGGCAGCACTGTAAGAATCATGTTTTTTGATTTCTCGAGCGCTT
Organism: Scardinius erythrophthalmus; assembly: GCF_964197995.2. Taxonomy (NCBI): domain Eukaryota; kingdom Metazoa; phylum Chordata; class Actinopteri; order Cypriniformes; family Leuciscidae; genus Scardinius; species Scardinius erythrophthalmus. The sequence goes on from NC_138229.1 coordinate 8,780,219, forward strand.
TTAATACCATCCAGCCGATGCTTCTGAAGGATAAGCTGGAGAGGACTGGTGTGGACCATCTGCTGTCACAGTGGGTTTTGAACTATCTCACGAACCGGCCACAGTTTGTGAGAGCACGTGACGGCGTGTCTGACCGTCTCATGTGTAGTACGGGTGTCCCCCAGGGAACTGTGCTGGCCCCCTTCCTCTTCACCCTCTATACGGCAGACTTCAGACACAACTCGGACAGATGTGTTCTGCAGAAGTTCTCTGATGACTCTGCCATTGTTGGCCTCATCACTGAGGATGTTGATGCAGAGTACAGAGGACTGATACAGAACTTTGTGGACTGGTGTCAGCGAAATCACCTCCGGATCAACGCGGGGAAGACCAGGGAGATGGTGGTCGACTTTCGCAGACGGCGGCCTGCTCTCCCCCCATTGGTGAACATCCAGGGAAGGGATATTGAGAGAGTGGATACTTATAAGTACCTGGGTGTTCACTTAAATAACAAGCTGGACTGGACTCACAACACTAATGCTCTGTACAAGAGGGGTCAGAGCAGGCTGTACTTCCTGAGGAGGTTGAGGTCCTTTGGAGTGACAGGGCCTCTCCTTAAGACTTTTTATGACTCTGTGGTGGCGTCAGCCATCCTCTATGCTGTGCCTTGCTGGAGCAGCAGCATTACTGAGAGGGACATGAAAAAGTTGGATAAGGTGATCAAGAAATCCAGCTCTGTCCTGGGCTGTCCGCTGGACTCAGTGAGGGAGGTAGGAGACAGTAGGATCTTGGCTAAATTGACAGGTATGCTGACCCATGAGTCCTACCCACTGCACTATACTCTGTCAGCCCTGGAGAGTAGCTTCAGTGACAGGCTGCGTCATCCCCGCTGTGTGAGGGAGAGGTACCGCAGATCTTTCCTACCAGCGGCCGTCAGACTGTACAACGAACACTGTTGACTTTGGACTACTTTATTTTATTTTATTATTTTGGATTTTTATATTTATATTTACATTACATATCCCATATAGTGTGCTATACCTGACTTATGTGCACTGATCTTCTAACTGTACATTTATTTATTTCTATCTATCCTGTTTTATTGTTGTAAACCGTAATTTCCCCACTGTGGGACAAATAAAGGTTTTTCTTATCTTATCTTATCTCTTATCAGTTTAGTTTTTTTTTTAAACTTTATACTCTTAATCATTTTCACAATTGTGGTAGATATAATTGGTTCGACTACCAGTACAGTCAACATGGAACTATATATATTATCACATGTTTTCTCATCATGCTAGCAAAAAGACATCCAGTATCAGTAATTACAACTGGCACAATTTAACAATTTATTCAAAAATAAAAGTGGAGGAAGAAAATGTCTCTACCAATAAAAAGGTAAACTCACTTTTACATGGCACTGGTGATTCAGGATCAGAAAGATTGCGATTTCCTGTTAAAATCAACCACAGTACAGGTCATAGATTACACCTGTAGCTGAATGTTGAGCTCATGAATCTCTTTCATAAATGACAATTGTTCTCTTACCCAGGTCTTCGAAGAGTTGTGGTTGATGCTTTTTCAGCCGATTATTGATTTTGTCGACTTCAGATTTTATTGATTCAAACAGCTTTCTCATTTCATCCTGGCTGTTTTCTTCAGCTTTGATCTCATCATATTTTTCTCCATGTAACACACCCTCCTTTATTAACTCATCTTCTATTGGCATCACTGAAGTAACCCGTTGAATAAGCGCTGCAGAGTTATCATCCACAGACTTGGCCTCTGGGGACAAATGAATAAAATGTATTACACTGCAACCTTTGCTGACATTGTTTTTATGTGTTTAATGAAAATTACAGTAACAGTTAATGTTAATATTAATAATAAAATGTAAAACACTGTGTTACTGTATACATATAGAATTCTAAACATACAGTGGATAATCTATAAAATATGACAGATCACAAAAATACCCAGGACATGTACAGGACAGCTGCCCTCTCCCACACTGGCTCTTCTATTTAAATATCTTTTATGCAAATACTCTTTTGTTCAGATCAGCCACCTCAGGACTAATAGAAGCATTAGAGGGAAGTATCTTATGTTTAGTGACATAATTATTTTAGTAAATTGGAGGAACATCCACCATCTGAGACTGGAGTCTACATCAGCCATGTTGATGTTTCCAAATATTCTTCCCCATAACAAATAAAAATACCTTGTTTTCTACAGCAATCCTAAACCATTATTGATAAGCACTTCCCTTAGCCAATAGTTTTTGTTTGTTTGTTGTCAAATTTCTTTAATTTACATACAAATTTAGTTCCCTTTCGAAAGGGAACTCTACACTATGTCATGTGACGCTTTGGGGAATGCCTCAGGCGTGACAGGTGTCTGAAATCAATATCAACTCACGGCAATCATGTTGACCGGCGACAGCCCGTGAATCATTAGCATGAATGATTAACGCGCGACCTGGATGTATATAAGGGTGCCTTGCAAACATCTTTTCGTCTTCAGGGACTGTTTTGTCTGGTTTAACGTCTAGCGAGTTAACGGCAATTGAGAGAAAATGAAGCACACATCTAAGCTAAAGAATTTCATTAAATGTGTCGACCCGTGCCCAAGGTTTTTGTCGCCGGGTGACACACATGAAATGTGTGTTTTCTGTCTGGGTGAAGAGCACGCACGGGATGTTCTCGAGGGAGCGTCCTGTGCAAACTGTGAGGGTTTCTCTATGAGAACGCTCCGCTCCTGTCTGGCTCTCTTTTCTCGAGGGAAGAGAGCTCAGCATCTGGACCTTGTGGTTCGGGTCCCGCTCGTTCCAAGGCAGAGCGGCGACTCGCTTCATGGGGCTCCCAGATAGAGCTCGTTGACAGTCTCGAGAGGTGTGTAAACCTCTCAGACGCGTCATCGACTGGCGAGAGCGAGCTGCAGGTGGATGACGGAGATGATTCTCCTACTGGTACTGCAGCGAGTGCTCTTCAGGACGGACAAGAGATGGCTGATGAGGATGAATTAGATCCAGAGCCTCGTCAGCCATCCTGCCCCGTGTATGCTGAGCTGGTGGACATTATGGGGTGCGCCGCCGACAAACTTCAGTTGCCATGGCAGCGCGCTCGGGGAGAGATTGCTTGCGGCAGGCTTGACGATCGATTTCTCCCTGAACATAGGCCACCAGCTCAGGTGAGCCTTCCCTTCCTTCCTGATCTCCACACTGAGATCGAGAGGGCTTGGAAGAACCCATACTCTGCCCGTATTCAGGCCGGCGCTGCTCTCCATACCATGGCAGTGCTGCAAGCATACCAGGCTGACCTGCTGCGGGATCTCGACCAGGGGGCGGGGCTGTCCCCTGAGATGGTTGCTGAGCTGCGCCGAACCACAGATCTGTCTCTCCGGGCCACTAAACAGACTGCTGCCGCGATCGGTCGATCGATGGCGGCAATGGTGGCCACGGAGAGGCATCTGTGGCTTAACATGGCTGATATCGGGGAGAAAGAAAAATCCTTTCTCCTCGATTCACCAGTTTCACCATCTAAACTTTTTGGCACCTCCGTGGAGGCGGTGGTTGGAACGTTTAGAGAGGCGAAGGCGCGCTCAGCTGCTTTTAAAACATGTATACCGCTGAGATCCGGGTCCAACCCCAGGCAGGTGGGAGGCCCTGATCCCTCTCGGTCCGAGGACCGTAGGCAGGACCAAAGGTCCAGTGTCGCCTCTCGTGCGCCCCCTCCATGGAGGAGTAGGACACAGAGAAGGCGAGCCACCCGCAAAAAGAGGGATCTTAGGGAGGTCATCCAGCGCAAACTGTTTAAGTAAGTGTTGATCTCCCTGGAGGGCTATTAGCCACCCAGGGGTAGAGTAGTTGGTCTTTCTTAAAAAAAAAAAATTAAAAAAGAGAAAAAAAGGGGATTTTTGCTTTTAAGTATAGACTGATGCAAGTGCTTCAGATAGGTCTTATATCCGACCTATCGGTTCGTTGACATTGGTATCCTAAGTATATCGCTCCCCTGAACTCTGTAAAAGAGCGAGTTTCAGTAGGTTGAGTGGTTTTGCAGCCCCCAACAAATTAGGCTGTGGCTCCTCTGAGCCCTCAGGTAGATCTATGCTTGTAGGCTAGCCCTCACCTGGGCCGCCTCTGTAGCTGGCCTAGGCTATGCTAGGGATAGATGGAGGCGTTCTGCTAAGCATAGCTGCCGCATTCCTATGTGTTTTTGGCTTCCTCCCCTAGATTTCAGCCTCCTCCCATAAATGGAGTTGTTGGACAAGGCCCGCCCCTGCATTCAGGGGTGATAGAGTAATGCAGGGTGGTAGTTGAGGTATGATCATTCGGGCAGGGTTAGGCCATCTTTCGCTCTGCGATGTGATAGCTTGCCGAACAGAGCTAACTTATGATTGGGCCTCTACAGCTGGCTCCACTCAGCCCGTTGAGCTAAACCGCTCAAACGATGGGTGGAAGTTGGTTGGCTTGCAAGCAAGCCCCCGCTCCCCTAGGCTGGGCGCAGGATAAATCCCTGTCACCCTTTAGAGCCACTTGCAGGCCCGCTCCCTGTATAAATTTTCAGGGGCATATGGTTGTTACTCCCCCGTTAACTCAGGGTAGTTTTGAGTACTCCTTTCTCAGCTCTGTATCTATCTACCTCACACCACGATGGCTTCGGTTGAGCGGGGAGTTCCAAACTCATTTCATTCGGGTTTTTGAATTCCGCTCCCTTGAAGCCAGAGCATTGCCATGAGCTGACGCCCATGCATATAGTAGGTAGGCCCTTAATGGGGCCTCCACTAGGCAGAGTGGCGTATGTTGTACTCCCCTGCTATAAGGGTATTGCATTTTGCTGAGTACACTGCCTTTGGCAATGTGATTAGGTACCAGGATGCTGTAAGCGCTGTAGTAACAGCTTTCTGCCACGAAGGCTGCATGGTTAGGTAGTAGGCCCCAGCAGGCCTCCTTGACTGGGTAGCCCCCAATAGGGCTCTTAGGCTAGCTCACCTTTGGTGGTTGGCCTTGGTAGTTCGGGCAGTAGGCTCACTGATGAGCCTTAACAGGCCTACTCTAAGGTGGGTCCCAAAATTGTGGAACATACACTAGGACAAAACTATAGGAACGTTTTTTTAAAAAAAATAGTATGGTTCCAGCAGTGTTCGTTAAAGTAGCAGAATAGACTCGCTTTCAGCTAGTAGGCCTGACCAGGCCTCCTTGTTAGGCGAGTCCCCAGCAGTAGTCACCATGTAGCCCAGTCTGGCGGGCCTTAGCAGGCCGCCCTGGGACTGTAAGCACCCGGATTTAGGGCTCTTAGCATCCAGATGTCAGACTGTTTTCAGGTAGTAGGCCTCTTCAGGCCTCCCTGAAGGTGGGCTCCCACTTTTTGTGGTGGTCAGGTAGTAGGCTTCACTAGGCCTCCCTGAGGGTTAATTCCCACATACTGTGGTTACTAGGTGGCAGGCCCCACATGCCTCCCTGAAGTTGAATTCCCGTTTTTTTAACTATCAACTAGTAGGCCTCACCAGGCCTCCCTGAAGTTGAGCTCCCACATGTCTTGGCTGTCAGATAGTAGGCCTCACCAGGCCTCTCTGGAGGTGAGCTCCCTCATACTGTGTGTTTTCACTTAGCATGGTTTTCAGTAGGGCTGAACGATATTCTGTTTTAACATCGACATCGCGATGTGCGAATGAGTGATAGTCACATCGCCGGAACATGCGATGTGAAGGGTAGTAGCACCCATGGTGTATTAAGAGAACGGTAGCACCAGGGTAGCACACAGTAAACACGAGTTTGTTGTATGGCTTGTTGCTGGGGTGACATACACGTTTTGCGTGCCTGCACAGTGATTTCGCTGTGCCGCTGCTCACCGCTCACAGCCAACATTCACTGGCAATCCTATAGCTAAAAATGGGCGACGAAGAGGCCGCCGCAAAAAAAATAAAAAATAAAAAAATAAATAAATGATTTCGTACCAAAAAGAAAGTCAAAATCAGCTATTTGGGACTATTTCGTCTACAAAAAGGAGGATGTTGAGCAAAAAGAGGTACTTTGCTGGAGTGTTATAAAGTTGTGGATGGTTGTCTTTTTTAAAAAGTCTTTTATTTTTCGTGTTCGCATTCATGAGGAAAAAACAATGTTACGTGACAGTTCTCCGTTACGGACGTGAGTGCTCTGAAAGCGGCACTAAAAGACTGCTTTAAAACTTTCACAGAGACCTCAAACAGAAAGCACAAAGCATTTCTTTAAAACGAATTTCGTTTTGTATTAATTGTATCTTAATTTTAATCAATGTTTCATCATCCAATTTCCTGGTAAAAGTAAATATAGCAGACAATCACGTCACAGAGGCGCCAGCGCCTGAACTGGAGCTTAAAGGAGAACTCCGGTCAATTTTAATATTGAGCTCATTTTTTTGTACATTTGGAGTGCTGTCAGTACAGAGAACAACGACAAAAATCGGTGTTGCCTACACCGAGTTATCCTCTTTTTAAAATTTGCACCCTGTTGACTTGTATTTTTGTTGTATTTTCTTCCTGTTTTCGGTCGAAGTCCACAGTAATCGATTGTCAAGTTCACGCGCGTGATCATAGGTACTAAACCTATGCGCGTGAACTCAACAATCGATTACTGTGGACTTCGACCGAAAACAGGAAGAAAATACAGGTATGTGCGCTAGCTTAATAAACATCATTTTTATTCATATCTTCACATCTACTGCAGTCAGATTAACCCGCATTCACCCCGAAGGAATCACTCACATGACCTGTGCACTTGTAATGACACATCAAGGATGTTAAGAGGCTAAAAGCAGGTTTAAAACTTGCCCCATTGAAGTCAACAGGGTGCAAATTTTAAAAAGAGGATAACACGGTGTAGGCAACACCGATTTTTGTCGTTTTTCTCTGTACTGACAGCACTCCAAATGTACAAAAAAATGAGCTCAATGTTAAAATTGACCGGAGTTCTCCTTTAAGCTATCATCCATGAACCGAAATCTCTACCTTTAAACGGAACCATTCAAAACAAAATAAAACTATGTAATCCGTATGAAAAGTGCATTTCTCTCCTGCGCGATCACTACTGCGAAGATCGCGAGTCAGTATCGTCAACTTCATCTTTACAGAAAACACTTGTTTTTTAATAAAGAATTAAAATGTCTCGTAATATTTTACATATTCATAATCATTACTTTTGCTGGTTCTTTGTGACAGCTTTTAGGTGCCGTTTACATGAACGCGTCACTGGATCAGCACCGAAAACAGAGAGAGAGAGAGAGAGAGAGAGAGAGAGAGAGAGAGAGAGAGAGAGAGAGAGAGAGAGAGAGAGAGAGAGAGAGAGAGAGAGAGAGAGAATAATATTTTTCTTTTTACTTATTTTGGGGAATTATAGCCTAATGAACAACAAACATCTGTTAAGAGCGCCGCCACGTTGGATTGCGTAGAACATTCACGAATTCTGACAGAAATATGTTCTAATTTTGGAATAAAAATATTAAGTGGCCTTTTTGTCACTTGTAATGAAGCTTGCTTATTAGTGAAATAATTAATATCATGGAATGGTAATTATTGACTTTAGCCTGGATTGATGGCTCGCAATATTGCAATATATATCGTTGGGGGAAAAAATCGCAATATAATTTTTTTTCCAATATCGTGCAGCCCTAGTTTTCAGGTAGTAGGCCTCTCCAGGCCTCCCTGAAAGTGAGCTCCCTCATGTCATAGTTGTCAGGTAGTAGGCCTCACCAGGCCTCCCTGGAGTTGAGTTCCAACATACTTTGAGTTTCAACTTAAGGTGGTTTTCTGGTAACAGGTAGTAAGCCTCTCCAGGTCTCTCTGTAAGTGAACTCCCATGTACTGTGGTTATCAGGTAGTAGGCCTCACCAGGCCTCCCTGAAGGTGAGCTCCCACATACTGTGGTTGTCAGGTAGTAGGCCTCACCAGGCCTCCCTGGAGGTGAGCTCCCACATACTGTGCGCTTCTACTTAGCATGGTTTTTCAGGTAGTAGGCCTCTCCAGGCCTCTCTGAAAGTGAGCTCCCACGTTTTGTGGTTGTCAGGTAGTAGGCCTCACCAGACATCCCTGGAGTTGAGTTCCAACTTACTTTGAGTTTCCACTTAAGGTGGTTATCTGGTAACAGGTAGTAGGCCTCTCTAGGCCTCTCTGTAGGTGAACTCCCACATATTGTGGTTGTCAGGTAGTAGGCCTCTCCAGGTCTCCCTGAGAGTAGTTTCACAGTGGTGCTGGGTTTTGTAAGCTAGTGGCTGCTTACTATCAGTTTAGCAGTCCTTATCAGACAGCTACCGAAGGTGAGCTTGCACCCTGTCTCGACTCCAATTTTTATTCTCTGCTACGGGTTCCCTCCTGGAACCTCTTTATCCTGCTACAGCCTGGTTGCCTACCAGGTAGATCTTATGCTCCCCTCCCTGAGGGTCAATATGATTATGTGGTCTCCTGAGTTTGGCCAGTCGGTCGTAGGCCTCTCATGAGGCCTCCCAGTTAGATCAGTCCTTAGGCCCTCACAGGCCTCCTCAGTGTTTTGAAACACAAACACTGGGTAGATCCGTGGATCGAGTAGAGAAATTCCCCTCGCTGGCAAGGGTTGTAAAGCACTATGCAGAGTCATACTCTCCAGGATATCCCGTCTCTGAGATCCGGGCCGAGTGGTTCACTGCCTGCTTCGAAGTCCTTCGGGTTGGATGCCTTACTTAAGGCAAGTGTCCAGAGGCTCTGTCTTCAGACAGACAGGAAGTGGCCAGACTGTAGTGTCATATGTAGTGACACCAGGTTAGGCCTGCCTGGTGACATTTCAGGTGGCACGTTCCCCTGAATAAGTGACTGGCTGGGGTTCCCTCGGGTTCCCTAGCCACATTCCCTAGAAGGGACCCCTTCTAAGAAGTTGAAGTTGTGGTCCTAGGCCCTTGAGCAGGCCCAGGTAGACCTTTCACTAAACTATGTTTATGGAGGTTGTCTGTGGTATCATATAGCTTGGGCTATGACCGTAGGGAGTGCTGTCACTGACAGCCCAGTGTGACCTGAGGGTGAGTTGTTCTAGCGTTCATTTGAATTGCTGGTTCTGACAGTTGTCACTGCCATTGGGCATGCACTCCCCTTAGCATGGCGGCGTGGGTATATCGTTCCCCAAAGCGTCATATGACGTAGTGTAGTTCCCTTTCGAAAGGGAACGTCTCAGGTTACGACTGTAACCTATGTTCCCTGAGAACAGGGAACGAGACACTATGTCTCCCTTCCATGCATCGGGGCCTGCCTACCAGACAGTCACTTCAGACGAAAGGATATTGTCATGTTTGCAAGGCGCCCTTATATACAACCAGGTTGCACGTTAATCATTCACGCTAATGATTCACGGGCTGTCGCCGGTCAACATGATTGCCGTGAGTTGATATTGATTTCAGACACCTGTCACGCCTGAGGCGTTCCCCAAAGCATCATATGACGTAGTGTCTCGTTCCCTGTTCTCAGGGAACATAGGTTACAGTCGTAACCTGAGACGTTTCTCTAAACAGATAGAGCTACCTTTGCATCTCTCCCGCTGCTCTCCTTCAAGGTTGCTCTTGCTCATTTTTGTGGATAACCCCAAAAACATAGCCTGGGAAAACCCAGACTACTTCCGGCGAATTTTAATTCTCTCTCCAGGATAGTCTGGAGAAGAGCCCATTCAAACTCATTTCTGTGCCGCCGAAATCGCGACACCAATCAGAAACGTTTGGGGAGGGATTTACATGATGACGACAGCGCAGCGACGCTGAAGGAGTTCTCACGCAGTGAAAAATACATTGCGGAGCAGAGAGGAGACTGACAACACGCTGGCAGACAGGACAGAGCAGGCTACTTTTTGGTTACGTTTGATATTAAACATATTAAACAAAGTCAAGTCAAGTCAAGTCAAGTTTATTTATATAGCGCTTTTCACAACATAGGTTGTATCAAAGCAGCTTCACAGTAATAAATTAAAACAATACATCAATGTTTGTTTCTAGTGGAACGTCCACGTTTGGTAATGCTGATCAATAGTATCGTTGATTGATTAATTAAATTAAATATTCCCAAATATCCCCAACTGAGCAAGCCAAAGGCAACGGTGACAAGGAACCGAAAAAACTCCATCAGGTGACCTAATGGAGAAAAAAAAAAAAACCTTGGGAGAACCCGGGCTCAGTCGGGGGCCAGTTCTTCTCTGGCGTTTATGAACTAGAAGTCGGATTTAACTGTAAGATTAAAAGTATTATATGAATGCCTGGCTGAAGAGATGCGTCTTTAATCTAGTTTTAAACTGGGAGAGCGAGTCTGAGCAACGAACAGTATCAGGAAGGCTATTCCAGAGTTTTAGTGCTAAATGTGAAAATGCTCTCCCTCCTTTGGTGGATCTGGATATCCTAGGTATGACCAAAAGCCTCGAATTTAGTGACCTTAAAGAGCGCGATGGACAAAGTCTCAGCTTTCAAATTTGGTAATTTTTTAAAAGAAATTTAAACAATAAATACCGTTTTGTTGCTCTTTAATGTGCCGTGACAGATCGCTGTAGAGCATCAGTTAAAGCTGTTCTTGTGAACCGATCATCTCTTCCTTCTAGTTAATTTATAGCCTCAAATAAACATGAACAAACATAAGAAGGAATGTTGTTTTAACCACGGAAAGGCGTCAGTACACTCCGTTTTTCAAGTTCAAATCCTCCTATGTTAATCTACTCTCCTGACTGCTTTGTCGGACAAAATGGCGGATGGCGAAGTATGATTGGTCAGATCACCTGTTAATCAAGCTCCCTGCGAAGGGTCGGAATTTGAGCTACGTCGGTTGGTGACGCCCCTTTGGAAATGATTTGTCTACATAGCTTCTCCAGACCCTACACTCAGTTTCAACTGAGAAGGGTCTGGTTTTAACCAGGCTACCAAAAACACAAATTCAGATGATAATCTAGGGCTAGGCTATTGAAATATTTTAATTTGTAAACCTGTCGAGACCATTTCACTGTTTCGTTGTTCAACGGCACGGAAATGAAGTGGGGTTTAGTCGAATAAAACGAAAGTAATGTGTTCAAGGTAAAAGACAATATGATTGGTCCACGTAACTGAACCACGTAACTGAACCTCTAAATAAGATATTAGGCCTACCTCCAGAAATATTTTGGTAGATATAATTGGTTCCACTACCAGTACAGTCAACATGGGACTGTATATATTATAAGATGTTTTCTCATCATGCTAGCAAAAAGACATCCTGTATCAGTAATTACAACTGGCACAATTTAACAATTTATTCAAAAATAAAAGTGGAGGAAGAAAATGTCTCTACCAATAAAAAGGTAAACTCACTTTTACATGGTACTGGTGATTCAGGATCAGAAAGATTGCGATTTCCTGTTAAAAATCAACCACAGTGCAGGTCATAGATTACACCTGTAGCTGAATGTTGAGCTCATGAATCTCTTTCATAAATGACAATTGTTCTCTTACCCAGGTCTTCGAAGAGTTGTGGTTGATGCTTTTTCAGCCGATTATTGATTTTGTCGGCTTCAGATTTTATTGATTCAAACAGCTTTCTCATTTCATCCTGGCTGTTTTCTTCAGCTTTGATCTCATCATATTTTTCTCCATGTAACATACCCTCCTTTATTAACTCATCTGCTATTGGCATCACTGAAGTAACCCGTTGAATAAGCGCTGCAGAGTTATCATCCACAGACTTGGCCTCTGGGGACAAATGAATAAAATGTATTACACTGCAACCTTTGCTGACATTGTTTTTATGTGTTTAATGAAAATTACAGTAAAGGTTAATGTTAATATTAATAATAAAATGTAAAACACTGTGTTACTGTATACATATAGAATTCTAAACATACAGTGGATAATCTATAAAATATGACAGATCACAAAAATACCCAGGACATGTACAGGACAGCTGCCCTCTCCCACACTGGCTCTTCTATTTAAATATATTTTATGCAAATACTCTTTTGTTCAGATCAGCCACCTCAGGACTAATAGAACTAAGCATTAGAGGGAAGTATCTTATGTTTAGTGACACATAATTATTTTAGTAAATTGGAGGAACATCCAGCATCTGAGACTGGTGTCTACATCAGCCATGTTGATGTTTCCAAATATTCTTCCCCATAACAAATAAAAAATATCTTGTTTTCTTCAGCAATCCTAAAGCATTATTGATAAGCACTTCCATTAGCCAATAGTTTTTGTTTGTTTGTTGTCAAATTTCTTAAAAAAAAACAAAAAAAAAAACATTTGTTAATTTACATACACATTTAGTTTCTCTAAATAGATAGATATCTTTGCATCTCTCCCGCTGCTCTCCTTCAAGGATGCTCTCGCTAATTTTTTTGGATGACCCAAAAACACGAATTCAGATGATAATCTAGGGCTAGGCTATTGAAATATTTTAATTTGTAAACCTGTCTAGACTGTTTCAAAGTTTCGTTGTTCAACGGCATGGAAATGAAGTGGGGTTTAGTCGAATAAAACGAAAGTAATGTGTTCAAGGTAAAAGACAATATGATTGGTCCACGTAACTGAACCACGTTACTGAACCTCTAAATAAGATATTAGGCCTACCTCCAGAAACATTACACTGTTTTCAAATATTTTTAAAGTATGCATATTTATCAGTTTAGTTTTTTTTTTAAACTTTATACTCTTAATCATTTCCACAATTGTGGTAGATATAATTGGTTCCACTACCAGTACAGTCAACATGGAACTATATATATTATCACATGTTTTCTCATCATGCGAGCAAAAAGACATCCTGTATCAGTAATTACAACTGGCACAATTTAACAATTTATTCAAAAATAAAAGTGGAGGAAGAAAATGTCTCTACCAATAAAAAGGAAAACTCACTTTTACATGGTACTGGTGATTCAGGTTCAGAAAGATTGCGTTTTCCTGTTAAAATCAACCACAGTACAGGTCATAGATTACACCTGTAGCTGAATGTTGAGCTCATGAATCTCTTTCATAAATGACAATTGTTCTCTTACCCAGGTCTTCGAAGAGTTGTGGTTGATGCTTTTTCAGCCGATTTTTGGATTTTGTCGACTTCAGATTTTATTGATTCAAACAGCTTTCTCATTTCATCCTGGCTGTTTTCTTCAGCTTTAAACTTATCATATTTTTCTCCATGTAACACACCCTCCTTTATTAACTCATCTGCTATTGGCATCACTGAAGTAACCCGTTGAATAAGCGCTGCAGGGTTATCATCCACAGACTTGGCCTCTGGGGACAAATGAATAAAATGTATTACACTGCAACCTTTGCTGACATTGTTTTTATGTGTTTAATGAAAATTACAGTAAAGGTTAATGTTAATATTAATAATAAAATGTAAAACACTGTGTTACTGTATACATATAGAATTCTAAACATACAGTGGATAATCTATAAAATATGACAGATCACAAAAATACCCAGGACATGTACAGGACAGCTGCCCTCTCCCACACTCTTCTATTTAAATATCTTTTATGCAAATACTCTTTTGTTCAGATCAGCCACCTCAAGACTAATAGAACTAAGCATTAGAGGGAAGTATCTTATGTTTAGTGACACATAATTATTTTAGTAAATTGGAGGAACATCCAGCATCTGAGACTGGTGCAGTCTAGGCTACATCAGCCATGTTGATGTCTCCAAATATTCTTCAACAAATAAGTAACAAATAAAAATACCTTGTTTTCTTCAGCAATCCTAAAGCATTATTGATAAGCACTTCCATTAGCCAATAGTTTTTGTTTGTTTGTTGTCAAATTTCTTTAAAAAAACAAAAAAAAAAAAAACATTTGTTAATTTACATACACATTTAGTTTCTCTAAATAGATAGATACCTTTGCATCTCTCCCGCTGCTCTCCTTCAAGGATGCTCTCGCTCATTTTTGTGGATAACCCCAAAAACACGAATTCAGATGATAATCTAGGGCTAGGCTATTGAAATATTTCAATTTGTAAACCTGTCGAGACCGTTTCAAAGTTTCGTTGTTCAACGGCACGGAAATGAAGTGGGGTTTAGTCGAATAAAACGAAAGTAATATGTGTTCAAGGCAAAAGACAATATGATTGGTCCATGTAACTGAACCGCGGGAGTATGATGAGGTCTCTGCGGAACAAAAAAGGGGCCGTTTTCAAACGGGGATAGGTGTTTTTTAACCGCTTTACCTTATTTGCTCAAATCGAGAGGGAGATTCCCGGAAAAAATATTTGTGTGAATTTGATAGCAACCTGTTGATCTAAGCAATCTAACTTCGACTCACAATCTAGCATTAACTATTAGCCTAGGCAATTAGTGACTTACAATAATAAAGAATAGCAACAGTGAGAGTTGTAGCCTACAAAAATACAAGATTTATCATTATAATACAAATATAATTTAAAATTAGGCCACATGTAAAGCGCACTCCGCTCGTCTAGTGCAGTTGTCTCTTTAAAGGGGTCCTATAATGCCCTTTTATGAAGTCATGATTTTGTTTTTGGAGTGCACTAGAATAGGATTTCATTCTTGATTGTTAAAAAAAACGCATATTTTACTCTTTTTTTTACATTATTATTATTATTTAAAAAAAGAATCATAGACAAGTAGGCTACAGTGCAAAAAGTACAGTTATGTACTATGTGAAACAGAATAACAGCAACTAAAAGAAAAAATAACATAGGGTAAATACCGGTAAGTGCTATATAATATTAGGGCAGTTACATAATTTTGAAAAGATTAACATTTTGTATTGTTTTAATAAGCTTTTTGTTTTGTGATCTCATGTTTGAAAGGGTTTCAAAGTATATGTGGGATTACAAAATTAATTTATGAGGGTTTCTTTTTTGTTATGAATATACAACTTACCAAAATAATTAAAAGATTAATAATTTTTCAGAGAAATGTGTTTTTTGAAAACAAAGTAAAATGTCATAAGGTTCTAAATTGAGAGTTTTGTTTAATTTTTTGTCATGTCTATTTTAAAATCAATCCAAAAATAAATAGGAAAGTGTCATGAAAATAACTGTTCAATATCTTCAAATGATGTGTGTCACGGTGCTGCGTGGGGCAAATTCAAAGGAGTTCACAAAGACAAAGAGATCCAAACAATAGTGGTTTATTCCAGAAGATGAAGGTACACATGCGCACACACAAGGTAACACATACAATCACTGACAGTGCACTGACTGGCTCGAAGCAGGTGGGAGAGGAGACCAGGGTGGAGCCGGAGAGCCGACGAGCCCAGGCGACACAGAGGATCCGGCGGGACATAGCGAAGCCGCTGGCTCTGGTGACTGAGGTGCAGGTGGGGACACAGAAGGGTGCAGTGGAGACAGAGGGAGTGAGGACAAAGGAGGAAGCGAAGGGAGTGAGGAGTCCAATGGAGCCGGGGGGGGGGGGGGGGGGGTTGGGGGGGGGTGAACTGATGACCTGATGGGCCACGGTGGAGTTGAAGGAGGTAGGAGCCAAGTTGACGTTAATGGACCATCGGGCTGAGGCGGAGTTCTGGTCGCGGAGGTCAGAGACAGAGACCGGGGATCCACCGACCAGGCTGGAGCTGTATGCTGACAGACCCATGGTGACTCCACCTCCCCAAAGGCGGTTAGAGCTGAGGGGCTGACAGGTAGTGGTGGAAGAAGGGTTGAGAGGAGGCAGATGAGAGGAGGTGGGAGAGGAAGGCTGGGTGGAAATTCAGACACCGATTCTGGCTCGGGGACAGACTCAGGTTCGGAGAGAGACTCAGGCTCGCGGACAGAAGACTCCTTAGAAACACTTTGAACAACTTAGAATGTCAGTGGAGAAAAGTATAGTTCATCATAACATCGTAATATACATCATATACACAATTCACTCGGTAAATTGCTAAAAGTACCTGATTTTTCATATCAACGGAAAAATATACGGGGATAACCTGGCTTCTCTTGAGACTCCCTTGCTTCACAGTTTCTTATTAGAAAATATTATTCATACATCTTAAGTCGGTTTCCTACTGCTCACTTATACAAAAAAAGTGTAGTTTATTTTAGCCACTTCCATACAACTTGCTAAATCAGTGATAGACAGAAATCAAAAGGTCTTCAGATGACATGCCTACTGCTCCGTTCATACATACGCCTTTAGTTTGACCTATAACTAACATTTCCAACGGGAAAACACTGACACAGCACTGTATGGGTTTTATTTTCTGGTTACAGGTTCCCAAAGACTGCTCTGCCCACTTACCCTTAAATGCCCAGACCAGAACAAAGGGTTATACCAATTTTTTTTTTTTTTGGTGTGGGGGGGGGGGGGGGTCAATTCATGTACCCCAGGGGGTAGCAACTGGTTTCTGAGGAGAGGGGAGATATCTTGAAGAGATGTCACACAAAGAGAACATTATAAGATAAATACTCCTAAGTTTTCAAACTTTCTCATAATACCAATGACTGCAATGAAATTGAGACCATTTTACCAATCACACTGAGACATTTAAAATGATACCAAGCATGAAAAGGAAAAAACAATAGATTCACAAAATACATCATATGTGATATATAGACATTCTTAGTGAACTTTCAGTGAACACTTGAATCAGGGGGAAAGGAAGGGAGAGGGGGGATGCATATATAAACAAAGAGATAAGTTTGGGAAAGACAATGTCCTCTGCTCTTTCTTTGCGATCTTCTGTCCAGGGTACATTTTATTGCTTTATTGCAGGATGAGTTTTATTTCTGCTATTTCGGCAATTTCAAACGGAGAAAATACTCAGCAAGGGTGTTAACTTTTTTGTGGAAAGCATTTGCATTTGCTTAATGGTGTAAAGCATATTAAAAACACCACATAGACATATAACAACATTAAAAATTAGATTTTCACCACAGGGGGTCTTTAATATTTATTTTATAGTTCCTCATGAATTATTCTCTGCTCACGCAGTTTATCTGCAATGCTCTTCAAATTTTTAACCCTTTGAATGAGAGCTGATCTGTGTTTATCAAAAAACTGAGCTTTCTCAATCTCAGAATTCAGTTTCGGCTCATCTTGGACTTGCCTTTGATTTAAAGGTGCCATATGTCATGTCTGGCAAAAAAAAATCAAGTCATACTCCACATTCCATACCAGATGGGGGCAGTATACCTCCAGAAAGTGAATTGGTCTATGCTCCGCCCCTACCTTCTTAGCTGCACATATACAAGTTAAAATAGGGACAACATCTATTTAGAGTGTTACGCTGCCCGCCTGAAGCTAATTTAGCAGCATATATCAAGTTTGATTTTCATTAGCAATACCACTTCTAGCTAAGTTATCATTAGTCACCAAAAAACATTCGGTCTCATTACACCTTGCAATGTTTTCCGTTACGTTTCGTGCGTCCAGGGTGTGTAAAGCAGAAGCAGCCTGGCCAGCGGCGGAGTATGCGCGATCCGTGAGTGCTGAAGACGTTCTGCACGGCTTTGATGGGTGCGCAGGAGGACACAAATGGGCGGCGACAGCTTCTTCCAGTGGCGGGAGCTTTTTCCTCAGCGCCGTCAACAGATAGAGCGTTACTAAAACTGTATACACCGCCGCCGACTTGAGCTGCAAAGAAGCTCTGGCCGCCCTGTCAAGGACGCTTGTCAAAAAGTACGGGGAAACTTGACCGCTCTGAATATAGTGAGTGAGTGCGCGCGCGCGCGGCCGGGGCTCGCTCTCTCTCTCTGCTAGTTCTTAGAGGCAGAAGAGCGCGTGCGCGCTTAAAATGTCATATTTTGGTATGATCGTTCACCCGCCAGTGTGGCGGATAGCTTTTTGAGATTTTATTTGTGCTTCAGAGCGCGGTTTTTTCCCTGCAGCGGGTGGTGGTAGGGGTCTCTCTTGCCAAGGGCTTCAGCCATCCTTCCGCTCTCTTCCCTGAACTGAAATGTAGTAGTGGGCTGTACTTTCCACATCAGGTTCAAGTACGCCCACAAGCCGTGCGAGTTATTCGTGTATTGCATGTTTGGCTGGTGGTTATGTTGCCCGTATACCGCCTCCCATGGCCGAAACTGGTATTACGACACCTGTCGGGCCGTGGCTAGTAATGCTAATGCTAATTAAGGTTGATATCTCTGCAGCACTATAACTTGACATTTTTTTAATGACATCATCGCCCTTATTTCTTCTCATTCTTTTGATGTGTGTAGCTCATTTTTGGGATATTTTTACCTCAATTGTTACATATGGCACCTTTAACTGTGCAAGTTTGGCTTTCCATATTGTGGCAGTCCACACAGATTTCTTGTCCTCTTCTCTGATAAGATTCATCTGTATGTCACCATCCTGATGTTGCATGATCTCAAAGAAGTTTGGATCGATATCTGTTCTAAACGAAATCCCCTCTACAGGATGAACAGAAGCACCAGGAACCTCAAGAAGGTGCGGCGTTTTCATCTGAAATGGTCTGTTAGGTCTGGGATGGCTGATCAGATGACTTGATTTTTCATTCTGCTCAACTTTCTCTTTTGAACAAGTGTCATTCACTGGAAAAAAGTAGATGTGAAGAATGAGAGGATCTTTACAGCACATGTAGAGAAGAAGGTTACAGTGTTCTTCCCACTGTGTGAACCAGCTTATAATTAGAGTTGTAAGAGAGAAGGATGGTTGGAGTATTTTGGCATGATAACGGGTCAACTCTACAGATTGTAAAGATATTCCTTCATCTCTTTTGCTGAGCAGCTTCACAGCATCTTTGAGAGAGGGGTCAGACTCTGCTAAACAGGCGTAATGAGGCAGATGGGCTTCCTCCAGTTTCCCTGAGATCACGGTGTAAGGACTGATTTTCCTGCTAAAACAAAACTCACCCTGCAATAAAGCCAAAAAATCCACCCTGGACAGCAGATAGCAAAGACAGAGCACAGAACCTTGTCCTGCCCAAACTTATCTCCTTGTCCCTTTGTTTGACTTCAACTCATCCCCCCTCTCCCTCCTCTTCTCCCTCCTCAAGTCACTGAAAGTTAAATTAAGAATGTCTATATATCGCATATGGTGTATCTTGTGAATGTGTTGTTTTTTCCTTTTCATGTTTGGTATCATTTTAAGTGTCTCAGTGCGATTGGTAAAATGGTCTTAATTTCATTGCAGTCATTGGTTTAATGAAAAAGATTGAAGAACTTAGGAGAATCCTGTATCTCCTCTCTGGCTGATATCTCTTTACGATATCTCAAGAAACCAGGTGCTACCCCCCTGGGGTACATGGATTGGCCCAACCAACTCTAAACAACATTTGTTTAACCCCTTTTGTTCTGGTCTGGTATTTAAGGTGAGGGGACAGAGCAATCATTGGGAATCTTTTACCAAGATCACTCCCCCACAGTAATGTTTCAGTATTTTCCTGTTGGAAAGTCCTGACACATTACTGTGTGTCTTTGTCAGGAAAACCTTACTTACTTTTAGAGTCATCTTTGAGTAAATGATGTCATGTATTTTTGAATTGGCTTTTAATAATTTACTTCTGTAATTGGCATGATACATTTTTACCTGACAAATAAATGTTAACCTTGATTTATTCTGCATTCTTCTGAAATCATTTCCAGTAGATTAATGTGTAGTCTGGTGTTTCCGCAAATCTTTGTCCAGGATAGATCAAACTGAAGGCACTATGAATGGAGCATGGAGCACATCTTAGATGACCTTCTGATTTCTGACTATCTCCTGACTTAGCATGTTGTACGCTGCAAATATTATAAAAAATTACACCTATGAGTCTGCAGTGAGCGGCTGCATAGGGTAAAATACTTGCACTGCACCCTCTGACTATTTCAGGACTGGCTAGTTTGTGATCGTGAGCGCGCAGTCGCGACGTGACGTCTCAAAGCGACACTAGGTCCATAATGAACGAATAATTGAAAGTATGGGATAATCAGAATAATCAAAGATCTAAATTAATTCATAATCAATATTAATGAGTATTTTCTAATCAGAAATACGATCTAAATTCGATTATCATTTGAAATTGGAGTCAGATTACGCATAGAGCTAAAGTAATACTAAAACTAAGTTCCAATAAATTAAGTGAACTTCACTGGATCGCTGAAAAGACATACACGCTTTAAACCTTCGCCAGGCCGTTGGATTCCGTCGTTGGGCCAATGGATGGTCCTTACAAAGTTCTGTAAGGGTGGAATTCCTGCAGTGGTTCAGGCTGCAAGAACTGCCGAATGACTAAAGAAACGTTATTGGCAAGATGGTAGAAAAATGCACATTTCTTGTCTTTAACCACCCACTGCCACTTATACCAACGACGGAAATAAGTGCAGTTACAATAGCTTAATATTTGTGGGAGAGCGTTGCTATAGATAGTGACGATATTCTATTGCAAAATGTAGCACTTCAAAGTCAATACCAAATCAAAACTAGTTAGCACATTAGTTGCAACTGAAAAGGTTTAATGACAAAATATGGTTATGTTACACTTAAAATAGTTACAAAATATATGTATGAGATGATGATAACTTATATTATTAATTGTACCCAGCATATGTGAAAAATGTTACCTGAGAGAGAGAGAGAGAGAGAGAGAGAGAGAGAGAGAGAGAGAGAGAGATAGAGAGAGACAAAGAAAAGAAGAGCCCCCAAGAAAGGGACCCAGAGAAGAAGATAGCCAGAGCATCAAAGAGACAGAGCAACAGTTACAATCTTCTTTTATCCTTTCCTTGACCATGTGACTAAAACCCAACTGTGAGACATTCAAACTGACCAATCAGATAATTACACTTCCACCACTGTACTAAAGGTGTGACAATTCATCGACCCCCCAAAGTACAAACATTTGGCCTGCATGCCTAGATCACTATCAGCCCTTCTGTGCCTTAGGAACTCCAAATGGTCATTGTCGTCGGAAGAGGGGGTAGAAAAACAGTCAAGCAAATGTCTTTGTTCATTTAAAATATCTTGGATTATTTTCAATTCTACAATTCCCCCCTTGGCACCGTTGGCCACACACATGGAGTCCAAAGGTGACACAATCCATAAAGACATGCTTTCTGTTGTGTGTAGTTGTATCTTCAGACTTTTCGTCCAAGCTTGTTGCAATCTCAGTTGGTCAGTGTTCAGTCTTTGTTCTCCTTCAGCCCTGCATGAGGAGGCTCCATCAAATGGTTTTGCACCGTTCATAGAAATGCAAATCATCCATCGAACACTTCACACCTCCACAAGAACAGGCACTGAATCTTTGCTTCAGTGTTTTCTTCAGTTTTCTTTTCCTCAGTTTTATGATGTGAGAAACAGTTAATTTGATTTTTTTTAAAGAGTGAGCTGATCACCTCCTCATTTAAGAGACCATAGAAGAACAGCAGAAATGATGGGATGGGATTTGATCTTCTTTCTAGAGATAGCCATTCAACTATAGCTGAGCCCATCAACTTCAACAGATCACCGACTTTCAACCAAGACTCTTCTTCACCAAGCAAGATGCAATAAAGAGCAGCAAAGAACCATTGAAAGCTGAAGTGCATGAACTTGAACACTGGTCTTTTTCATCAAAAAGACCAAAAAGAAAAAAACCTTTTTTATTAAAAAAGACTTGCTGATTTTGTATTCCTCTCTCTGCCAGTTGGCCCAGACTCCTCAGCATGGTGAGGACAGACTGACTCTGGCCATGATGCTTCAGAAGAGTGGACACAAAGTGAACATATATGGAGGTGGTTGTCTTTAGTTTTTTCAACATAACCTCACCATCAGTTGAGTGTTTCTTTAGACAAAAACAGACCATCCAGCACAGCAAAGGCACAGAGCAAGTAGTCAAGAGGCCTTCATTGGCGTTCACACTCTCATATGTTTTCTTGAAGAGTTGCTCATCCTGAAAGAACTTGTGGAAGTACTCCTGCACCCCTCTCTCAGAGAAGCCCACAATCTCAGTGAAACGCTGAGGTCCTTTGAGGAGATTCATCACTGCATCATCAGCTATAGATCTCATAGTTACAAGCATGAATGATTCAGGCAGCAAGACTCCCCTCAACAGGTTCCTAAGAATAACCATAGGTTGCGCTCTCTTGGATGGATTAGTGTGACGTAACATGAAATTAATTGGAGGATGAGATACATACTCATCCGATCCATCAATGAGGAAGAGGACTTTCTCTGGTGTTAACTCTAGTATCTGTGAGATCTGATCTGATGTTAAACTGCAACTCCAGCTCAAGAGCTCAATCAAGCTCATCTCCTCAGAAACACACTTCAGCTCGTCACTCTTCAACAGAAAAACTACATCAAAGTGTCCAGAGTAAAGTTCTCCAGATGCCCAGTCCAACACGATCTTCTGTAACGTGAAGGATTTACCTCTTCCAGAATCACCACAGAGAATCACAGTTTTCGGTGTGTTTCCGTCACTGTCGGGACTGAACAGCTGGTCTATTCTGACGCTGTGATTCTTGTCATTTGATAACAGTTGAAATGATGTTTCTATTCCAGAAGCGTGAGGAGACCTCACACGTCCACGATAGTATTTCTCAGTCTGCTCTTTGCTCCTCTGAATGATCACTGGTTCAGTGTAACGGGCGGCCAGTTCCACACGTTCATCATATAGAGGTTTATACTCTGTCACAAACTTGAATCTGTCAGTGACTGTTGTCCTGTACTGAAGATTCATGCTGCTCCAATCTACATGAAAAAAAATTCAACAGGGAAAATAGGTGTGCTGAACGCTGTTTCCCCTAAGGCATAATAAGTAGAACAAGGAAGTTGTTGAGTGCATATGTTGCACAATCCCTTTCCATGCAACAATCCTAAACACACTTTGTAAATAGAAAAATATGATGCAACAAAAATAAAAAATAAACACTGTAACTGACACTTTCATGACTAGTTATTTGTGTAGTTATGCTGAGTTATATTTGTTAACTGTGAAGCCTTATTGTGTGTTTCAACATATTGTGCAATTCAAAACTCCTTTCTAAATGTAAATAAACAATAGCAACTTTACCCTTTCCATAAATCTTCTCTTTTTGCCATCTATCTTGTTTCTCTTTCAGCTGAGAGGCAGATTTTTGTGCATCAAAAGAGAGGGGATAACTGACAGTGATGCTTGGTGAGTCTGGTCCAAAAGGGAAAAGGAGAGGCTGGACACTCTACATGAAGACAAAATAATTCACAGTTACAATCTGCTTCAGAGATACATTAATACATATAATACATATCATTATTTTGGAATATCATATATTAAACATAAATAATTTTTTTAAATTATAATTTCACTTAGATCTTTCCAGTACCTCTGACTGACTGAAGTAGTTCTGCAATTGTTCTTTCAGCTCTTTTCAAAACTCACCAGGTCAGAATAAGCTCCTTGAAAACGATGCCGCCTCGTCCTTTTGTCCTCGATTCCCTCATAGAATTATCTCTGTGTGGAACAATGTAGGTTTTAATCAGCTATGACAAAATCGCCCAAATTTATGGACAGTGAGCAAAAAAAATTCAGCCATAGATTACAGTTGGTTTTTACTTTCTAGAAATATGATAGAAGATCAAAGTTTTAATATAATAAAAGTCATCAAAAATAATGTCAAACATCATGTTTAGGTGTTCAGGTCATATCCACATACCAGTTTCGCACTCCTCTCTGCTTCAGCTGATCCAATCTTATGGTTTTTGTGCTTGTCCATTATACACAGGTAACAGATATACAGCTGGTCAGTCTGACAGAAATATTCCAGCAGTTTATTATGTTGAGGACAGATCATCTCCTGCAGTCGTCCTGTGACATCTGTCATAAAGTGTCTCTCATCTTGAAAGAACCTGTCATGTTCTTTGAGGTGATTTTGGCAAAAAGATATCCGACACTCTAGACAAGACTTGATGGCTTTGTTTTTGTCCCCAGTACAGACGTCACACTCACGCCAAACAGTACACACCAGCTTGGTGTTTGTACCTAAACGTCTTGGAGTGAAGGTCTGTCTGCACTGAGGGCAGCTGTAGATTCTCTTCTGATCTTTTCTATTCCAGTATGTAATACAGTGCATACAGTAACTGTGTCCACAGGGAATGGTCACTGGTTCCTTCAGTAGATCCAGACAGATTGGACAGATGACCTGATCCTCCTCAGCCCATGAAAAACTGGCTTTTGCCATTTTCCTGCAAACACAAATACACACAACAGAACAACAACAGCCTAAACAGCGCAACAGTCAACCATTCCAGCTAACAGACTTTATTCTTAAATAAAGTAAAAGTTCCAGTGAGACACTCCCTGCAAAATGTGTTCAGTCACTGGGTGTTTCCAGAAATGGATTTCTTAAGACCTGGGCAAAATAGGTGTGTCCAATGACTGAAGGTTTGACATGTTAATTTCAGAAGATTGTCTCTGGTAGATGTCGTAACTCCATTCTTTCTCAACTGACAATTGATGATTTTGAATATGTGTGTGTGTGAGTATCCCCCTCTTCACATAAACATTCTTACAATGTAAATCAACTTCTGATCTTTTCAGCATTATATAATGAAATATATAAATATATACATGCATTTCTCTGCACTTGTGGGTTTAAATCACATTCACCTGGAGATTAAAGCTAAGAGTTGGATACATGCAAATCATTTAAAAGATTGGGCTCCTCTTCCTGAAGAATAGAGATTAAGAGGTTTTTCACAGCAACACTGCCTTCACGCACGACGCTGCAGATCTCGGAAGTCGGATGTGTGATTTCAGAATATAAAAATATATATAAAGTTTTACCAATTTTAAACCACACCAATTTCTATCAAAAATCTTAACTTTATCAAAGTTGAAAGGCTAAACATGAACATTTTGTGATGTTTCACAAATTTTGACAACCAGAAAGTGATTAAGACATTTTGTTAGCATTTTGAAAGTAATTCGTACGTATTTTACGAGGTGGCTAATTCGTACGGATGACCTACCCCTGACCCCGCCCCTAAACCTATACCTATCGCGGTTTACAAATCTTACCAATTGGTGCGACCTCACTCAGATAGCATTGGTCTAACACATTTTCTTTATATTAATGCTTGTATAAAGTCAGTTAAATAGCTTGTCAGTAATAGAAATCTCATGATGTACAAATACTCTTTAGATGAGGCAGTTTTTTGCTTCTCTGTACGTCGTGTTGTTGATAGCCTATTAAAACTACACATACAATAATAAAGTTCATTTTAAATTACACCAAATGTAAAGCACTAACTTATTCGATGCACAGAACAAATCAGTTTATCTTGCATTCTAGCATTAAACAATTAAATGATTGTATAATTTAGTTAGTTATTTTGCTGTCCATATGCAGGTGTTGTTCTAAAGCAATATATTCTCTAAGAGAATCATTAAGAATCAGAACGCAACAGTTCTTCAAAGAGGTAAGGCTCCTGTTTCTGAAGAATCTCAACGAATTTAACTTTTGCAATCACACCACTTGAATGCACTGTGTCACAGATCTTTCTTATACTATCCTGACTGGTTAACCCTCTGAGGTCTGAGCTGTTTTCTGGGCCCTGGAGGTGTTCTGACATGCTCTGACATTTCTGGTTATTTCTGTTACTTGTGACATTTTCATGGCTAAAGTCTAATTACACTGTATTCAGCACAAACTCTGCTACAAAAATATATCAACAGCATGTATGTAAAAGTTTGTAGTTTTGAGATAATGACATTTATGCGTGGTTTGTGAAAATACCAAAAACAATTCTCACTGAAATAAGGTCATGAAACCCCTACTGATTATTTCTTCACAAGACTTTTGAAAATTGTATGACGTAGCCTAGAATATTTGCTGCAAAACTATGTGAAAATCACCCTGACTGCTCATTCAGAGAAGACAATATATTGATTTAAAATTTTTACGACGTGTTTTGTGTGAATAAGCCTTATGCGAAGGGGCGGATCACCTCATTAATATGTAAGGCTTTTCTCACCTGAGAAAGACAAAGAACCTCCCCTAACGGCCCTATTAGGAGCTATCAGGCCCCTTTCATTTTGAGCAACCTTGCACAATACTGTGAATGAGGAGATTTAAAAAAGAATGGCTTTTAAATTGTTTGGATTTATTTACACAACATAATCCAAATAGATACAACAAATGGAAAAAAAGCACTTATTGAAAGACAGAGACCTTTGTGCCATTCCTAAAAACATTGTACATACCTTCAATTTCCAAGGTGTTTGATTTTCACTTTACCATGTTCATGTTCCAGAGACTCATGTGAATGTTGAAGTCGGCAGGACTCATCTGGGCCCTGAAAAAAAAGTGAACATACTGATATCAAGAGAAAGGTCTGCACAATTTTGGAAATAAATATTCGATTTTTCTGGTTAAAATTGCTTTTTAAAGTTCACAAAATACACACACACACACACACACACACACACACACACACACACACACACACACACACACACACACAATGTTTCCAACAATATATAGTAAATGAACACCAGGTTTGTTGTGCCTTGTAGGCATAGGCTATGCGCAGTGCTGGGTAAAATAATAATAAAAATATTTCAGTAACAACCAAGCTAGAGAAAAATATATTGATTATCATGTTACTTCAAATGTTTCCATTCATTATGATGATATGAAATGAGATAATAGTAAAAACATGAAGCCGTTTGGTGTGTTTTGCTTTTCAAATTTTCAAATGATACATTCAAACGCGATCGCGCTGCAAAATCTGATACATTCAAACGCGATCGCGCTCAAATATAAAACATTATGGTTACCATATACATATCTACGTTTGACCAGATATCCACAAACACAGTAGGCCTAACAGTAAACACGGGTCTAAATATTACAATATTCCCCATATATCTAGCAACAGTTCAACTGCAACGTGACATATGCAACAATAACAAACATGTAAGAATTTCTTACCTTAAATCTTTCTTGTCTTCAAATTGCGTTCTTCTTCTTCTGAGGTAGCCTAAATCCAATGTAAGCTCAGGCGCGTCTTTCAAACTCGACGAAAAGTGAAGTGAAGTGTTTTGGTGTTTTGTTGTTGAGGTAACGAGCGCGTTCGCGTTCCATGTGGAGATTTGCATGTGAATATCTTTTGCGCGAGTGGGCGTGGCCAAATTAACTGTAATGAGCAAGCGTTTGAGAAGCTGGACATCTTGTTGGTTTTATACAAATTACTTAAACAGAAAATATTTGTTTTCGTTTTGAACCCGATCATTTAAAAGTACACACTTAAATGTTTATAAAGGTGTATGGCTCATAAATGTGTGACAAGTATTCGCTGAGTTTTGTTTCAGTTTATAGACGTGCTCAAGAAAAAAAAGTTCACCGCGACGGAGAGGCAGAACGCACACCCTGTTTATATTCTTTATTTTACAAAAGCACAATGTTTTGATTTGATTGTAAGTGGACACATACAAAAGTAGAAATATCACAGATTCTTTTTTTATATTTCTTTTTTCTGTATGACCATAAATGACGGAGTAATTTAAGTTTATAGTGCTACAATGTGGAGAAAATCCAGCAAAACGCGCCGGCGCGTTTGCCGACCTCAGAGGGTTTTAAATTAGTATGTGTGATTTCAGAATATAGTTCCTCATGAATTATTCTCTGCTCACGCAGTTTATCTGCAATGCTCTTCACATTTTTAACCCTTTGAATGAGAGCTGATCTGTGTTTATCAAAAAACCGAGCTTTCTCAATCTCAGAATTCAGTTTCGGCTCATCTTGGACTTGCCTTTGATTTAACTGGACAAGTTCGTCTTTCCATATTATGGCAGTCCACACAGATTTCTTGTCCTCTTCTCTGACAAGATTCATCTGTAGCCTACGTCACCAAGATGAACAGAAGCACCAGGAACCTCAAGAAGGTGCAGCGTTTTCATCCGAAATGGTCTGTCAGGTCTGGGATGGCTGATCGGATGACTTGATTTTTCATTCTGCTCAACTTTCTCTTTTGAACAAGTGTCATTCACTGGAAAAAAGTAGATGTGAAGAATGAGAGGATCTTTACAGCACATGTAGAGAAGAAGGTTACAGTGTTCTTCCCACTGTGTGAACCAGCTCATAATTAGAGTTGTAAGAGAGAAGGATGGTTGCAGTATTTTGGCATGATAACGGGTCAACTCTGCAGATTGTAAAGATATTCCTTCATCTCTTTTGCTGAGGAGCTTCACAGCATCTTTGAGAGAGGGGTCAGACTCTGCTAAACAGGCGTAATGAGGCAGATGGGCCTCCTCCAGTTTCCCTGAGATCACGGTCACATCGATCACTGGACCAATTCGCTCACACTGAAGCCTCTCCAGCTCTTCACTGAGGAAACGTCCATCCACTGCACGATACTGGAGAGTGACGTCACCAGCACAGACCCATCGCATTCTGGTCCTGCTGCACTCGAATCGACCCGCCTGAGTGCTGATCCTGAACTTTGACCCTCCTTCATCTGTACAGACTGACGGCTCCACCTGAACCCACTGATCACAGTCGACAATGTGAACACAAGACTGACAGTGAAGATCCATTTCAGAAGGTTCAGGCGCAGAGATGTTCAGCCTAGAGAACAGAGATGATAATGATAAATGAAATGACCAATGTATGAAAGATAAACATATACAAAGGTTTTTTTTAGAAAATAAAAATGATCTCACTCTTTCAGGTCTCCTAAAACCTTTGAAGAGAATCTACATATTTTCGTTACAGCTGTGTCTCCAGTCCTCTTCTGTGCACTGGTCAGTGGGTTTACTGCATGTGCTCATTTATAAAAATGGAGGAAGCCAGAATAAATTATAAAAAATGCTTAATATATCACCAATATGCTTTTCAAGCTTTTGAAACATCTTGTTTTTGTTAGATTTGTAGTTTAATAAAAAAGTGGTTAAATAAAAAATGTACTTAAAATGTCAAAGTATAATACAGTAAGATTAATTTACTACACAACTGTATAGAAATAAAACCTGTACAGAACCTTTGCATTCATTCACCTTATTCAATGTTCTTATCAGACAAGAATATATATTGCAGCAATCTTAGTGATTTGGTTTTTCATCTAATTTTTACAGGCAAGCAGACAATTAGCATTTTCTTTAATTACAACAATGAACATGTTTTGACTAAA
The DNA here is from genome assembly GCF_964197995.2 of Scardinius erythrophthalmus. NCBI lineage: Eukaryota > Metazoa > Chordata > Actinopteri > Cypriniformes > Leuciscidae > Scardinius > Scardinius erythrophthalmus. The sequence goes on from NC_138229.1 coordinate 8,809,193, forward strand.
ATAGTCAAATACTCTGTAGTAATTTCTCCAGTTCATCACATGTAGTTTTCATGCCATTTTACAAATCATGTAAAATACAGTCATCTAGAAAATGAGTTTAAGAGTTCGATAAGGGCAGATGAATTAAAAGATTGGGATTTTCTTCCAGAAGAACAGAGATTAAAATTTCCTTCACAGCAACACTGCCTTTACGCACAATGCTGCAGATCTTTCTCATGCTTGCTTCTTCGGTTGAAGTCGGATGTGTGATTTCAGAATATATTTCCTCATGGATGATTTGTTTCTGAAGCAGTTCGTCTGCAATGGTTTTCACATTCTTAACGCTTCTGATAAGACCACTCCAATTTCTATCAAAAAATTTAGCTTTATCAAAGTTCACAGCCACTTGTGGAGTCTTATGTTGTTGTACATTTTGAAACCAACTAGACTCAGCTTTGTTTGGATCGATGTTGGTTAATTCTTTCCAAATTGTTGCAGTCCATACTGGTTTCTGATCATCCACTCGACTGAGAGTCATATTGATGTCATCGACCAGAGTTTGTTTGACCTGAAAGAAGTTTGGCTCAATGTCACCTCTTAGCTTGATCTCTTTCGGTTGGACAGAAGCTTCAGGAACCTCAAGACTGTGTTTTTTCATCATCTGCAGTGGGGTTTCAGGTCTTGAACACTTGATTTGATGACTTGGCTTTTCCTCTGTTTTAATTTTTTTTGCAAAAACAGAATCTGACGGAAAAAAATACACATGGAGAATGATGGGGTTCTTTTTTGTCATGAAGATAAGTAGATCACAGTGCACTTTCACTGCAATCCCTAGTTTCATAAGCACTGTTTCAGGAGAAAAATATGGTTGGAGTATTCTGGCATGAAAACGGGTCAACTCCACTGATTCCAAGGTTATTCCCTCATTTTCAACACTGAGGAGCTTCACAGCATCTTTGAGAGAGGGGTCAGACTCTGCTAAACAGGCGTAATGAGGCAGATGGGCTTCCTCCAGTTTCCCTGAGATCACGGTCACATCGATCACTGGACCAATTCGCTCACACTGAAGCCTCCCCAGCTCTTCACTGAGGAAACGTCCATCCACTGCACGATACTGGAGAGTGACGTCACCAGCGCAGACCCATCGCATTCTGGTCCTGCTGCACTCGAATCGACCCGCCTGAGTGCTGATCCTGAACTTTGACCCTCCTTCATCTGTACAGACTGACGGCTCCACCTGAACCCACTGATCACAGTCGACAATGCGAACACAAGACTGACACACTGGGAGCGGGTGAAGATCCAGTGCAGACATTTCAGAGACGTTCAGCCTAGAGAACAGAGACGTTTATGATAAATGAGATGATAAATGTATAAAACAGAAACATACAAAATTATAAGATGGTCTCACTCTTTCAGCTTATCCAAAACCTTTGGTTTGAAGTGAATCTTCACATTCTCATTACAGCTGTGACTCCAGTCCTGTTCTCTGCACTGATCAGTGAGTTTACTGCACTTCCTCCTTGATAGACATGGAGGAAACCAGAATAAATAAAAATGATAACCAATATGCTAGTGAATCCTTTGTAAGAAACCATAATATTGTCCAATATGGTGATTGTATTTCAAAATATGCAATTGGAGACCCTAAAATGGAGACTCCATTTACACTAGAGCTAATAAATCGCTGGTGGTGTGTGTAACCTCATCCTTAACCTATAACATCAGGAAAATTTACAAACTAAATGAAAACAATATTTAATTAGCTCAATACCCACTAATGTAATAACATTTTCGAAATTATTTCAGATATTTTCAATTGATAAAAGTTATGTAGATTTTTTATTTACTATCCTCATTTAATATTTTTGTGGTTTGAATCTAATTAAAATGCATCTAAACCAGGCATTACACAAATGCATGCTGAACACACATACCCTTCAATAATCACAGTGCAGTGTGGATCCATCAGTGATTTGTTCAGTAACTTCAATCCCTCCTCAAGCAGCAATCCAGTGACTCGGACACTACAATATTTGTTACACAAACATAAATAAGCAAAGAACCATCATAATATCATGCTATTAAAATGTGTTTTGCACTGCTTTCATACAACCCCAAATCAGAAAAAGTTGGGACACTGTACAAATTGTGAATAAAAACAGAAAGAAATGATGTGGAAGTTTCAAATTTCAATATTTTATTCAGAATACAACATAGATGACATATCAAATGTTTAAACTGAGAAAATGTATCATTGAAAAATAAGTTGATTTTAAATTTCATGGCATCAACACATTTAAAAAAAGATGGGACAAGGCCATGTTTACCACTGTGTGGCATCCCCTCTTCTTTTTATAACAGTCTGCAAACGTCTGGGGACTGAGGAGACAAGTTGCTCAAGTTTAGGAATAGGAATGTTGTCCCATTCTTGTCTAATACAGGCTTCTAGTTGCTCAACTGTCTTAGGTCTTCTTTGTTGCATCTTCCTCTTTATGATGCACCAAATGTTTTCTATGGGTGAAAGATCTGGACTGCAGGCTGGCCATTTCAGTACCCGGATCCTTCTACGCAGCCATGATATTGTAATTGATGCAGTATATGGTCTGGCATTGTCATGTTGGAAAATGTAAGGTCTTCCCTGAAAGAGACGACGTCTGGATGGGAGCATATGTTGTTCTAGAACTTGGATATACCTTTCAGCATTGATGGTGCCTTTCCAGATGTGTAAGCTGCCCATGGCACACGCACTCATGCAACCCCATACCATCAGAGATGCAGGCTTCTGAACTGAGCGCTGATAACAACTTGGGTTGTCCTTGTCCTCTTTAGTCCGGATGACATGGCGTCCCAGTTTTCCAAAAAGAACTTCAAATTTTGATTCGTCTGACCACAGAACAGTTTTCCACTTTGCCACAGTCCATTTTTAATGAGCCTTGGCCCAGAGAAAACACCTGCGCTTCTAGATCCTGTTTAAATATGGCTTCTTTTTTGACCTATAGAGTTTTAGCCGGCAACAGCGAATGGCACGGTGGATTGTGTTCACCGACAATGTTTTCTGGAAGTATTCCTGAGCCCATGTTGTGATTTCTATTACAGTAGCCTTCCTGTATGTGATGCAGTGCCGTCTAAGTGCCCGAAGATCACGGGCATCCAATACGGTTTACTGGCCTTAACCCTTACGCACAGAGATTGTTCCAGATTCTCTGAATCTTTGGATGATATTATGCACTGTAGATGATGATAACTTTAAACTCTTTGCAATTTTTCTCTGAGAAACTCCTTTCTGATATTGCTCCACTATTTTTCACCACAGCATTGGGGGAATTGGTGATCCTCTGCCCATCTTGACTTCTGAGAGACACTGCCACTCTGAGAGGCTCTTTTTATACCCAATCATGTTGCCAAATGACCTAAGTTGCAAATTGGTCCTCCAACTGTTCCTTATATGTACATTTAACTTTTCCGGCCTCTTATTGCTACCTGTCCCAACTTTTTTGGAATGTGTAGCTCTCATGAAATCCAAAATGAGACAATATTTGGCATGACATTTCAAAATGTCTCACTTTCAACATTTGATATGTTATCTATATTCTATTGTGAATAAAATATAAGTTTATGAGATTTGTAAATTATTTCATTCCTTTTTTACTCACAATTTGTACAGTGTCCCAACTTTTTCTGATTTGGGGTTGTAGCAAAAAATTTAATTATTTATAATAAGTGAGCATAGTTTGCCTGTAGCACACATTTAGCAGGCAGAGAGAGTTTAAACTATTAATTATGATAAACAAATATATAATTTGGATTGGTGGCATATTGATTCGTAGTTTCCAATGTTTCTGACTTTCCTTGAAACAAAAGAACATGTACTGAAGAAAATAGTTACTGGTTATATTACAATAAAAGAAGACTGGAGATTCTTAAATATGATGCAAAAATACCATAAAATCATCATAAAATTTTGTCCATATTATTTGGCCCCTATATTGCAAGTCATCTGAAGTCATACGATATATTTAAGCCCTATAAACTAAAGCCCTCACTTAAACATCTGCACCAGGTCTTGGGTGAGCTTATGAAAGTTTGCTACGTGAAGATGCCTTGGTTTGATATTAAATGCAAACACAGCTGTCAACTAAGCATTCAATAACTTTGTAGGGCCACTGTACCTGGTATCAGAGGACAAAAATCAATTTCATAAATAACAGCAAATCCTCGTACCTGAGCTCCTGTAGACTGGGGCAGGTCTGGATGAGGGAAATGATCCCAGAAGCCCAGCTCTCATTCAGACTGAACAACTTCAGATCCATTGTCTTCAAACCCACAGAGTGAAATGAAGACAGAAGCAAACTGACATGATCCTCAAGAGCTGAAGAGCTGCAAAAATATATTTGACCACAACATGTATAAATAACAGTAAAGCCACTGATGAGATAAATAAAGTCAATATTAAATTAATACTTTTCTTACTCTTCTGATAATTTTCCTGCCTTGCTGAGTGTCTGTAAGAAGAGTGTCCAGTCAGTGCTGGATATCTCGGAGTGTGAACATGTAAGACTGATATTGAAGACTGCTGGAAATGATGGATTCTTCTCTGAGGAACTCAAAGACAACCTGAAACAGACAGAGACGCAGAAGAACATTTGATAACAGCACCGTACAATGCTATGAATGACATCTGCTGTGTTCTGAAACATAAATTATTCTATAATTATGCTATGAATTATTCTTGATAAGAAATATTACAGTATGTGCAATAGTTTCTTACAAGATTTCTCCAGGAGTGACTGACAGATCAAGCGTCCATCTGGGACTCTCAGCGCTGTATTCATCCTCTTGAACTCTACCAAGTCATAGGACCAGATAACTTTTCAAACATTTCTTTTGAATGCAATAATTTATTAGTTGTCTTAATATTTCAAATAGCTTTATTGGAAGAAGGATGTTTGTTAAAATTACTTCAGTATTTTCAAGATTTTTGATTCACCAAGAATCTGGATCAAATCTCCAACTTCTGAAAGGTGTTTCACTGACAACCTTGAGTCAAAACAAATCATTTAAAAATTCAATGTTTTACTGAATAAAACATTTCAGCCATGACATAAATATAATATTTGGGTCAATGTCAAATAAGCATGTCCAAGATTAAGGAAAGGAGAAATCTCTTTAAAATCTAGTTTCACGGGTTTGTGTGCCCATATAATCTTAGCGTAAGTAGTAAACGGATTTGGCTTGCTGTCTGCTATAGAGGGGCTCAGAGAGGATATTCTACTCGAGCTCCGATTGCCCCCTATTACACAGGCAAAATATGGTACAAAAGGAGGAGAAGGGGAGGAGGAGGGATGCCGAAAGAACTAATGACGAGAAGTGGTAAGAGGCTGGTTTTTATACCCTGGTATTAATTAGAAGATTAGATGGGTGTACTCTTCCCGAAATTACGTTAATAACTTCACTTAAACTTCGGGGCATAGAGATCTCATCTTTCTACTTCTGTCACGACAACTCTCTGAGAGATTGGCATGGTAATGGTAAATATTGCGATGTTAATGTATTTGGACTTGGCGGAATAGATCTGCTACACTGCTGCTGCTGCAGAGCAAGTACTGAGACTTGCTACTTCCAATAAATTCACAGACATTGCTGTGAGCATGTAAGACATTCTGCTGCTGCTGCTATCATTTACTGTTTTATTATTATGTCACTGACAGTTTCGATAAATAATTACATTTCATTCTACAGGTGTTTCTCCACACAAACACACTGACCTCAGAGTCTCACACATACACAGTGCTGGCTGAAGAATCTTGAGTTTATCAGCTGTTAAATCACAGTACATGAGGTTCAGGTCTCTGATGTATGGACAGAACTGAAGACAGTACAGCAGCACCCAACAGTCTGTGCTCCTCAGGAAAATGTTAGACAGATCCATGGATTCCCAATCTGCCAAAGCTCTCCTCACAAACACCTCATCATGGAGCTCATACAGACAGGTGAGGACAAGAAGCTCATAACCATGCTGTCTTCTCAATGTAAGAATACTTTCCTGCAGGCTTTTCTTCAGTGTCATGTTGTGAGGAACAGTCCACTTTTCAAAGAGTGAGCTGCACACCTTCTCATTAAAGAGACCACAGAGAAACATCATGACTGAAGGAATGGGATTTGATCTTTCTGGAGATGGTCTGCCAATTCTATTCTCCGATTTCAGTAAGTTCAACAGCGCACTGGTTATCCAGTAGGACTTTTTTTTATCCAGTAAAACATAATAAAGAGCAGTGAAGAACTCCTGAAAGCTGAAATGCATAAATTTGATTTTTATTTTCAAACTATCTCTAGTCAAGAACAGACTAGTAGCAGTATCTAGGCCAGTCTCGGCCACACTCTTTTTATCAAAAAGGACTTGCTGCTCCTTCACCCCTCTCTCTGCCAGTTGGCCCAGACTCCTCAGCATGGTGAGGACAGACTGACTCTGGCCATGATGCTCCAGTAGAGTGGACACAAAGTGAACATATATGGAGGTGGTTGTCTTTAGTTCTGCCATCACATGATCACCATCTGTAATGTGCTTCTTCAGACAAAAACAGACCATCCAACACAGCAAAGGCACAGAGCAAGTCGTCAGGAGACCTTCATTTGCTTTCACACTCTCATATGTTTTCTTGAAGAGTTGCTCATCCTGAAAAGACTTGCGGAAGTACTCCTGCACCCCTCTCTCAGAGAAGCCCACAATCTCAGTGAAACGCTGAGGTCCTTTGAGGAGATTCATCACTGCATCATCAGCTATAGATCTCGTAGTTACAAGCACAAATGATTCAGGCAGCAAGACTCCCCTCAACAGGTTCCTAAGAATAACCATAGGTTGCGCTCTCGTGGATGTATTAGTGTGTGGTGTGAAATGAATGGGTGAATTATATACATAATCATCCAATCCATCAATGAGGAAGAGGACTTTCTCTGGTGTTAACTCTAGTATCCGTGATATCTGATTTGCTGGTAAACTGCAACTCCAGCTCAAGAGCTCAAACAAGTTCATCGTCTTAGAAATACACTTCAGCTCTTCACTCTTCAACAGAAAAACCACATCAAAGTGTTCAGAGTAAAGTTCTCCAGAAGCCCAGTCCAACATGATCTTCTGTAACGTGAAGGATTTACCTCTTCCAGAATCACCACTGAGAATCACAGTTTTCGGTGTGTTTCCGTCACTGTCGGGACTGAACAGCTGGTCTATTCTGATGCTGTGATTCTTGTCATTTGATAACAGTTGAGATGATGTTTTTGTACCAGAAGTGTGAGCAGACCTCACATGTTTACGATAGTATTTCTCATTCTGCTCTTTGCTTCTCTGAATGATCACTGGTTCAGTGTAATGGGCGGCCAGTTCCACACGTTCATCAGATGGATGGTTATACTTGGGAACAAAGCTACATTTATCAATGACTGAAGACTTGTACTGAAGAATCATGTCACTCCAATCTACAGAAAAACACAAATGATTGACTTATCAATGGTTATTAATGGTTAAAATAACATTTTCACAAAACAGTCAGTATTAAGCTGCTGTCACATTAGCATGATTTTGTGGAAAAAAGGTATATTGTGTATTGTCAATAGTCTAGTAATGTAAGCTAAGCTCACACAGAAGTCACTTTCAAAACAAACATCTTTCCATTCTTCAATGCAGGTAATTCACGTGACCAACTTGGAATAGAGTTAAATCTGTGTGGGGAATATATAGACCATTTGGGTGTTTGCAAACAGCAATGACATGTTTTGTGGGCGGAGGCCTACCTGGTGGAAGAAAATTACAGTTCTGTAGCAGCCGTTTGTGGAAACCACGGAATAAAAAAATAAAAAGTAATTTCGAGGTTATACCACACTTCTGCTACCTTTTTTCCTCGCAATTCCGAGTTTATATCTCAAATTTCTGACTTTTTATCACAAATTTCAAGTTTATATCTCTTATTTAATCTAAGAAAAAAAGGGAAGGTGAGACATATTACAGTCCCTACTTCACTGTACCCAAGAAAGGCGGTGGGTTATGACTGATCTTGGACCTGCGAGTTTTAAATCAGAGTCTCCACAAGCTACTATTCAAAATGCTCACACAGAAACGCATTTTCGAATGCATCCGTCCCCGAGATTGGTTTGCAGCGATCTGAAGGATGCATATTTTCTCTCGATTTTCTCGGTGTCACGATTCTTCCTCGACACAGGCCGTTTCTGCACTTTGCGTTCGAGGGTCAAGCATAGCAGTACAAGGTCCTGCCCTTTGGGCTGTCCCTGTCTCCCCCTGTCTTCACAAAAGTCACGGAGGGGGCCCTTCTTCCCATTCCCTTGTTCGCATCCTCAACTATCTCGACGACTGGCTCATACTAGCACACTCTCGAGATCAGTTATACGAATACAGGGACCTCGTGCTCAGGCACCTCAGCCAATTGGGTCTTCAGGTCAACTGGGAAAAGAGTAAACTTTCCCCCGTGCAGAGAATCTATTTTCTCGGTATGGATTTGGATTCGGTCGCACGGTCGTACAGAGGAATGTGCTCAGTCGGTGCTGAACTGCTTGAACACGTTCAAAGGCAGGGTGGCGGTCCCACTGAGATTTTTTCAGAGGCTCCTGGGGCATATGGCAGCAGCAACAGCGGTAACTCTGCTCGGGCTGCTCCATATGAGATCGCTTCAGCACTGGCTTCACGGCCGAGTCCTGAGATGGGCGTGGCATCACGGCACTTACCGGGTGACAATCACACCGGCGTGCCTCCAGACCTTTTACCAGTGGTCAGACCCCTCGTTCCTGCGGGCAGGAGTGCCCTTGGAACAGGTGTCCAGGCATACTGTGGTGTCCACAGATGCCTCTGCCACCGACTGAGGAGCCACGTACAACGGGCTTGCAGTGTCAGGGGTGTGGACGGGCCCCCAACTGTTTAACACCATCACTTCAGAGCGGACGGTGCCTACGAGACATGCGTACGCCTTGAAGTGGATCCTGTTCGTTGAGTGGTGTTCTTCTCACCGAGAGGACCCCCGAAAATGTTCGATAGGGTCCGTTATTTATTTCTTGCAGCAAGGGTTGGAGTGGAGGCTGTCTCCCTCCACCCTCAAAGTACATGCTGCCGCTATTTCAGCATATCACGACCACATAGATGGCAAAATAGTTGGAAAGCACAACCTGACGGTTAAATCCTCCTCGACCCACCTCTATACCCTCTTGGGACCTTTCCCTGGTGCTTCGAGGACTCCAGGATGCTCCCTTTGAGCCTTTGCAATCAGCAGACTTAAATCTTCTCTCCATGAAGACTTCGCTGCTGGTTCCACTGGCCTCTATCAAGAGGGTAGGGACAAATCAAAGGCCAAGAGTTCGGGCCGGGTGACAACCATGTTGTACGGAGACCCCGGCCTGGCTATGTGCCCAAGGTTCCTAGCACTCCATGCTCACTCCACGAGAGGCGTTGCATCTTCCTGGGCACTGGCACGTGGCTCCTCGCTAACAGATATCTGTAGAGCTGAGGCTGGACGACACCTAACACGTTCCGTAGATATTATAGCCTACATGTAGAGCTGGTCTCCTCCCGTGTTCTCAGCCTAAACAGGTAGAAGCACTGAGAGGCCTGGCTCTGTCGGCTTACTGTGCCTTACTGCGACGGATTATCTGTTGAATCCTTGAGAACTGGGTCTAGGCTGGGACCCATATGTGTGACCCTGCATATGTGAATTCTTCCATGGCTGCTCCTAAACGGAAGCCCTTGTCTTTCCCTTGGGCTAAGTCACCCAGTATTTCATATGCAGTACAACCTTTGGGTTAGTCCATATGTATATCTCTACATAACTCCTTCGGGGAAGAATGTGGGTTCAGCAGAGTTCTCCTTCCTAACAGAAAGGGCACGCATTCCCAGTGTTATCCAATAATCTCACTGTATGGTTTATCACAGAACAACAGTGACATATATACTCTGTGTAAGCCCTCTCCTATCCTCCTATTTTGTGGAGGTGTACAACTTTGTCTCTAGTGTCTTTGGACAGCTCTTTGGTCTTGGCCATGTTAGTAGTTGGATTCTTACTGATTGTATGGGGTGGACAGGTGTCTTTATGCAGCTAACGACCTCAAACAGGTGCATCTAATTTAGGATAATAAATGGAGTGGAGGTGGACATTTTAAAGGCAGACTAACAGGTCTTTGAGGGTCAGAATTCTAGCTGATAGACAGGTGTTCAAATACTTATTTGCAGCTGTATCATACAAATAAATAGTCAAAAAATCATACATTGTGATTTCTGGATTTTTTTTAGATTATGTCTCTCACAGTGGAGATGCACCTACGATGACAATTTCAGACCCCTCCATGATTTCTAAGTGGGAGAACTTGCAAAATAGCAGGGTGTTCAAATACTTATTTTCCTCACTGTATATATATAAAACTGTTATTTTAAATTGTAATTATATTTCATAATATTACAGCGCATGTGCAAGTGACTTTAGCACTTGAAAGCAAAGTCCCCTAGATAGTGTGCATGTACCGAACGCATCTTTACATGCTCACGGCCAAAAGGGTATACTTTGAAAGGCTTGTGCACTCAACTGTGCAAGTGATTGAGTGGAATGTGAAAAATTAAGTATACCCGGGCATATCGCGTTACAAAATTGTTACATCCCACAAAGGTACTAACTATGTTACTTAATTACTTTTTATGGAAAGTAATGTTACATTACATTTTTTTACCTGAGACTTAAAAAGTAACTCAAATATTAATGTGTAAATTTATAAAGTAATGTGTTACTAATCTGATTATGTAACTCTAGCAAAGCACCAAACTGAGCCACTGACATCCTGAAGTAAACTATGAATTGCTCTGTATAACCCCGCAGCTCCTTGATAAGGAGGTGGAACTCTTTTTCCTTTCTACGCAATCTCAGGATTGGATGATGGACCCAATATTTCCTCTATCTTTTTCTCTTTTTAAGAAGAGAGAGGACAACTAAATCATCCTCACTGCTTGTAGACTCCATTTTTTTTCACAACGGATTAATATGCATCAGACTCAGAGTGCAAGGTTAATGTTTGTCGAATTTTTAGGATGACAAATATCCCTTGGCTGAAATTGCTTTTGGGGAAGGAGAATTCCCTACCTTTGCATGGCTTCTGCTTCTCTCCTTTATGGTTGTGCTTGCTGCTTTTTGGCTTCTGCTTTTCTCCTTTATGTTCAAGCTCACTCCTTTTTGTGGACAACCTGTCAAAACCCACAAATTCAAGAAAGATTCATATATATATTTGCAGTCTTGTTACTACAATTTTGGGAAAAAATATAATATAAGTAATATGTCGACTGGCATGGGTTAAAAATTAACAAAGACTTTTTTTTTCTGTTCCAAATCCATTCTTTTTATTTCCCCGTCTCCTCCATCTCTCAGGTAACATTCTGGGCTCAATTAACTGTACATGTTTCATCATTTCAGACATCTATTCTGTAATAGTTGCAAGTGTAACCATAAGTTATTATGACTTATGTCTTTAGGTCTTGCCACACACTGTACATTGTACACATTATTGAGAAATAACTGACAGATTCTGTAAAATATTGGCTACTACTCATGTGCTGGACAAAAGTATTTATTCTTCTTTAAATCCAAATATAAAAAAGTCACTAAAAGTAGAAAAAATATATTTAAAAGTAAAAATTTCGTCAGAATTCATAATAAAATAATACCCCTTATTTTTTAACTTCAACATTTCTCTGATATAGGCTATATGGAATATAGAATCACTAAATGTCCCAGCTAGAGGAAGCAATATTAAGGCCATCAGTATTTTTGTTTTATTCACGTCTGCAAAATATTACAACCATTCAAACACAATTGCACACATAGCTTGAGGTAAACCTCGCTCATAAGTAAAAGGTCATTCTACTTAGCTGTGCTCATTCATGCAAGTGAGGAGAAAGACAGAAATCTCCCAGATCAAGAGCCCGCTGCTTCATTCAGATGTATGTATACCTTGGGCATCGATGTGCTGTAACACACCAGACACCTTTCAACCTTCTAGAAATCAGAGTCTAGAATAATCACATTTAGCCATTTATTTGACAGGTAAGAATAATGCCATTTACAAAATGAAGAAATAAAAAAGAACAATGTAAACCAATTCACAAAGTGATACCTTTATCAAGGAGAAGAGAATCCTTATGGAATGTAAAAACGGATGCACAATAATTATGTCAATGTGTTGTGAAAGGAAATGAACAGTAAAGGCAATCAAAGGCATAAAGGCAGCTCTAATGACATGAAGGTGAATATATGACACTATTGTGACATCATCACTGATGTAAGTCAATGGAGGATTTTCAAAAAATAATCTCAAATTCATTTACTTTGCAAGCACTGTAAAATCATTCCTTATTTCTTTTTCTTTTTTAAAATCATCTTATTAATATAAAGGCTTTTTCATTTGAATATATTCAAGTCGAATACCTATAGATGATGATGTATAAAATGTTGACTTTATAGTATTAAAAGAGCAGCATAAAAATGATTATGGCTTTAAAATGTTCACCTAAAAAATAAAGCTTTTCTTCCATGTAACACAAGGTCAAATGTTCCAAAAAAGACAAACTTTACTTTCATACATTTCAAATGTGTAACACAGCCTACAAATTCTGGTATATTAAATCAAGACAATTAGAATTTTTTTTTCATGACAAAGTTGAACTGTTCCTTTCGTTTTTAACCTTCTTTCATGTTCACGTGGCTGAATCTTCTCTCTTTTTTCACATTAGGTCTGTAAAGTCTTGCACAGTACTGTCTGTTGTTGAGCATCAAGAATATCAGCAATCTGTAAACATAACATTAAAAGTTTGCTTTGCTCTCCAGTAAGAATATTCCTATTGTTTGATTTCAGAGCATAAGAATTTGACATGTGTATTAATACAGTAGGCCTACATAACATGCAATTGATATACTCACTGTTCAGTTCACTGTAGCTGCATTCTCTCCTGCAGGTTCTGCTCACTGCTGTCCACCTCACATGTGTTTTCAGTAACACCACCTGTTACCATCAACCACAGGACAGGACAGGTCATATTAGACTACCTGGTTTGAGTTTATCTCAAATAATAGCAACTGTAGATTCTCTCACCCAGGTCTTTGAAGAGGAATTTTTCATGAATTTTCAGCGCATAATAAAAATCATGTTTCACTCTGTCTCCTCCGGCTTCTAGTGCTTCATAGAGCTTTCTCATTTTTTCTGGATTGATTTTTTCTGCTCCGATCTCTAAATATTTTTCATCATGTATCATGTCTTTATTTTTTAGCTCATCTGCTATTGGCATCACTGATGTAACCCTTTGAATAAGCGCTGCACGGTTCCTATTCACAAACTGGGCCTCTGTGGATAAAAGAATGAATTAGCTATCACTGAAACAAAGGCTATTATTTAAAAGTTTTCGTAACTCAGTGTTATAAAAATAAACCGGTTAATCGTCTAATTGTACAAAATAAAGATTTGGATTAGTTTCAAACTATTTTGAGTTTGGCAACTAATCAAATCGCGCCGTTTCTCTCACTTACCAAAGCTGCTCATCCTGTTGAATAACTTGATCCGCGAATTAAAATATGCCGAACAGCCACGTAGGCTACTACTTAGGTTAGGCTATAACTCTTAAATAAAATAAAAAAAAACTTTTTTTAATCTGCCGCGTTGGCAAAATGAAGCCTATTTTCAACTGAACTAGTTTGATGTAAAGAAAGGGTTGCAGTTCCTGTTTAAAAACGAAAGCACTTCAATATAACATATAGGCTGGGCGTAGCCTATGACATTACGTCAATCACCCTTAGTACACTGTATATCTAGGCTATCTATGGTATTTGATAAAATAAGAGACTGGATGATTTACGTTTGGTCTACAACGTTTTTTTAAATAATTTCCACCCATAGCGGAGTTTCTGCATTGTGTAGCAACATCTGTCTGCATTTTTATTAACATAGGCTTTATTTCGTTTCTACAGGCAATAAGGAATTATTTAACTAAAAAAAATAGCCTATCGCATTTGGCGTGGAGAGTTTTGGACCGATACAGATACTTAATTAACGCGTAGGCTATCATACGTAGGCTATACGCGGTATAATTGTTGTCTATCACACAAGAGTAGCCTAGTAACTTAACTTGATTGTTCTTCTCGTACAGATAGGCCTAGTCAAGCAACAAAACTATTCCGGATATGGTTTGGTCACTGCCAACCTGACAGTCCAAACTCATTCCTGTGAAGCAGAATGCACATAAATGTTTGAATGTGCTTTCAGTCTTCTCACGTCTTTTCCACGCGTCCACTTGAAAGGGATATTGCGTCACTCAACACTCATATAACGACACATTTCATCCTCACATTTGTGTTTTTTATTAAAATACACTTTGCCTTAATATATAGTGATTTTTTGTCACAAATATTTGAACATATAACTAACAATTTCTTTAAAATAAACACTTTCTTGTGGGGAAAACAAAGACATTAATTGACATGCTTTAAACATGCTTTTTAAATGGCACATGAGTTTCGTTAACAGGACAGAGAAAACATGCGTCCATCTTCTGCTTAGAAACCTTGTAAAAAAAAAAATAATAAAGTTGCCTGAGATTGACCAATACACATTTTGATTAGTTAAATATTTGAGTATTAGATTCAGTGTTGAAAAACATGTTCAATAAGAGTTAAAACGAGCAAATGTCACCCATTCGGTGGAATTGCCCATATGTGAATATAATGCTGGCAGTGGCAGGTCGTAGCGCCACTTCCGGTGGCATCGCCAGATGCCGTGGCAGCTGCCAGTCGTTTCTGGCAGCTGCCAGATTTCTCGCGGCAGATGCCATGGTTTTTCTCGCTGTTTTTGCTGTTTGCTCGGTAAAAACTACACTGTTCTCAGTGGCGTGCGGTGGTGTTTTTTGTTGTAGTTGTTGTATTATTATTATACATTTTTATGGATCAGCTGCCAGAGTTAGTGCCAAGAGTCACAATCGTTTGTCGCCTTTTATTTTATTTGCAAGGGAGGTAGAGACCCTTTAGAGAAAAAAAATGGATGAAAAAATGATCGATATTACAAAAAAATCAATGCAAGTATTACAAAATATGACACTGAAAGCCTAAAAGTCACTATGTATAAAGTAATTGTCCAACATCGACACCCGCTGGTAAAGTTAAAAAGAACAGCTGAACATCAGTTGACAAAAAAAAAAAAAAATGTTTGTATTGTTACTGCCTTTTGTTATTATTTTGGAATAAATGTAAAAATACGTAAAAACACTAACTTGATGACATTTATTGGTTATGATAAACAGAACATTACACAGTGTAAAAATACAAAATATAATTGTATTTGGCCTTTTTAGTGTATTGTTTATTTAAGGGAAATGTGACAACATATACACATACACGAAGCCGGAGGGCTTAGAAAGTGCAAGACAGACTCATATTGAAGTAGGCCCAGAGCCCGTCTATTAGACATTCTCTGGTAGGCCTAATAACTTACAAAGTACCAGGAAATCCCTAATATGGACAAAAGCATCTAGCTATCACTGTATCTGAATAAAAGGCAGAAACCTTTGGAAACATGAAGGCATTAAACACACGATTGCGACCATATGGTTTATTTGTACTTTTTTTCAATCATCTCCAGGTCATTTTATGGTAAATTACAAAGTGTTTGTAGTACATTAACAAATCATTTATTGGTTATTGTCCAACAGTGTATCTGATTTCTAAGCCAATTAGAAGAAAGACATAAGAGAAAAAAAAAAGTTTCTATATTCTTATAAACAGTATAACATTTTTGTCCCACTCACTTCTGAAATGTTGGCTATGCACCATAGTAGGCTATACACGTGCACATTGATACAGCTAAGCACTCCTTATGTGTTCTTTATGGGAAAATGCTGTTTAGCTTATTGGGTTCATTCTGATCGCATCTGCTTGCTGGTATGTAATATGCATCATCAAATCTTTCATTTAAAAATAAAACTCTGTCGTTTACAGCAGAAAAACGGCGATAAACGATTGTGACTCCTGATACGAACTCTGGCAGCTGATAGGCTACATAGAAATGTATAATAATAATTAAAAAAAACATAATAACACACCTGTGGGAACTTTGCATTATTAAAACAAAATCGATCGCCACTATGAACAGTGTAGTTTTAAACAGCTCCAAAAACGGCGAGAAAAAACCGTGGCATCTGTCACGAAATCTGACAGCTGCCAGGAGAAACGTTTGGCAGTGGCGCTATGACCTGCCACTGCCAGGGAGAGCGCCAGGCCCTGCAGGAGAACTGTTTTCATCAAATTCACGTTTTAATAGGGTAATCGTCTAGTCAGTCTGTTTAATAGCTTGCATCCATAAAAGTCTGCGTTTAGCTTCAAAGGGCGTCTTTGATGACGGTATTCTATAAAAAATGAAGACCATCTTTTTTGCATTCCGATTCCGACATCCAGAATCATTTCGTCCGTCTTCTTCCTCCACTTGTTACCAGGGAGACCTAGGATTGTGACAATTTTGACCTTTCTGTCTATAGCTTGAAGTACTTTGAAGTCAGTGTGTTCAAAATGTGATCCAAACTAGTTACAAGTGACTGCTATTAAATGACATAGCTATTATCTTTGCAACACAAACAGAAAATGCATGGTTTAGTTTGTGAAATGTTACAATTCACCCCATAGTCAGGGTTAGTTGTAACATACCCTGGGGTGAGATGTAACATTATGATATCCACCGGGATGATATGTAACATAATGAAATAAGGATTTTGACAAAAAATATTTTGAAAGGTTTTTATTCAACACTGACTTTTCAGTATAACTGATGTGTGCATCACTCTTAGTCTCAGTGTGTTTGTCACTCTCAATCATAGTAATTGACCATTATAAATTGAACTTGAACACAAACATTGCTTGTTTGTAAGCATGTTTGTTACTGCCAGTGTTAGTAATGGCCATAATAAAATTTAACACTTGAACATTGTGTGTGTGTGTGTGTGTGTGTGTGTGTGCGCGTGCGTGACTCTGTTGTTTCTCTGTCATAGTAATTGACCATAATAAAATGAACTTGAACATTCTATTTGTGTAAGCATGGTTGTTACTGTAAGTCTATAGTATTGGCCATAATAAAATTTTGTTTCATTGTTGTTACAACTAACCCAGAGTCATGTAGCCATGAACTAGCTCACCTTACAGCTAACAGGGAATATATATGCACTAACAACTTGCATGGAAAATATCTACACAGACACACAATAACCATAATAAAAGTTTGAGGAGTTTAACTACAAAGCAGAAATTCCCATAACAAAAACAAAAAAAGTAAAAAAAGTAACTTTCTTATCTCAAAATTGTTTTTTCCACTCTAACATGTGCTGTGTCTGCCACAGGGCTCTACTTTATCACATGTGGAATAAGAACTAAACTGAGGATGTGCGAAGTGAATCAGGTGATTTGTAACTAGTTCCTGATTGGACAGATTGGAATTGTTACAACTGACCCGTGTTACAACCATCCCCGGTCTCCCCTACCACTGTTTTTCTTCCATCACTTTACGTCACTGCATTACTTTGTAACTGCATTCTCTCATTATGACTTCTGCTCCCAAATGGTCAGTTGACCAATGATGGTTCTAAAATGAATAATCTCAGTGGTGTGACAAAACAATCTAATATTTTCACTGTTAAAGTGAATCGATCAAGATCAAGAAGCTGAAAAAGTGTTCGACCCACTAGTGCTTAATGCAAATGAACAGAGCCATAGTTGAGAATAGGGTTATTTATTCAGACACAACAGCAGCAGACTTGTCCCATGAGCCTTTATGTAGTCACTGATGTCCAAATATCATTTAAGAAAGGAACACAGGAACAACACAATATTTCACTACATGACTTCAAGTGAGGGCTGCTTATTAGCATAAACGTGTCAAAATGTTAGTTTGGCTTCGATTTAAAATGAATAACATTAATAACAAAAATCTAATAAGATTAAATAATAAAATCTATATCATTAGAAAATATACAACATAAACAACCCAAAGAAAAAAAGTGCAAGATCATAGTATCAAACTATTTCACTTGTTAATTGAAGTTTAACAAGCCTATGTGCCAATGCCAATGTTTCTTTCAGCACTACATATAGACTGAAGTTTAGATTCCCTTCATAAATCTACATTTAAAAACTCAATACTTTGATCCATGCCATCAATTCAGAGGCACTCAAAAGGGCTGCAAACTCGTTCAAGCAAAAACAGTGAAATTCAAACATTAACCACTTTAAATGACGGACTTACTTGACAGCATTTACAAAGGCAGTTTACATTGACTTGGTTTTGATATTTGCACGAGCAGCTGAATTTCGATACAGTATTTGCAGCAGGCCATAAAAATATCCATATTTCAGCCAAGCATTGGACTGCATGTACATCTCACTCGAACATGTTCCACTCTTACAGTTTTCACTCAGCAGTTTGCAATGATACATCAGAAATGACTTAAATAAAGAAAACTGCATATATTTCCAGAGGCTAGATTCAAACAGGCAAGTACAGACGCACTGTGATTGTGGAAAGCGGACACTATATGCTATAAAATCTCAGGAAGGCCACAGAATAGATCACATGACACGTTTTTCCAATTATGTGTGGTGTGGTTCAGTGTTTGATAAAGGTTACTGAATGGAAGCGCATATGTAGCCAAGCACACACTACAGCAAAGCATCACATCCCAATACGGCTCAGGATCATGAGACACACAGACACATGGCACCGGCAGTCAAACAGTTACTATGTACATAAAAAGGGTTTGCATTTATCTCAGCCATACACTGTGAATCAGAACTCAAGGTCCAGAAACAAAATAAATACACAATCATACCAATAAAACAGAAGGGACAGCACAGCGCCACACATATGTAAATGCATGTGTTGTTTCCCTCTTGTGGCCAGAGCTGGCTCTACGTGGCCTGTGTCCAGAGTGTGACAGTGCGGTCAGCGGAGGAGGACAAGAAGGAGAGGTGGTGTGTGTGCCACCTGCACTGGATAACCTTATCCGCATGCTCTCCCGCTACAGTCAACGGCAGCGGCTTCGTCAGGTCACCTGTGCACACATACAGTACAATGATCAAAAACTCACTTCATTGCTTTAAACGTTTCAGAAACGTTAAAATACATATTTACACTGCATCATCCGGAGTGTAGCTGACACTTCCACAACCTATAAAACAGGTTCCCAACACCTTTTGACCATTGAACTTATTTTATATTTTACAGATAAAAAAATATATATAAATAAATAAATTATACATATATATATATATATATTTGATTGAGATTAAACTCACAAAGAGCAAACTGATTACTGTAAATATTGTACAGAACAGCATAACTAGAAAAATATATATTCACTATTATAATATTTTTCCTTTTTTTTTTTCTTTGACTGTGGAAACCTTAAATTGATAGTTAATAATTTGATAATTAATTTTGTGTGTGTGTGTGTGTGTGTGTGTGTTAACCATTTGGCACACACAGAATAAGTGTGTGGGGGGGGGGGGATACAGTATTAATAGTAAATACTTTTATTGTTTTTTCCATTTAAATTATTTTCCATTATTCACTCTTAACACTCTCTCAACTCCATGTAATCTGGATTTAAATACACTGATCATTTAAATAATTCAAATTCATTTCTATACTTTAGATAACTGGCCTGCAGTCTATGGATGTGTAAAATGTAGAAAAATAAATAAAAATGTAATAAATGAATATAAAATTAAGTTTAATGCAGGGTTATTATAGTTAACTAATAAATCTAAAACCATAAAAAATGTGTTACTTGAAATAAAATAAAACATTATTTTATATAAAATATAAACTTTTTATTTGAAATGTCTCATTTTCATTTCATTTAACTTGATGTACTAAAATAAAATTAAAATAAAATAAACTAAATCTATACAGACATAAAAAAAACACAACAAAAGTACTAAAACTGGTAAATAAAATTAAAATATAAATATAAATATATACTGTATATAAAATTAGAAAACTGATTCAAAATATTAATAACAGTATGTCAATGATACTAAAATAACACTGGTTTGATATATTCAGTTCAATGACACTGAACTGAGGGGCATCTGCGATCTCACCTTGTAGGTCAGTGACGATGACCTTGGTGTCGTAGGATCCAGTGAGCAGGTAATGTGCCCCGGGGGAGAAGCGCACCGATCGGACATCGCTGGAGTGAGGTTGGTACGTCTGAACCATGCGCCCGCCTCTGATGTCATACAGCATACAGGAACTGTCCTCCTGCCCTGTTGCCAGCAGACGCCCGCTCGGGTCCACCGCCACCGACGCCACAGGACTGCCTGAGACACACACACACCAGATATACACCACATCAACAATCACAAACTTAACATTACAATTCAACAACACTGACCAAAACTAATTACCTAGAGTGTAAATGTGGAGACAAGATTTATATTCATTTTATTTAGTCAAAAACTTCTCACAATATTTCTGAGTGGGGCATAAAGAGGCAATATAATGTCATACACTGTTGTAATTATTGCTTTAATTGTCCAACACACAATTTTGAAACAGGGTTTTTATAGAGGGTTTATTATAGTTAACTAAAACTAACTTTATTACTCAAAATAAAATAAACTTTAACTGTAATAACATTTTATTTCAGCTGGTGGCTGAGGCAACTTTGTCATTTTCATTTAATTTAACCTCATGTACTACAATAACCAAACCAGAAATAAAAAGTAATAAAAACTATAGAAACATATTTTAGAAAATAAAAAATATATATATATATAAAAAAAAATAAAAAATTACCAACACTTATATAAATAAAAACTGATTCAAAATATTAATAAAAACTATATAATCTCAATGATGCTAAAATAGCACTGGTCTGAAAGTGACTTAAATCTTGTAACATAATATCCAAAATTGCAAAGCACATTAGTATGTGATATGGCATGATGTTCCCAGTGAATCAGGTCAGATATACAGTTTCAGTGCTGGAAAAAACAGGTCAAGTGTTTTGTTTTTTATGTGATACTGTAGCTGTTTTGTTACCATTTCTAAATAGCTTGACCAAAATGGTCTACCAAGAAGATTTCAGCACCACCAGCATCTAATGAACCATCTAGACCAGTTTGAAGTAGCTAATGACCAGCGTAGACCAGCTAGAAACCATGTAAAACCAAAGACCATCAGAAACTGCTACTGGGTCATTTC
The DNA here is from genome assembly GCF_964197995.2 of Scardinius erythrophthalmus. Lineage (NCBI taxonomy): Eukaryota > Metazoa > Chordata > Actinopteri > Cypriniformes > Leuciscidae > Scardinius > Scardinius erythrophthalmus. The sequence continues at coordinate 8,830,439 of NC_138229.1, forward strand.
GTGTCAAATCAACAACATTTTGGAAACTTCCCTGGCCTAAATTTGTTAAAAAAATTCTGAAGAAGGACAACATAGTGATGAAAACCAAAATATTATCTCTTTTCCCTCCATTGACAGAATTTCCCGGCTTTCTTTGTTTTCACTGTTATAAGGTAGGGGGCGCTATTGTGTTCAAATTGTCGAATTTTACTCTAACTTTGGGGGGGAAAAAACAAAAGTAATTTTTCCCAGTTTTGAACAGTCAACATTGGCATATAATGCAACAATGATTGCTTAAGTCAACAGATTTAACTTATAGGCCAACCAATATCTGTGTAAAAATAAAATAATGATTCTGCCATCTTTATCTTTATCTGAAGTAATTTTTACCCCCCTGTAATTTGGCAGATACAGATCTCAAGTGAAAATTGGCATTTTCACCCCCTCTACAAAAATATATTAGATTATTTAGTAAATATCAATCCATGATATTTAATATTTTGGCTTTCTTTTTCATTTATGTATGTCTTTCACCAGAAAAGATTTTTTTAGCCGGGGACCTCTGGTTGAGTTGACATGGAATGACATTTTAATTATGTGCATTTTTCAGCAGGCAAGGTGCTAAAAGAGTAAAATCTTAGGTAAAGAGTAAAGAAGGGAGTGAAGGAGGTGAAGCCCACCTGAGCCTTGGAAGGAAGTCCCCACCACTCTCACACAGCTGGGAACACGCAGGTCCCAAAAACGTACGGTCTTATCCTGAGAGCCAGACGCGATCATCCAGCCCCCCCATGTGTACAGAGACAGAATATGACCTGAGGAGAGAAAACACACACATCACATAAGACGGAAAATATTTATGAGGATCTGCGTGTATTTATAATATAAGGTTGTACCTGTGTGTCCGCTCAGTGCATGCAGTCCCTGTCCTCTCTGGCAGTCGGTGGTGTAGATGTTACAGTCTCCAGCTCCAGCACTGATTAAAATGGCCCCTCCGCTCTCAGGACCCTCCATAAACGCCAGATCTCTGATAGTCCCATCATGCATACTGAACTCCAGATCAGGACCTAAATTTAAATATATAAAGTACAAGTCATTCAACCAAACTACATTATGAATGTTGGTTTGCAATCTTTCTCCCCTCACCTGTAGCATTGCAGGTTTCAGGGTTGAAGGGCAGCACTTTGACGTATTTGTCGTTGGAGCCGGTGGCCAGTAACTGTCCACAGGGGCTCCAGGCCACACAATATATGGAGCCTTTGTGATGCTTGTTCCTCTTGAAGCGGATTGCAGGAGGTTTATTCGTGCCCGAGCCACTGAGAGAAACAACAATACAACTATATAAAGGTTCTAGTTCCCTACAAATTAACTGTCACACTTTGTTGATTCAGCCAGAACAAGTTACATTTGTATGAAAAATTACAAGGACAATTTTTTTTCTTTGGAATAACATGCACTGATGAATCGTTCACAATAAGACTGGGATAGGGTGATCGATATTGACAAAAAATGTCTCCATTTTCAGGGGTTTTGTTGATGAGATGATATTATTAAGTTAGATTAATAAGACACTTTAGGCTGTTACCAATCAAATGAAATAAGTATCAACAAAATCCATGTTTGCACTGCAGAATTGGCATAGAAGCTGCATCTAAAGCGGCATTAAATGTATTACACTGCAATTATGATTGCATTAATAATGCATTAATGTTTAAAAAATATATATTTTAAGTATTCAACTGATACTTTCCAAGCAATACTTTACACATGAAACTAAAACAGCCAGTAGGTGGCGGCAAGTAACTGTGAGTCACTGAGTCATTCATTCAAACAGCTTATTAATTCAGGGACAAAGCAAGTGGCTGTCTTTATTAATGGATCATTGAATCGTTCAATCATTTGGCAAAAACAGCACTCTTGCTCGTTTCTCAGACACTTCATAGTGTTTTTCATTTTCTAGTTTTTTAAATTAAAGTTGGGTGGCTGAAATGAGGATTTCAGGCCCTTGCTTGTATCCCATCATCTATAATGTATCTGATTCAGATCTTTTAAGCAGGTTTTAATTCAGTGTGTGGGCGGCTGACCTCGTGTCCAGTGTGTCGGGGTAGGCACACACGCGCAGAGTTTTAGAGTTGGACCCGACCGCATATAATGTTCCTGTGGGGTGGAAGGCCACGGCGCGGACCGCCTGCGTATCCTCCAGGGTGTTGACCATCACAAACTTGGCTTTAGGCGTCTCTTTCTGGAACATGCGCATATAAACACACATTTTGCATGTGAGAAGATTTATTTGAAGATTATGTTCATTTAATCTCAAATAATCCCTGAACATTCCCTAATCTGTTTTTGATCTGAGAAGTTTTAGAGCTGTAATTAAACCAACACTAAAGCCTTCAGTGGGAGAATGTTTTATTCAGTGAATATTAACCCTGTAAAGCCTGACATTAGAAACAAAAAAACTAATTTGTTTGGCATATTTGTTTTTTGTTGAGTATCTAATTAGACTTTTGAGCTCATACTCAAAGAGGGAAACAAATTTAATTCAAAATATGCAATTTGGGGCAGCTGTTATTTATATGGCCAAAAATATGTATGAAATTCTGATAGCTTGTAAATAATGAGCTCTTTATAACAGTGTAGCAAATTACTTTACACAAAATGCCTATAAATATCAGTTGCCACTCCACAACTCCCAATAATAGGTTCTAGTAAGATGATATTTATATGATTAGTTTTATGATCAATTAGTTTTCGTTTTAATTGTTTTGGGGCAAAACATATAATGCGTTCTAAAATGCTCAATTCTAAAATGCTCAATTCTAAAATGTTTTTACGCGTTCTATAATGGATAAAAACATACAAAACAATGATGATTGAAAGATAACAAATAAAAGTTCCTTAAAACCCATGCCATATTTGATGCTCTCATTTTAACATGATTGTACTAAAGAGTTGCATCAGTTGCATTATTAATATTTACATAATTATTTATATAATATTTACTTTATAAAAATCATTTTTCACAGCAAACGTGGACCACAACCTGAAAGGGGACATTTTTAGAATTACATTAAAAAGCCTTTTACTTGATATAAAGTAAGAGCTATCAATCAGACAAGAGAAGGCATGTAAACAGGTTTTTCAACAATGTTTTGATCATGTTGATATTTTTGAAGTAGGTTATAAATTTGTAAATATGACACAGTAGGCTTTATATGGTTAACTATGTTGAGCTGTAGGGGACGCTGTACCTCTGGGCCTTTAGAGCGGGTCAAACTGCTGTCATTCAGTCCAGTTTTGTCTTCAGTTTGGGCACTGCAGATGAAAACAAAACCTTTTTAGAACCCTAAACATTGGTAAATCACTAAAAACATTACCAAGCAAATTTCACGAGTTTGCTATGACAAAAAGCTAATATTTTTCTCGAAAAACAATCTTATGTTCCGGATTCACTAGGATCATTTATTTTTGAAACTCTTTGAATTATTTTGATGAATCTATTAAGTGTGACTTGAAAGAGTTAAAGAACTGGTGTCTTCTCACCTCTGGGGCAGTACAGGAGACTGGCTGGGCGGAGGGACGGCTGCTTGACCTGCTGACCTCTGAGGAGTGCTGGTGACCACATCGCTGGCTCCTCCAACCCCTTCCTGTGTCTGTGGCGTGGCTGAGGCATCTATCGCCTCGCTGTTGTTGTTACTGCCTCCATTACACTGCTGAGACAGAGCCTGCACCTCTTCTCCCAAATCATCCATTCCCACATTCAGCTCCTCCAGTCTTTGAATAGACCTGCACACATACATACAAAAACATGAAGCTTTAGAGCCAACTTGGTGCCCACAGACTGTTCACTGACCATGCAAATGCACAAAAAAAGAGCTTTCTCAAAATCACAAGATCCTGACAAAATACAATTTGGCTTTATGGAGTGTGTAAGTCAGTAACTAACAAAATAATTTTTTCAGTTGAATTTTAAAATGAACTTTATATCATTATTAGCTAGTAAACTGAGACCATTTGCGATGCATAAATGTGTCTTACAAGCCATGAAACCGTATTTTGCACTATTTTTACATGCTCTGAACCCTGGTTGCAAGTGGACCCAGGGTTTCATCTGAGACATTAACAATTACACTGTAGAGATATATGTAAACTGTACGTGATTATGACCACTGGTCATTTTACATGTCGCTCATACAGTTGCTTCCTGTCAAAGTGACCAGAATGAACTAATACTAATAGTTAAATGCCTGGCTAAATGGGACAAACTTTGAGCTTGCTCAAAAGATTTTATTTTTAAGTTCACATTACTGATGATCACAGTTGCTTTTTTAATAACACACACATCAAAGTGCATATAGCTTATGAAATGTATTAGTGTTTTCTTTGGGGATTTCTCCACCCACTTCAAGTTCCACCATCTGCAGAAGCCTGAGGTTCATCTCATTAGCCTTTCATTTGATATTCATCTTAATCTCTGCCAAACACAAACCACGATTAACACAGTTGGTCATTTCCCTGTGGTCAAGGGGGGTTTCCCCCTCAAAATCCCCTGAAGCAGATGGCATGAGGCCAGTGTGACCAGAATAGGTTTTTATTCGTCCTAATATAGCTATAATATACTTATAGTATAGTTATAGCTAGTATACTTATAGCTATACTTGTATTATATATATTCCAATTAACATCCTAAATTTCTTTAATAACTCACGACCAGTACGGCTTCTGTAGACAGAACAATGAATGTTTCTTGTGCCCTGCCCTCCCCTCTGACACACTGCATTATTTATGGTTGTGGCCTTTAATGATGACATCAGCAGTGGAACGGTACGGCATGGTTCTAAAACCTCCCTTTGTTATGTTTCTGTGTTACAATTGTGCCGTAACCACAGCAACAGAACTAGAGAGGTATCAAAGCCAAACAAGAGAACAGGGTTCTAAAATGACGTCAGTGTTTGTCAGATCCCTCTCTGATTGCATCGTTACATTTAACTAGTTTTCCTGTAGGGTTTCTTGAGGGGTCTGTAATTTGAGTGACTCTTGCAACATCAGTAAATAATTAATACAGTTCCTAAAAAATCCTTCAACATATTTATAGACTCTGAGAGAGAATTACTGACACATTTGGAGTCTGTTTTGTAAAATGGGAGTGATTTATTAAAATCTATTTTAAAAAAATAATCTAAAATCATTGTGTTTAGTCTATCACCTCTTCTTAATCTTTATGAATCCCTCATCTCTTGATGGGGGGGGGGGGTAGAATTCAAAATATAACTTGAAGGGATAGTTCACCCAAAAATGAAAATTCTTTCATAATTTACTCACCCTCATGTCATTCCAAACCCATAAGACTTTCATTCATCTTTGAAACACAAATGAAGATCTTTTTAATGAAATCTGAGAGATTTCTGTGCCTCCATTGAAAGTATATTCACCAAAAAATCTGACACTTCAAACCGTTTATAAATAGATCGTAAAATAAAGCCATATTAATCACGCAGTTCAATCCAAGGCTTCTGAAGAGACGATCGCTTTATAGCTTGCGGCCTTTTTTCACATATAAACATTGATCAGCGAACATACATAGAGCACATCAAACATGGTAAATGGAAACTCAACCATACTTGTTTGATGTGCAACAACAACTAGACTTGAAAAGTTGGATTAAACTGCTCAATTCCTATGGATTTCTTTTACAATCTCTTTATGAACATTTTGGGTGAAAAAACTTTCAGTTTTCATTAAAATATTTTCATTTGTGTTCCAAAGATGTTTGGAACGACATGAAGGTGAGTAATTAATGACAGAATTAAACATTTTTGGGAGAACTAGAAAAGATTTTGGGAAAAAAAGAAGAAGAAAAAAAACAAGCTTCAATGTCACAATTTCAATGAAGCAAAAGAAGTAAACCAAATATAAAATTCAAATATTTTATATTTTTCATACAAATTGTTATGCTGACAATAAAATTATTGTATTATATTAAAGATATTGACTATTTCAGGTATTAGAAAAAAGAAAAAAAAAGGTTGGGTCATGGATGGCATTGCCTACTTGTCAGACTGGAGGAGCAGGGCCACCCATTAAATTTGCCCTGGGAACTATGAATACAAGCTACTACCCTGTCTGGTACTAAATAAAACACTATGTAAATGTGAGTTGAAGGCACACAAATGTAAAACAGGTCATGTGTGTGTATATGTGTTTGTATTCCTTAGAGAATTCTCCACCCACTTCGAGTTCTGTGGCTGCTCGCTGCACCATCTGTAAAACCCTGAGGTCATTCTCATCTACATCTCATTAGTCTTTCATTTGATATTGAACATGCCATGCCTTTTTCTCTGCATCCCACCCTCTTGCTTCTAGCAGCATCAGATTTCACCTTGCGTCTTTGTGTTTGTACACTTCAGCTGGTTTTCTGTACATCAGTGCAGCTCTCAACACAAACGCTGACCTTTGGATGTGATGTTAGCGGTGACGTGGAGCTTGGCTGACCTGGTAAGGAAGGCTTCTGTGAGGTTGTGCTTGGCGGTGGGCGGAGCCTCGTGCTGCTGGACTCCGCCCTCTCGCAGCATCTGCTGGTAGAGTTCCCGCTGCTGCTGCTTCTGTTCCAGATGTTGCTGGACACGCATACGCTGGCGGTAGTACTCCTGAAACTGCTCCGTGGAGTCCCACAACTACACAGAAACAGAGGGGACAAAGATGAGATGAGATGTAACAGAGAGAGAATCTTAAAGTCACCATGAAGTCAAAATGGACAATTCTTATTTTTAGCGCAATTTTCCAACGGACAAAATTGCTAATTTGTTAACTCATGATTTCTGTTCTGTCTGTGCGCACCAATCTTGCACTTCTATCTCCTCCTCAACCAGACCACCTAGAGACTTCGGGTTTTCAGCATTATGTTAAGGAAGGTCTAATCTCAGGAACGCACACAAAAAAAAAAAAAAAAAAAAAAAACATAAAAAGATTTACTATCTCTTAGTGTTGTGATCCCATGACGTCAGAAAATTGCACTAAAACACTCACTGAGTTTTTATTACTTGTTTTATGGAATATAACAGTGTTTATTATAAATGGTTTATTCGTGGACATCATTATTTTTGTTTAATTTACGCCCTATAGTAATCTTTAACCAAAATAACTTCTCCTCCCTCTCGCAGCGACATCTCTTCTCTGATGACATGTTTACTGACACAAGGGCAGGACAAACCTGTCACTCACATGACATCTCAGCAATAGCAAGGCAATTTTGTCTTTTGAGACAATTATGTCTCACCCTAAATTTTTTCTTGTTCATGAAGCCCATTCACTCGGATATACAGTACATCACAATTGATACTTTGCAGTCACGTGATATCTGGCGGGCAACAAACGCGGTTAGTGCATCCAATCGCACAACAACTATCTGGCATGTCGTGTACACCTCAAAACACCAACTTTTGTGTATTAAAACTGGCAACGTCCTGGCAAGATCCTTGATTAGCTTACTGGTTTTCGTTGCTAGAGAATGACGTTCTTGCCCGCCAGCCAGTACAACTGACGTCACGTGCAAAGTATCAATAGAGAAGAAAAGACTATCACAATTTTCTATTTCTGAATTTAAAGCCTAATGCTGAAAAGTTACTCCCATTTCACCCTCAAAGCTTATGAGCAGACAGACACTTTCTGGTCTGGTGAACAGATTTAATACATCACAGCTCTACAGTGATTACTAGCACAGATTAAAAACCCAGACAGGAAATAAACTGTGTTTGTTGTCACAGAGCTCAGAGCCTCTGCAATCAGAGCTATCAATACATTGGCTGTTTCTCAATTCTAAGAACGCAAAGAACGGACTTGCGTTCTCCTGAAGACCGGTCTTGCCAGGCTACCTTAAAAGAACGAACTTGGAAGGACATGAGGAGATGTGCCGTGATCTTGTTTTAGATTTCCTTGTGCAGAGAACACAGTAGGTTAAAGTAAATGGCTGTCTTTCTGAATGTGTCCTCTCTCCTTTATTATTTACTTTGTATACAAATGATTGTAAAGAATTTTAAAAATAGACATATTATAAAATTTGCAGACAACTCTGTAATTGTTTAGTTTATTCAGTGAGGAGGACACAACACATGGACCTGAGTTTGATGATTTCTTTACCTGGTGTCAGGATGCTTAATGTTAAAGAACTTAATGTTCTTTAAACCAAAGAGATGATTATTGACTTTAGCTCTCGGAAGCAATCGATTCAGTATAACCAAACAGCTATAAATGGAATGGGTGTTGAGAGTGTTGAGCAGTAGAAGTATTTCGGCACTATTTTAGATAATAAATCTCCTAGCTGTTGCGGCACGGTGCAATGCGACAACGGTCGTGTGTAGACACGTTGTAACAGTCTCTTAACGATACTAAAACAACACTGTTCTAGCACGACATTCCAGTTAACTTTTTTATTTTCAGAACCCTTCGTACAACAGACTAATGCTGAACAATCTAGAACTCTTTTCATCACAACCTCTGACAGTCAACATTCTAGAACCCTTCACAAAAGAGAGATCTATAAAGGTCAACATTCTAGAACATTCTAGAATTTTTGCTCATACAGTCCCCTCACAAACTCATGCCTAGCCACTGTAGCTTGGAAACAGCCAATCCAAGCCCTCTGCTACTAACAGTGATACAGTACAGTGATAAATTGCAAGTGGTAACTGAGCTTGCCTGCACAGGGCTACAGGCTGTTTATGAGAGAGAAGAGAGTGCACACGCAAACTTCTACTGCTCACAGACAATTACAAGGCATGTTAATAACAACAGCTGGCGCTAATAAATCAGAAAGTCACTAAAGATTAACTTGAATTTGAATGCTAAATTAAAGTTTTACAACATTTACATCAATGCATTTAGCAGATTTTTTATCCAGAGAGACTTGAACAAAGCAATTCGTCAAGGAGCCAACAATATTTGTAAAATACAATGCCAGGTTTATTTGAAAACTAGATTAGGAAGCAAGCTAGAGAAGATGAGATTTTTTGTGTGTGGGAGTTATACTCACATAACTGAATTATTAAGCATGTTGCTTTTCCAATTATTAGTTAAGTAGCCAAGTATCGTTTTATCTAATTTTCAGGAGATATCAATGGATTTATTGACTGACAAAATACCTCATTCTTCTCTGCAGAACCAGGTGCTGGAGCATCTTGACCCGGGGCAGAGGCCGGGCGTGAGTTTTGAGGACCAGGTGAGCTCAACATTTTATCAGATGGAGTTTCAGTTCTGGAGCTGCAAGACCAGAGAGTCCACATTACTGTTTCAGACACACACCTTACACACCTTTGTAATGACTATGTTCTGGAAAGATTCTGCTTTCAAGTCATTCTTCTCTACCACACCCATCAAAGTTTCTCTGAATTGAAAAAGCCTTGAATATGCAACAAACATTGCCATTTTTTTTCACAGGGTGTTTTAAACAATAACAAAAAATTGGAATAATCAAGATTATATAATGCTTATGAAAGAAGTCTCTTATGTTCACCAAGGCTGCATTTATATACAGACATACAGATATACACGTGTATCAGATGATGTTTACCTCTCTGGTGACTCCTCAAAGATGCTGTGACATCCTGAATTCTCCATCATCACACTGCGGTTCAGGTGTTGAAAATTAGCAAACGAGTGTGACATGGGAGAGGTTTTCCCTCCGTCTGTTCCCGTACCTCTCTTCTCTTGGCCAGAGAGACCGTAGGACAGGCCGTCCAGTGCTGGGTTCAGAGAGCGGGTCATGTAGGTGTCTGCAGACTGCGGGCGCCGGAGAGGGGAAGCGGGATACGGGGAGAGCTTGCTGATGAGCGGGGTGAGGAGGTCGGCGTAAGTGGCCTTGGCAGGTTTAACAAGCCGATCCACGTGGATATTGAGCATCTTCTGCTCAAAGGCGCAAGAGAAGACGTTGGGCGACAGGTTCTGAAGCCAAGAAAGCAAGCTCAGGTCGAGATCATCGCAGCCGTTCCCGCACAGCATGTCTATTCCCAGAAGAACCTCACTCTCTGTGATCTCCTCTCCGGTGGCTTTGCTCTGGCAGAACTCCACGCAGCATTCGTACAGTACGCCTTTAATCAGAAGCTGGAATAGACGGTTGGCGCTTGCGCGGAACCCCGCCTCGCTCAGCTTTCGGTCAGCGGGAATAAACTCCGCCACCATGACACAGGCCTCCTCAAAACACTGCACGCGTGCCGTACTCGGATTCCAGTCCTTGAACTCGGCATGGTTGGTGAGGCGGGGCAGCGTCAAGAGAAGGCAAAGCTTGCTGTAGTCATCTTTAGTTGGACAAAACTCTTCCAGAGCATGCAGACACTTCACAGCCTCTTGCATGGTTAGCTCCAACTGAACATAGACAGATAGAATGAGAGAGAGAAGCTTAAGAAAGTTGGTCAGAGCCATTTGAAAACAAGCCCTAAGCAGTTTCTCACATGGTGTTACCATAGTTTTTTGGACATGAAAATCTCTCAAGATTTACATTCTAGTAAAATAAGCGGTTTCACTGTATTTTGATGGTCCCTTTAACACATTCTGTTGTCTAGAAGTAACATTGTACCTACATGTCTACTAACTCTCATTAGAGTATTAGTAGACTGGTAGGGTTAGGGTTAGAATAAGTTGACATGTAGTTGCAAAGTTACTTATAGTCAACAGAATGTTCAAAAGGGACCATCAAAATAAAGTGTTACCAAATAAGCTTAGCAGAAACAAAATAAAGTAAAATGACTTTACATACATGTTCCTTTATCTTCTATATAATATATTATATGATATATATTTATATTTTATATAATATAATATAATATAATATAATATAATATAATATAATATAATATAATATAATATAATATAATATAATATAGATTGGTATAGTTTAAGTTTTATTATAAAGATTATTATTATACATAAACTACAGTTCAAAACTTTAAGGTCGGTGAGGTTTTTAAATATTTTTGAAACTCTCATGCTCACCAAAACTGCATTTATTTTAATGAGAAATATCGTAAACACAGTAATATTGTAAAATATTATTACAATTTAAAATAACTGTCTTCTGTTTGAATATATTTTAAAATGTATTTTCTTCCTGTGATGGTAAAGCTGAATTTTCAGCATCATTACTCCAGTCTTCAGTGTCACATGATCCTTCAGAAATCATTCTAATATGCCAATTTGGTGCACAAAAAAACAAAAACAAAAACATTTATTCTTATTACCAATAATGAAAACAGTTGTGCTGCTTCATATTTTAGTGGAAACTGTGATACTTTTTTTTCAGAATCTTTGATGAATAGATGTTACTCACATGCTGTGGCTCATCCTCAGCAGACATGGCGTTGTTCACACACAAAGCTTCCAGAAACTTCTGTTTCAAAACAATGTAGCGGAACCTGAGAGGCCATGGAAAAATGCACATACAGTATATGTGAAGTTAAACCAGCAGTGTCTGATTTGATTAAAATGTTCATATACATAATTTACATTAAATGTAATATTCAGTGAACCCCTAATCAGAGTTCATGTACAAAATGATACAATTCTAAAGGGTAAAAGATGCCTTATTAATTTATTTTAAGCACAAGTGAGCTCCTATTATTTGGGTTGCAATTCTGGAAAGATTCTGAGCTGATCTCTCACCTTTTCCTGTCAAATTTATCCAGACACTCAAGAGGCTGAATAAACTGTAACACTTCATCCCACTGTCCATCCAGAATGAGCTGCCTGCAGGGGGAGAATGAATATTACCAGTTTCAAACTAAGAACATAAACAAGTTTAGACTATATTTAAAGGAAAATTTAAAATTTTTACCATCTGAATTGATGTTGTTTTACAATGTCTCAAATAGTGATAGTCTCTAGAGACAAACTACATGCAAATTCTTGCTGGTAAAACTCTGGAGTTGTCTTATCAGTCAGACTGTGGCCCTGTTTAGACCTGCTTTTAAGATGCGTATTGGTCGATCGGACCAAATCCATAAAGTTTTTGCTAATTTAATTGCGAATATATTCATGAATAACAAAACATGTAAGTATCATAAACGTTTGCTGGTCACAGAGCTTATTTTCTGCAATAATCCAAAAGCCAATGGAAAAATCCAAATGGGTTTATGTCGATGAAACCAGTGTGATGCTAACTTCTGGGTTGGCCTACAAAAATGTGTCCTCACTGCAGCACTCTAATAAAACAAATGCTTGATTTTCTAGCTTCAATGCAGAGTAAAACTGCTGTAAATTGGCAAAAATATAAGCATTATATTATTGGCTCATGTTAACGCCACATTAGGTGTCACATATATGCCAGTGGTCTTTTTGATTTGAATTCTGCCTGAGGTGTGTTTAGATCATACCTGAGGAAGAGCATGTCGTCTGAGTAGAGGCCATTGATGATCCCGCTCTCCTTCTCCAGGGCCAACATGCTAATGTGCAGCTTGCGTGAGTTTAGGAAGTCCAGCATCACCTTGATGATCTCCACTTCCTTTACATTTATGATCTCCTCAGCCGTCATGGTGGCAAGCTTTCACAGAAAGAATGAGAGAATGAACACTTCGTGTAGAATATGGTTTTATCCAAAAACAGTTATAGTTCACATTTGCTCAAGCGACCAGTGGTGCTCAGGCCTCGTGGGCTTAAACCAGGACCCACTACTAAGGGACGTGAAATTTTTTTTAAGGCAATCGTAATGTAACAGAAGTAGTACTGTAACTTTATTGTGACATACAATATTGTGACAACATCAGAGTTGTTGGGTGTGGTCTTGGTTCTATCCATCAGTTGTTGATTGGATGGAGGCAGATCTAAATGCAAGCTTGTGGTTAATTGTTAAAAAAAGGGGCGGAGTTTCAACGGGTTAAATGATTGGAGAAGATTTGATTAAATATTACAAGGTCCAAAAAACAACAACATTAAACACATGGATGAATCATTCATAATAAGATATAACATGCAAATGAACAGAAATTTGCAATAATTTAGATTGAAAAAAAAAAAACATCTGGCATGGATACTATTATTAATAATTAATTACTAAATTATTTATAATTATATTATATTTAGTTTTTTATTGTTGTAACATTAACAATAAAAAAATAAGTTTAAAGCATTTATTTTTATTATGTTAATTTTAACATTTATTAGACTATTGCATTATTAATATCAAAACTTATGTTAATATTATTTAATGGACCTGAGCTAACAACTAGTTGTATAACCTAATGTTAACAATGATTAATAAATACTGTAATAAATGTATTGCTTATTGTTAGTTAATGTCAGTCGTTGCATTAACTAACACTGACTAGCCTAATTGAAAAATATTGTAAAGTGTTACCAATAGCCTAATTATTTATTATTTCAGTGTATAAAGTCCTCTGATGTAGCAACTGTATAAAACACTGTATTGCTCGAAGACTGCAAGTGAAAAAGTGACAACAACCTTCTAATTAAAATACCAAACATGTTGTGACAAAGAAGAGACAGAAATTGCAGATGTAAACACACAAGCATGGGAGGTGACAGTGACATTCCACCCAAAACAAAACAAAACAGCCTGTTCCTCAAAACTATTCTCTTCACAGCAGATGTTTTCACATCCAAACCTGTTATAAATCACACATAAGAAACATGAGGAACACGTGAAGAAGAAAAATACAGTTCTGCAACAAGCACAATGGTAGTAGCTCACGAATTGGTCTTTTTTGGGGAACTTTAAACCCTTTAGTTTGAACCACTAAGCCACACCACCGGGCCCCAACCTTGCACTCTGGGAAACGCAGATTTGCTTTCTCATGCTTTCCCACCGCTGGATCAGGACGAGATCATTGCAATGTATTTATCTGACCGCTTACATTAATTATATCTTAGATAAGCCACATTACATCCTATGAAGCACCAGTGAGAGGGGACATCCACCCATATCTACATTATTCTGAAGCTGCGGGGGGAGAGTGTTTCATCCAGGCGGAGCAGGAGCAGGAGCAGCAGCCTCTCCGGCCTCGCCTATCCTCAAAACAACAGCGATAAGCGTCGCGAAGAGCGATTTAAATCTCACCTGATGAACTCTACATATACGCGAAGTGCAGAAATCCTCTGTGGGTCCACCGAGGGTGTGTCGACACGCGCTGTCTGGTGTTTTTTTCCTCCGTGTTTCGGGGAGAGAGGATCTTGTTGTCTCTGGCGCTCGCTGGTTGTCAAGCACAAGCTTCCTCTGCGCGCTCCACCAATCCGCGCTCACGCACACAAACCCCCGCAAAACCCGCCCCGGCCTGCGTGTTATTCAACAAACTGAGGCTTAATGCGGATTTGTGATTAGCAGCATTATATACGCATTATACTATGTGTGTAAACCTATACTAAGCCGAGAAAGTAGCGGTTTTTAGAGACTGTTTGGGCTTTGTATGATGTCAGGATTATTTTGTTCTTTTAATGAATTGTAAATTATTACGAACAATTCTCTGAAATAACACGCAAAAAAATAAAAAAGTAAGAAAATACAAGTTACAGAAGTTAAATACCGATATTTGATTCCAAATTCATTGTTCATGGGTTTAAACATTGTCATTTTTTTATGTGGTAATTTTATACAATTCATTTCAAGTTCAACTGACGAATCCAAAACCATAGTTTGATAAAAATTGAAAGAAAATTCTTTCTTTTTTTAGTGAATCTAAAGTAGTCCGACTCCCTAATGAGTCATTCTTGTGAAAAATCTGAATGCATACCATAGACTGTAAAAAATGATGCATACAGCACGGTCACTGTAATCTGACTCTTGAACGTATGACTCTTATGAACCGGTTCTTTTTAGTGAATCAAGCGCGACCGGTGAAGTCTGACTCTCTAATATTCATAATATTAGCTGGTTCTTTTTAGTGAATCAAACACAAGTCAAACGCTTTCAAATAAATTCGAGACGTATATAACTGTTATTATGGAATTTTCATGCTTTTCAGTCATTTTTATAGCCTAAATAACCTTTTCGGTTCCCTTCTATACCCATAATTACTCACAAAGTCATGAATGATGTTATAATAAATAAGTAGACAACAATATTGGATCATAACACAAGGGAAAAATGGGTCAAATAGGTCAATATTTTGGATGTAAATCTGTATTTATGTTAAGGTTAACATTCAAATACAAACAGACAAAGCATATGATGAACAAACACAGCGGACATGACCTGAAAAAAGATTAGACAGCGTGTGGAAATGAACATCTCTCAGAACAACTTTTTATCACTGACCCATACTTGCACCTGTTAAACATCATCTTTTTCATATGAAAAATATCAGTAATATTCAATGGCTTAAAAAATATGCTTAGTATGTAAAACTATATCTGTACAGCATCAATAAATTCAAACGATGATTTACTTCACTTAGTAAAAATAACAAATATCTTTCGATTCTTTTTGCACCAGAAGACAAAATGTCTTACTAGACAACAGCCTGACCAAATATCCCAGCTCTTTAAAATGCACTTCATAATTAAAAATGAGTAACAACATCATTTAGCATTAATACTCACCATCTCTTTGAAAGCTTCATTATATGATATTCAATATTTCAGTTTTTCCTCTGTATTATTTATATGGATTTTTACACTACTCAGTTAACTGATCTGTCTCTCTAAAAGGTATGTTTTAAACATACATGGCACACAGATATTCTGGGCCGTGACACGAGTGATGGCAACATGTCTAGGGACGTATAATTCTAAAGCTACAATGTGTAGTTTTGGTCCTCAACTTCATCAGTTGAAGACCCCATCATTACTTTTACATGACAGATATAGAGCAACACAAGTGTGTTCATTTTGTAGAAAGAGTCTTGAGCGAACCACTCTTACTGTAGCTAATTTTACACGAGTTCTTCTGGAGTAGCAGGTGTGCAACAAGAATTACGAATCCAACCCAAAATATAAAAACACAGACATTAAATAAAGCAAAAAAAGTCAGTTTCTGAGGTTCCAGTACATTAAATGCTTCAACTGCATGACCTTCTGAAAAGTTAGGCTTCAAGTGTAGTATGTCCCTAATATTCTTTTACACCTGCATTTCCACAAACACAAAAGAAGCAGATTGTGTACGATGAAATGACTTGTTCATAAACTCAGTCACTGTGCGTTAAGCATTGCATAAAAGACACGACAAGACAAGCATAAGGCCACAAAATTGAACATGTTTGAAATTAAAATTGGGTAAAAGCGCATCCGTCAAAGACTGTAGAACAGAGGGTCTCAAATTCGCCACAAATGACCATCCAACAAAGCCTGCAAAAGAGTTTTCGTTACATTCAGGATGTGCATTATAATGTCCGATGGGCAAGAACACTCAGTGAGCTGTGAACTTATTTGAGGAGTTTTTTGGGTGTGATTTGTTTCTTGTTCTGCCAGAGGTGGCTGTAGATGGTGATGGCATCCACACTAGCCGACATGGTCTTGGCGGGGATTTTGCTGAACTGTTTCTTATCCGAGCTGTATTTGTAAAGGTTCTCGATCATTTTGGGCGTGATGGTCTTGGGCCCGATGCCAGCTAGCTTGTTGATCTCCTCCGCTTCTGGATAATACGAGTACAGAGAGCGAAACTGGCAGCCAGAGTCTCGGAACAGAATTAGAAAGCTGTTGGCTTCGGTTTTCTCCATTTCCTGGGAAAAAATAAAGCAAATATTTAAAAATATGAAATGATTATTTTTTTCCCTTCAGGTTTAAAATGATAATCTAGACCTCTATACCAAGTAAATCAAGAATTAATTAAAACGGACTGATGTGATTTCTATATATTCCACAGTTCCAGGTGGAATATAAAAAAAAAAAAAAATTCATGAAAAACTATAAAATAAATAAATATTATAATAAAATGAAATAAATAACTAAATAAATATAATTAAATTTCATGTAAAGAATGATAAATAAAAAAATTCACATCAATTAAACTAAAATACAATTGGGCTCCTCAAAAGATTACTGTTTTTATATTAGCATTACACTGCACGCAGATCAAAACGCAGATAGAAAAAAAATATTTTCAACAGCAATGTAAAAAAAATAACATTTTCCCCCTCACCTCCAGGATTTTGTTCTTCTGTCCTTCATTGACGCGGCCCGCGAGGCAGCAGTGAGCCAGTGCGTTCTGGATGATGTATTTGTTTGATTTAGCACTGGGCTCCTTGTACAACTTTGGCCCTAGAGAGGAAGAGAAATAAGAATTAGAGGAGGCGATCAACATTTGTGAGAAGACTACTGTTGAGGTCAAAGTTATGCCATTTATAAGGGTCAGTACATTTATATATGTAATTCCATCCATTTTAAATGCCAAAGTTCAGTGTATTTAGTTTAATGTTGGAGTAAATGGTATATTACTGCATAAAATCTGTTTGTAGCTGATAAAATACAGTAAACACGTTCTTTCTTCTGCATCAAAATGTTTGTTTAAATGTTATTATTCAAACATTTTAATGTTTTTGCAGTTCATTAAAAACAAATTAAGTTAAAACAAATTAATTTAAAAATGTACAAACACTACTGTATATTACTGTTCTAAAGTTTAGGGTCAGTAATGCCCCCCCTTGAAATGAGGCTTTCCCATTACAGGAATAAATTACATTTAATGTATTGTGCATATAATGCATTAAATGCATTAAAGAAGAAAAAAAGTTATTTTGAAGTGCAATGATATTTAATATTAATAATATTTCACAATATTACAGTTTTTTTTATCAAATAAATGCTTTGAAAAAAATTACAAAATCTTACTGACGGCAAAGTTTTCAACAGTGGTGTAGTATCTGAATGAGCAAGTCATACAAAGTGCATGCATGCATAGTAATGAAAAAAGGCCCACCTGTGTATTCTGTGTTAGATGCTGCAGATGATGTTGATTCGAGCTCCCAGTTCTCCCCGTTTCCACTTACTGATGGACACGGTGACAAAAAGCCCTCTGCAGACTCCGGCCTGAGAATAAACAAACATAAACACTGAAAACATCTCTTTAATAAAGACTGAGGTACTAATTTAACAGGTGGGCCCTAATTGAAGGCTGGAAAATCACAGAAGCGAAGCATGGATGCAGCAGAGATATGCTACTCATTGCACTATGTTCTAACTAGGTGCAAGTTTCCGACGACTAATAAAGCCCAAAGTAAAAGCAAAAATGCTGCATGACTTGTCATAGAAGTCATAGCCAATCAGAACATAGGCTATGTGATGTTTTTATACAATGATGCTGAGCATGCTTCTGTTGCACTGAGATGTCAACCAAATGGATAAACAAATCCATGTTGCTTGTAATTTTTTCAGTTGCGGCAGGATTGGATATAAACTAACATGGAGGAGACAGAATTTACAGTCTCACTTGTTGCTTTATGACACTGCACCTGGTTAATACACAATGTTACACTGAGGACCTGTTTACATCTGGCATTCAGATGCATTTTGGTCGGATCACAAGTGCACGACACTACTGTAAATACAGGTGTAAACGGGGTCTTAAGTGCTTTGAGCTTGTTCACTTTCAACCACTTCCAGAGGTAGTCGAAAACACATTTGAACGGATTGCTTTTGTAGTGTAAAAAACACTCAAGTGGTCGAATGGATGCATTCAAACAGCCACAAAAGTGGACTTGCAGCTGTCAGAGCAGAAATGAAAGCTGCTGCAATCCATATGTTTTTCCGTAGTCTCCTATCGCGTTCATGTGTAAATTGCTTTAGCTTCTTTTGTCCATTAGATTGAAAGATCTGAAAAAAATATACACCCGCCCATAGACCCTCCCCTCAAAGAAATCAGGAGAGAAGTGGTTATAAGTGTACAAAAGAGATGGATTAAAATACCAGGTTAAATGGGAATGAGTCTCCCTCGACTACTTGTGATCCGATCGACCAAACAGCATCTTAATACCATGGCGTAAACAGGGTCTGAGTCTAATAACCAATTGCTTAAAAGATGAGCCATTTTCTGTCGCTGCAATGATAAAGTAGCTGATAAATAAACACCATTGCAAAGAAACATGAGAATCACAAGAAAATCAAGTAAACTAAAAATATTGATTGTTCTATAACATATATGGTTATAGTTCAAAGATGATAATTATATAACCGTTTATTATGTTCCACCAATGTGCTGATGAACCAGTGAACTGATCTGTCCAAGCGAATGAGTTTGTTCAGCTGAAATGACCGTCAGCACTGTGAGGTAATGACATGTTTGTGATGCTGTCTGCAGACTGACCTTCCCTTTCTCCCTTTAGGGGAGCTCAGAAAGAAACACAGATTGCCAGGAGACAGTCTGCTGCCTCTGAGCAACCAGCACAGAGAAAAGACAGAGATACCAAAGACAGAGGGAGGACAGAAGGTTATGAACACGACCCGTCTCACAGCAATAGAGATGTGTGCCAGTGTTGATTAACACAAGAACGTGTCGTTTGTGATCACGACAATAACTCATTATTTTCTCTGCTTTTGAATAATCTTTTACAGGGAAGGTAATGGTGAATTGGACATGGTCTCACCTAGAGGTCCTCTTGTCTGATTGGACGCTCTCATTGTCTGCCAAGTTAAGGGAGGCGAGTGATAAGCTGGACACGGAATATCCACGAGGCCGTGACCCTGGACACACAAATACACATATTTGCATATGCATACACGTAATTTGCATACATTTTCTGTAGCCAGTTTGAAAAGCTCTGTAGATATCACAACAGCAAATTAAATGTGGAATTTTAATATCATTAAAAATATAAATATCTGATTACAAAATAAAAAACATAGGTATATTATTAATTAATAATATTTTAACAAATAAAATAGAATTAATTTAAGAATTGTATTAAAATCACATATATTATTAAAACATAAATACTTTACAAAAATCAAAATATATTAATAACTATTAATAATATACAATAATTAGAATTAATACATTTTTACATACAAAATTTAAAATATAGATATACTATTAATATTCTTAATATTGTAAATTTAATTAGAATATTATTATTAAAATGATTTTCAATGATTAAATTAATATATTGAAGTTTAATAAGCAGAAACAAAAAGTAAGCCATTCATAGGTTCATATCTCTATAAAGTGTAACTGCTGTGGCTCTGTCACAGCAACACTGATTTCCCCTCGTACCTGTGGCTGTCCGTGCTGGAGGTTTCGGAGACTCCATGATGTCTCTGTGCATAGATTTGGGGCGTGGCTTCTTTTGCTTGACACCAGGGGGGCGGGGCTTAACGACACTGTCCATGTCATCCATCAGTTTCAGCTGCTTCTTCCTCATATATTCATTTCTTATGAACTCTCGTCTTGCCTTCTCTTCTTCCTTCTTCACAAGATCCTCTTCCGCTTTCAATCTGATCAAGGAAGCAGAGATTTCATGCATTTCAAGCAAGTCTACAAATATAATGACTTTTACAAACCATTTAAGATTAATTTAAATACAGAAGTAAAACAGGTGAATGTTGCATGGAGTTTTAGTAAAAAATATAGGTAATTGTTACATTATATTACTACGTATACAGCTGCATGTAAATGAAAAAAAAAATAGTTCCCCTACTTTAAAAAAAAAACCTTTTGGTGCCATTTTAGCACAAATAAATAGAGTTATATATAATATTTTTAATAGTTACAACTATAATTTATATTGTATTTTAAATAACTCTAGTGTATATTGATTTCTGTGAACATGACATGTTGAATTAGTTGTGCTGTCTTTGATTGTGTGGCTTTGTTTTCTGTGATCGTGTCATTTTCTATTATTGTGTTGTGTTTTGTGTTTGTGGTGTTTTTCGTACCGTGCTGCTTCTTTCTTCTGTTCTATCTCGGCCTCCTGTTGCTGTTTCTTCATCTGCATCTCTTTCTCCCTCCGCAGCCTTTTCTCCATTAGAGCTACTTTCTTCTGTGCAACATCCTCCTCTCCCTTCAGGTCGTCCTGAGTCACAGCAACACAAACAAACAATTATCCAGTCTGACACAGAAGCTCATGTGCAGCTGGCTGGATGAGACAATGTCTCTCACAGAACATTGTGATGTGCTTCATGAAGAAAAAAACAACACATTTTTAAAACACAAAATGTTCAGTTCAATGGAGTGTTTACTTGAGATGAATTAAAAAGAATAACAAAGACACTTGTTGAAGCCCCTGAACAGAGAAACATAGGCTGTCACAACCATTTATATCAATATATAGGCTACACATTATATGGACCCTTTTCACAGACTGTGATGACAAGAGTTATCAACATCGCAAATCGAGTAAAGATTTATATACAGTGCTATGCATAAGTTTAGACACCCATACTAAAGTTGACTAAAAAGAGGAATAAAAAATCATCTTTTGGAAACTGAACTTAATGCCTTAATTTAAATAATTAGGAAAAATCCAACCTTTAAGGTCACCAATTTTCTTTGTGAATGAATAATGTATCGTAAATAAATAAATATTCTTCCTTAAAATACAGGGTGCACAAGTTTGGACACCCCTATGTTAAATTCCCATAGAGACAGGCAGATTTTTATTTTTAAAGGCCAGTTACTTCATGGATCCAGGATACTATGCATCCTGATAAATAAGATTGGCATGGTTTTATTTCAGTTAGCCTAATAGCTAGTTTGATTTGCATTGAGAGATGATCTTATGGAAAGTACTCCATGCCAATCTCTAGGTATGGTGAAGGCTATGTGATGATGTGGGGCTATTTTAGCTCCAAAGGCCAAGGGAACTTTATCAGGATGCATAGTATCCTGAATCCATGAAGTAACTGGCCTTTAAAAATACAAATCTGCCTGCCTCTATGGGAATTAAGGAAGAACATTTATTTATTTATGATACATTATTCATTCACAAAGAAAATTGGTGTCCTTAAAGGTTGGATTTTTCCTATTTTTTTTTTATTAAAGCATTAAGTTCAATTTCCAAAAGATGATTTTTTATTCCTCTTTTTAGTCAACTTTAGCATGGGTGTCTAAACTTATGCATAGCACTGTATATATATATATATATTTTTTTTTTTTAAATGAACACAAGTTTATAATGCTATACTTTGTTTGATATTACTTTGGCAGTAAATGACAAAAAAATATATTATAGTTGATTTTTTATTATATAAAATGATTAATGCTGCGCCAAGGGTGTTTATAATACAACGTCTGAGGGAGTGACGGCAAATATGACATCTTTCTCTCCTCTAACCAATGTAATCAGTCTCTCTATATTTTTTCCTCTCTTTTGGAAAGTCTGCTATTGGAGACATTGGGAATACAAATATTATATTTGCCGTCGTCTCGTGTTCACTATTATAGAATTTTACCCAACTATGATGAGTTCCGCTTCTGATAACCCCTGAAATGTGAAATGGGTCTATTATTTGGTCTGAACCGTGGTGCATTTGCATCATCAAAGCTGCAGCTGTTTACCCCTGTTGCTTGGTAATGATGATGCAGGAGAAGGCAGCAAAATGCATTGCATTGCTCACCTCACTTTTATATTTTTGTTTTTGAACCTTTGGTTTTGTTTTCAAAGTGTTAACACATCACGGCACTTGCATCTATCCACCTCGAATGTACTGAAAATGTTATAAAAAAGTCCATTCCTGTTAAAGGCGAGCAGAAATAACATACATTCTCTCTGCTCACACTGCATCAGTCACGCTTGTCAATCAAAATTAAAGTACCCTTAGAGAAAAAATAAATAAATAAATAAATGATCTGTATATTCTCATCCCTTTGATATGTCTCAAGCCTAAAGCATACATTGGTTTTTACTAGGGATGTCCCAAGCCTATCTCAAGGATCGGTATTGGGGCCGATTAAGTGTTTTTTGTACTGATCGGTATTGGCTTTCCTAAGCCTGATCCTTCATTTTATGTCAGCTGTCATGCACAGTAGGTGGCGGTATGCACCTTCAATTGGGTTTGCCAACCACCATTAAAGGCAAAAAAGAAGCTAGAATGTGTGTGCTTGACGCCCGAGAACCAATGAGGTCTGTTCTAGCGTGTCACACGCGCATCTTCGACTTTCCGTGTTTAGCATATCTGACTCGCACTTTTGTAACAAATCACTCTAAAGCTATGGGTTGCGTCCAGCCTCGGACTTGAGTGACAGACAGGCATTCTGACATCGCAAACTTCATGCTTTCTAAACCTTAAATCCACTTATTTTTCTTTTTGTTGCAATTATTCAGCTTACTGTACATATAAAATTCAAGAAGTTATATAAGTAGTAACATATTTAGAATTGTGACCACACAGTCTGTTTACATCAGATTACATCTACCAATGTCCTTATACAGTATATATATATATATATATATATATATATATATATATATATATATAGAGAGAGAGAGAGAGAGAGAGAGAGAGAGAGAGAATTACTGTAGTAATTATTATATTGGAATTAAAATATAAAAAGGATGCCCCTTTTTTACATTTGAGCACCTAGGAAACTCTGCACATCCCTGAATTCATTGGATTGATTTTAATAAATTTATTGTACTTTTAAGTGGGCACCAAGCACTGGGAAAACACAAGTATCGGATCAGGACTCTGTATCGGCAGATACTCAATTTTCAATTACTCGGATCGGATTGGAGGCACAAAAAACTTGATCGGAACATCCCTAGTTTTTACGCATACAATAAGGGTAAGAGTACAGTGACAATTTCATCATCAGCATAGTATGTGCATACTGTACGTGAACTCAATTTTTTCTAACTGGACATTTTCCAAATACGCAAAGTATTTGGGCCAAAACTTAAGTATACTTTGAGCTTCAGTTATGTAGGCAGCTTTTCTCTATATGTGTGTGCTTTCTGCTCTCCCTACTTTGTATGTAAATATCTAAGTCTCACCTTGTAGAAGAAGCCACAGCACATCTTCTGGTCTGGTCCAGTCTCTGTTTCTTTGTTGCTCTCCAGGTCATACCCATCTAGAGGCTTTAGAATAGAGAGAGGAACCTCAATCAGATCCTTCTTCTTTTGCGACTCTTCTTCATTTATGTTCCCACTTGCCGTTTCCGTCGAACGGTCCATTGTCGGCTGAGACAGAACCTCAGATGTTGGTGCATTCATGTTTCTATCATGTTTTGCGTCTTCCTGCTTTGCGTCACCTTGAGCAGTCTGTGCATTTGCAGCAATTTTTTGTGCGTCCTCACTTGAAGGTCCCTCGTCATGTCCCAAGTATGCAAATGAGCTGGTCTGCATCTGGCTGGGCAAGAAACGTCTAAGTCGAGGCAGGCTGTCCACCGACTGCTGCGTGTTGAGTATGCGGCTGAAGGGCGTCACCTTCAGGTCGTTGGGCCTTGGCGTTCGTGGCGTCCTTGCATGGAAAGACGCGGACTTTCTTTTGATCAGAGAGGGCGAACGGTGTGATGTGCGTGGCGAGCCGGTGGATGACAAAATGGGGGAGAGCGACCCCACCGAACCTCGACCCACTACACTGCTGCTGCGCAACTCACGCAGCTGTTTGCGTGGCGCCGGGTCCGGCGGCGAAATCACCCAACTCTGGTGATCGCGCATCTGCATGATGCGTTCCTGCTGCTGTGCCAAACGCTGCATCTCCGACTGTAGGAAGCTCAAAGACGTGTTCAGGCGCTCGATGGATCGATTGTACTCTGCCAAGTCCACCTCCACGGCTGCTTCCTCCAGGGGGGATTTCGGCGGGGCACCATCTGGTCGACATCTCTCCAGTCTGGAATTGGAGTCATTCAAATTCAAGGGTGTCTTCAGAGGTTGAGAGTCACTGATCTCTTTTTCCTGACCATCTGGTCCTTTGCTGTCACCCCCTAGTGGCGACACGACTCCTTTACGCCTGACCACGTTGAGGAAGGCGGTCCTGCCCATGCGCTGCCGGTGACGTGTGAAAGCCGCTTCGACTTTCTTCTTCTGCGCCTCAATGGCTCTGCGTTTCTCTTCCAGTTTCATCTTCAACTGCACCATCTCCGACGCCAACAGTTGTGAGGGATCACGAGGGGAGGTGATGCGAGCAGGGCTGCGTGCGTCAGGAGTAATCGAGCGAACCGTTCCTGTCGCTCCTGGGGTTGAGACGTTCAGCTCGCCACTCTCAGGCGTGTTACCGCCACTACTGCTGCTACGCCCATCGCCGTGGTTCAGTTTACGAAATTTCTGTTCGGCGAAGCTGGTCATGCGAACTGCAGAACCCAACGAGGAGGCCATGCTGGTGGCCAGGGAACGCATTCCTAAAAGGCTTGGGCACGGGCTGCCGACAGTCTCCGGAAGTGGACAGGAACGAGCTTCATGATCTTGGTCCATGTCCGAGTAGTCCTTCAGGGACGAATCCTCATCCTGTCCATCCTGGATGTCCTCGGTACGGACATGGATTCCAGTGTCCATGTCAGTAGAGGTGGAATTTAGGTCCGCATCGTCTGCTCTGACCTTGGAAAGCGAGTCCTCAGAATTGTTTGAGTCAGTGCCGGAGTTGTGGGAAGATGGGTTGTGCAGGAAAAAGGCGCTGTCTCCAGATGGGGGCTGCAAGCTGCTGTGGGGTTGTTCAGAGTCATGGATGATCTTCAGGGCTTCTTCTATACTAGGAGTGTTGGGCTGAGGGTCATACGAAGGGCTGAGGTTATCTGCTGACACGCCATTTGAGTACCTGAAACATGGGATATTCATTCAATTATAGTGAACTCTCAAGATTTAGATAACTTACTTCAAAATAAAACAGCTTGACAATGAACATGATAAAAACTAACATTTCTTTAATGTTTATTGTTGACCATAAAAATGTAACAATCTTTTTTAAAGATTAATATCATTAAAGGAATAGATAAGTGAAAAATGTTAATGGTTAACTGAAAATTCTGTCATTATTTCTCTCCCTTATGACTTTCTTTCTTCCAAGAAATACAAAAGTTTAATAGAATTTTTAGAAAACATATGATGACAAAAATGACAAAAAAGGCACCATAAAAGTAGTTCAAATGACTGTTGTTAAAATGAAACAATATTTCATGTCTTCTGGAGACATTTGAGCATATGAGACATGAGCATCCAACATCCATCCCTGTTCACATTTATTTTACATTCACCCAAACCTCTCTTTTTGAGGGTGAAACAACATCAGGGTGAGTAAATGCTACATAAAGGGCAAAGAAAAAAGAAAAAAGAACAAACAAATAAATAAAAATAAAAGATATACCCAGTGTAGTTTCCCAGACGATGTCTGCTGGATTTCTCATCATCCTCCTCATGTATTTTGCTGTTGGCGTTCCCGTTAACGGGCTGGAACGAAAGGTTCCTCCGCATTCCTCGGGTGGCATGGTGGACTTTAAAACACAAACCTTCTGTGCTTGCCGATCGGTTCAGTCCACGTCTTGAAGATGGACTTGAGCTGTCATCAAGTGGAATCTCAAATGATATCCCATGAGCTGAAGACCTGAGGTGAAGACAAAGGATTATATATCTGGAGCACGTAAAGACAGAGTAAGAGAGTGAAAGGGATAGAGAGTTAGTATAGGGCGCAGACCGTTTCTCTTTCGGCCATGTCCCCACACATCCGTCCACATATGACATGGATGATGACTGCCTGATAACTGCTGGGAAAGAAAGAAATACCCATTTACTTTCCAACAACAGCAAGTAAATGTTTACAATGAAATAAAAGCTTAATCTACATTTATTCCATGCATTCAAGCTACAAATTGTATCAGTATGTGTGTGATCGCTGTGAATGGAACCTATTGCTAGAGCCATGTTGTACCAGTTGAGCTACAGTATCCAACTAAAGAGGGATGCAAAATCTCTTTTTAGCTTTATGAAGGAATGACTAATTTTTTTAAGTCTTACCTGAATTGTCATTTTCATTTTCAGGTTGTGACCTATAGGACGAAATTGTTTGAAATATAAATTCTTGCATAAAATCATGATAAATTAAAACTCAAACTTGCATTGTAATAAAGACAAACCTAGACTGCTCTGGACTGCCTGGTCTTTGGATCAGTTTTTGTTTGGTTATGGGAGCCAGATTATTGGACTGGGATGGGTCAAAAGCTAAAAAAGAAAATATATGAAACTTAGCGTTAACCAAATACATAGCATGAACACCAAACATAACACCCGATGAGAGGAACCTTACCTTTGGTATTGACTGTGCGGGGCTGAACAAAAGATGGTTTCACAACTTCACACCACCAGAATAGCTCTGCCATAAACACAAGGTAGTTACTCTGAAACAAATAAACAGATGATAATATTAATTAGGAGAATAAGATACAGCTCAAAGAAAGAGGAGAACTGAAGATACCTACATGGATGAATTTTGGACAATCATTTGAATCTTGCAAAAAGAAAGAAATGAAGGGTCTGATGTGTGTGTGAAGTGCTGCTCATATAATGTTGTTCTGTAACCACAAGGTGCCACTGTTCTCCTTTAAATAGAGATTGAGCCTTTACAGACCTTTACTAACTTCATGAATAGTGTATTCAAAATGAAATTATAGCATACTGCTTACTATGGGTATAAAATATATATTGTTTTCTATTTCAAAAATGTAAAAACATTGTCCCATGATCTTTTTACATTGCATATTGAGTTCAACAAATGGCGTCCAGCTATTAATTCAGAAAAAAGCTTTCTTTAATCCAGGTTTGTGTAAATGATGCATCAGTTTAGAGGGTCATCTGTTGATGTATTCATCTGACATCAACACATTCTGTTGTGAAGGAAACAGAATTGTGCAAGTTTAAGCTATTGAAATACTATAATAACTGTGCAAAATGCACTTTAAATAGTGTATAGTCTATTAGAGTGTATTTATTGAAAGAAACAGCACAGCAGCCATGAGAGGAACAAAGCAACCGGGGCAGCCTGACACGAACAGAACAGACCCAGAACTCTCTGCAGATTTATTCAGTCCAGACACATTTATTTCTGCACAGATAAGGACTGTTAGCCTCATGAAAAAGGCCTCATTTAGTGTAATCACAACATTTAAGGCCTAAATGACCAAAGAAATCAGATGTACCTTTGTTTTACTGGAGAGTATGTGATTGGCTGAAACAGCCGACAAGCATTTTAACTGACCACAGACTCATCTGACATAACGGCAAACCCACGGCTGCCGGATTGGAAAATGTAACACATTTTGCTCAAAGCTTTTAACTGGCTGGTGTCATGATGGTGGCTATGTGAGGTAAAGGCTACACATGGAGTGTGTTTATCTAGACAAACTGCTTCACTAACATAACTGTCTGAGGCGATCCACATGGCAGCGCTCTCCCACTCACAAACTATGACTCAGTCATTCCAAACGGTCAGATTTAAAACACGCACTGGTCGGTTTTCCCATCCTGCATCAGCCCTGCTGAAATTCCCTGTAATACTCCAGTTATCACTCATTCATGGTCTCAAACTAAAAAA
This sequence comes from Scardinius erythrophthalmus, assembly GCF_964197995.2. Taxonomy (NCBI): domain Eukaryota; kingdom Metazoa; phylum Chordata; class Actinopteri; order Cypriniformes; family Leuciscidae; genus Scardinius; species Scardinius erythrophthalmus. Next base: position 8,858,798 of record NC_138229.1, read on the forward strand.
GGATATTCAGTGGAAAATCACCACAGAAAGTGCCCAGATTCCGTATCCTAGAAACCATACAAAGTTTGCAACACTGAACCAAATAGGAAACACGCATCCTACTCATTGTTGAAACATCTGAGAAACTTCAGATGCTAAATCATACCAGGAAAAACAAGCAATACAATTTTCCACTGGTTAGTCAACTTACATTGTCTTCAGTAATATGGTGATATAAAATCAGCACACAAAACTAAATTGTCATGCAACACACCATCATGGTCACCCAAAATTAAAACTGTCATCATTTACTTATCCTCATGTTGCTTCAAACCTGTATGACTTTCTTTCTTTTGTGGAATACAAAAGAAGATATTTTGAAGAATGTCGGTAACCAAACAGTTTTGGTGACCACTGACTTCCAGTGGACAAAACAACAACAACAACAACAACGACAACAACAACAACAACAACGAGACATTTCAAAAAATATCTTTGTTTCACAAAAGAAAGAAAGTCATACAGGTTTGGAATGAAATAAGGATAAGTAAATGATGACAACATTTTTGAGTGAACTATCCCTTTAAGAAAGCACAGATCTCCTCAATAAGCCACACAATTTGAGGTTCATAAACAATGTGCGCCAAGAAGTTTCACATTTAGAGTTAGGGGTTTGTTCAAATCCATACCTCTTAGTATGTTAAACAGTAATAGTGATGTAACATTAAATATGTGCAAAAACAAATGCAAGAGATATGAAAACATCAGTCATCAAAACATGTCAAGATGATCTATAAATCAAAATAAATTTATCAATCAATCTTTCGGTAAAATGGTATCAGTAAAGAGAAGTGAAGTGAAGTGAAGAAGTGCTGCACGTGGACGTCAGGCTTTACCTTGATGGTGCTGGAGGCGTACAGCATATCCTCCAGGGTGAAGTGACAGCAGTTGCTGAGGTTTTCCCTGCAGAACTCCTGGATCAGCTGGAGATTGTACAGACTGTCAGCCAATGACATTGTTTCTTTGATACAGATATCTGGATGGGGAGGGAACAAACCACATAACAGCCAATGACGTTATGAATTAATCTGAGGGGGCGGAGACAGAACACAAGTAGAAGCCAATGGAGTCTTTGAGGGCGGGAACAGAATGCGTGATGTAATGAACAGAATCCTCCGAGTCACGGGGTGGGGATGTGTTTATGTTTGAATAACTGCTCCTCTGTTCTCTCTCAAACTTTCATTCACACACTCCTACTCGCTGTTTATTCCTTTCACTCATTTCTTCTTCCACCCTCATGTACCCACATTCGTATAAAGAAACGGTAACACTTTGTTTTACTGCATCCTTGATACATATGTTACATGTACTTACCATAGTAATAACAGTAAATTGTGCATAATTACATGCAACTAACCCTCAACCAAACTCTAATCCTTCCCTAACCCTATAATAAGTACATGTAGTTACTTATTATTACTCAGCACTTAAATATATAATTACACTGTAACAATGGCACCTTAAAATAAAGAGTAACCCGAGAAATTAAAACTTTTATTCAGCAAGGATGCATTTAATTGATCAAAAGTGACAGAAAAGATTTCAATGTTATCTTTTTATTCATCAAAGAATCCTGAAAAAAATGTATCACGGTTTTCACTAAAATATTTCACTTTAGTATAATCAACACAACTGTTTTCAACACTGATAATAATAAGAAATATTTCTTGAGCACCAAATCAACATATTAAAATTATTTCTGAAGGATCATGTGAATTTTTTAGGCTTTTGTAGTACAACTTATTTTCTTTTAAGCAGAGTGTAAAATAAAATAAAAAACCCTGCCATTATTTCAATAAGTCACTTTTAAAGAGACACAGAGACAGTGTCCTTCAGCTGACCCTGAATATTTGAACGTTGTTATGCTCCTATCATGAGGGTCTTCAGAGAGAGTTTAGTGGATAATGTAGTTTTCCTGATGCTGTTTGTGTGTGTACGTCTGTTATCTACAGGACCAGATTAGGGGCAGAGTATTTTGTTGAGGGTTTATCTGTATAGGCCTCTGTTCAACAACAACACCTCTCAATGAAACTAAATGAAGACACACTTCTTTCTGACTAAAATAGTGTAGTCTTATAGGCCAATTTCCAGGAAAAGTCTAGTCTAAAACACAAGAAACTTTAGCAGTATTAGTTAAGATTAGAAAATCATTCCTTATTGTGCAGTTTAATGTCAGAGATGTGGTCTAGCAGTGTCATGTATGGTTTAGGCAAAGATACCAATAAACAGGATTTAAGTGCAGCAGTCCAGTGTTTAAAAACAAAGTTGACAAAATACTCAGAGAACGCTTGACTAGAGACATGGGAACAGAACAACCAAACTTCGTAAGACGAGATCGGACAAAGAAATGAAACACCGTGCTTAAATAACAGAGTGAACTAATCAAGCAAAACAACATAAGGTGCACACTAATCAATCAGTAACCATGGAGACAGATGACATGAAAAAAACAACTCATAGTAACACAAATGCAGATAACACATATCAGAACCCTGACAAGCAGTTAAAACACATTCTATGACACAAAAAGCTTTGGTGCTCATGCGGCTGACACAAATTTGAGTCCAACTCATGGCACTTCCCAATCCTGTCATTCTCCTCCAAAAATAAAATAAAATAAAATAAAATAAAAATGAGCAGTTTAATATAAAAAATGTATTAAAAGTTTGCCCAAAAAATGCACAATCTGTTATCATTAACTCCATATAGATTGATGTCTGTTCAAGACCTGAAATGCAGAGCATACATTATATGGACTACTTTTTTGTCCTTTTTAGAAAAATGACAGCCCCTGGTCACGGCAAAAAGCAACGTAATTTTTTCCCCGAAACGTTTGTGTTCTACAGAAGAAACTAATTAACATCAGGGTGGATAAATACTGACAGATTTTTTATTTTTTTTTGGATGAGCTATACCTTTAATTTAGAGAGAAAGTCTACAATAAAACCAACTGATTATGGCCCCAGAACCACTCAATGAGTTAAGGCCCTTTCCTGACATGCCATCATTACATATCAATGCCACTCTATAAAGCAACTTATCTCTCTCTCTCTCTCTCTCTCTCTCTCTCTCTCTCTATATATATATATATATATATATATATACACTGTATATACATACAGTACCTATATAGTCTCTTATGCTCACTAAGGCTGCATTTATTTATTTTTTAAATTCCTTCAGAAATCATTCTAATTTGCTGTTTTGTTGCTCAAGAAACCTTCATTATTATTATTATTATTATTATTATCATCAATGTTGAAAACAGTTTTTGCTGCTTAACAGACGAAGGTTGAAACTTGTTAGGAGAAACAGATCGATATTTCTCACATCACTAAGAAGAGTTTCCAGCAGCAGTACCTTCCAGTGGCACAGCATCAGGACAGTAGAAGTGCAGCAGTGCAGCCAGTGCGCAGCCGTCTGTGTTGTCCTTCAGGAGATTATCCACCAGGGGGAGACAAAGAGCCGGACGTGCTTTAGAGTCTTCTTTCCTGTACCGCCCCTGTGGATTACACACACACAGAATGGTTGCCATGACAGCAAGATTGTTAAAATGCATAATAATCAGACATGAGATCACTAAAGAATTCTGATATCTTCTTGTTATTTGATTTGTATAAGCAAACCTACTTAACCTAGCATCTCTCAAACTTAGCATTTCATCTCTAGTTTATACAGTCTTGACTTTCTGATATTTGTGTTACTTGTGAATATTTTATGGGTTGTGGGTGTGTTTGAGTTTGCTGTGTGTGTTTAGGTGTGTCAAGTTACAAAGGCAGGTAAACAAAACCGGTCTTTGGACAATTGAATGCAGTTTATAGGCACTGCGCATGTTTATACGGAAGTGTTCCTCATCCCTTCCTTCACTGTGACTTTATGCATATTTTTAGTAAGAACAACCTGCAAAGCAGTACCCTGTCTTGCATTAACTCAAAAAGAATATTTCCAGGGTAAGTACTGCTGAAATTTTTATTGATTCTCAAGCTGTAGAATGATGTACTAATTGTTTAGTAGCTATGTTACATTTTTAACTACTTTCTAGACTTAATTGTCATTTACAAATCAAATATTTCTGTAAGATGAAAGTAAATGAAGACTCAATAGATGGCATTTATCATCATTTATCACTTAATGCCATTTAATGAGATTAATTTATCACTGTAGTCAGTCTTCAATAGAATCTAAATGTAAAGACCCCCTGTGGTGAAAATCAAGTTTTTAATTATTTTATATGTCTGTGTCGTGTTTTAATACGCCAAACCATGTACGCATTCATCATTCAACACCATTGCTGTGTATTTTCTCCTTAAAAACGGTAGTGTACCAGTGTATTCTCTCCTACTGTCACACATTTTTAACCAATCTTGTCAATGTGTGGGCAGGGCTTTTCCTATCATTATTTCTAAGGATACTGATTTTTAGAAGGGAGCTGTCTGACTCTGAAATGGTCAATGGGAACATGGTTTGTGTAACATTAGCAACACATTATTAGCTGTTTGATAACGTAGTCAAGCCAAAGGTTAATCATATCAATTACCATAATGTGTCGACTAGGGATGTCAATTTACACAAATTCCCACTATCGATCGTCGTTTAAATTAACAATACTGCAATATGCGTCTACTGCTGTAACATAAAGCCAACAGCATGACAGTGTGCGCAAATGCTGCTCAAAACGCCATGTTCCTCACCAAATGAATGAGAAGGGTTTTTAATCTAAAAAGTGCTTATAGTTATATAAATATAAATATATTGCAAATATAACACGTCTAAATAATACAACGCGTCACCAACGCCGCCTCTGATGCGTGCTTGTCAGAATGTGTGCTCCTGTTGTGGACACGCTCTTCCTAGAACAACATGCTGAATTTATTACAATATCTTTACAATGTTATGTAATATGACAGTCCCAATAATAGTCATTATTGGTTGTCCATTTCTGTTTGAGCTGCATGCGCTGAAGCTGATCTCTGGCATGCTTTACTAAGTTAATTCCTAACCAAATGCATCCTATATGAGATAAGTCAGATATAGATAGGCTTACACAAAATAAACACAATATTACAACTTAAATTTGGACAAAACAAAAGGCTGCGAAAAATGCTCATGCAAACTTATAGTCATGATGAATATGCAACTCTAGCTGTAAAATGGTCCCAAACAAAACTACGGCGGCACGCTCGCTTCATTTTTCTGCTTTACATGTTTTTGCAGAGTGTTTTTGTGGTTGGGTGTGTTTAAGTTTGCTCTGGTTTAGGTGTGTCAAATTACAAAGGCAGCCAGGTAAACAATAAAAACTGGTCTTGGTCTTTGGAAAGCAGTATATAGGCACAGTGAATGTTTTTACGGAAGTGTTCTTCAACACTACCTTCACTGTGATATGCCTTTTAGTAAAAACAACCTGCAAAGCAGTACCCAGTCTTGCATTAACTCAAAAAGAAGATTTAGAGTGATTTCTCAAGATCCGCATACTAAATTAAGCAATGGTGTAGAGTTACATTTAAGCTATTTTAAGGCATGAAGAAATTATTTTCACAAGAAAAAACATTTATGTTTTTTGATTATCAAAGATAAGTTTAAGGAATAAAATTATTGACTGCAGGGGGACTTTACAGAAAAAATTGTTGTTTCAGACTCAAAATATTCTGAATATCTCCTCACCTTTTGAACTGCGCAGGGTTCTCCTATATCTCGGACTCTCTGTCCTTGAGCCAAAAGGTCACTAAGATTTTCATTTACCTGCATTGGAAAATGAACACATGCAATAAGCATGTAGCATACATAGGGACACACAAGAACAAAACAAAAAAACAGATTCATACACAATTTTTTTCTGTGTATTCTGCTAACAGGTTAATTTACACACATTTTAGAAATAAACTGCCCATTCATATTTTTATTTACATTAAATCTATGATCTAAAGTAAAAAAAAAAATAGGTTAAATGGTTAAAGAATGGCTTTCAAGAAAACTTTCAAGATACCTGGGCAAGGCATACAGTTGATTTAAGGAAACAAAGCAAAGATGTGTGCAATTCTGTGCAATTATGAATGATCCTGTAGAGTAATGGGCCTCTGAAACAGTGAATAACTGTGTGGATTTAATTTTAAATATATCTTTGTCTTATTTTGTCTTGTCAGCTGCATGCTTGGTAACACAAGGTGAGAAAAAAACAGGGATGAACAGAGCTTAGAGTGTTTTCATACTCCAAAAGAGGTAAGATAAACAACAGAACACACTATTTTGATATTCTACTTCCTACAAAAGGAAAGTTTTAGTTTTATTTTAGTTAAAAGCATAATGCTAAACACCATAATCACACATTTAATTATGTCTGTCATATCAAAATGAGTGGACAAACTAATGGAAAAATGTGTTTGAATGTCAAAAAATGTACCTGATTCAAAAATACATCACTTTAAGAGTTCAAGTAAGTTCACAAAGAATTTTATCTTACAAATAGGAACCCTCCAATGAGTTCCTAGTTTAGCTTAAAACCTATGCACAAAAACACTTAAGAACAAGTTTTACAAAGGAACTCTTAAAGGGGTCATATAATGCCATTTTTGTACAAGCTAATATGATTCTTTAGGGTCTAAATTAAAAGTTTGTAATATACTTTAATTAAAAATTCTCATTAGTATTGTAAGAAAACACTAATTTTACCTGGTCAAAAACAGCTCTGTTTTCAGCACGCCGTTTCAGTGCATGTGTTTTTAAATGATAATGAGCTTTGCTCACCCCGCCCCTCTGTTCTGTGGGTACACCGTATTAGACATTCTCTGACCGTATCTAACACAATAACCACGTGTTATTCGTTATAAACGTGTGATTATGAATTATATTGAGAACGTCGTACATAGAAAACATGCCGTAATGTACCCTGAGTGTAAACCTTAGACGCATTCATTGTGAAGCCTGCAGCAAGGTTTGCAAATTTCGCAAAGATTAATATAAATGCTAATATAAAGGTTAATAAAACATTACACTCACATCTTCTGGAGGTTCAGCAGGAACACGTTGGTACCGATCCGTTTTTTCTCGTTTGTAAAGCTGTCTGGTGTGAAATGATTCGCGTAAACATGAAAACATGGACGATTGTGGGGAATCCCCGTGAGGGAATCCCCGCGTCAATCCTTTGGGCATATCGCTTCAAAAACAAAACTCAGCCACTGCGTCTTCAACGGCTCGGATTTAGGAACATCAAAATGACTGCTGTGTTCCTTATTACATCTAAGAACAGAACACCACAATCGCTTAGACGCCATTCTACTCCAGCATATCAACAATGGCGGACTACTATGACGACAGCTGTCACAGCTCGCTCAGGGCGGGTCTTGTGTTGAAACACGGCTGTCAATCACAATAGCGGGAGGGGCGTACGATCTTATGACGTCACAATATCGAACGGCTTGATTTCATAGATGGTCAAACATATAAGGAGATTAAAACAAAACCACTGGATGGATTTTAATCATGATAGGATGGTTGTGTACAGGCACTGCCAACAGACATTTCAGTGCAATCAACTTGTAAAAGTGCATGTACCATTATATGACCCCTTTAAAGGGTCATGAAACCCTAAACCAATTTTTCTGAGATTTTAACAGAGGTAGGTGTGTTGAACACCATAGAAGACAATGTTATAATCTGTAAAATTTAATAATAGGATATAAATGGTTAAATTTGAGTTTGTATCGGCTATTTTCGTCTTCCGGGTTTGAAATCTTCATCGAGTCCACGTCACAGGATGTGACGTTTTTCTGTACGGATCGTCCGGTGATGACTCATTGTTCTCTCACAATTATTAATGAGGCTGAGCCTTCATATCCAATGAGAAGACACTTCACTGAATTAATCATGATACCACGTGGATCTTTCCAAAGACAGACATGTCAAACTGTGATATCGCGTAGTAGATGAGAGAGGCAATGATGGGACGCGCGTTTGTTTTCATGGTGCAAAAGTTCCAGTGCATCTTTCCCCGCGATGCTGCCAGGGCTGGACTCTGACTGCGGGCGGTTGGTTGGCCATCAACCACGGGCACATCTAAACTATGTGTGTGTAGCAACCATTCAACTGGAGAATGGTGGACTTCAGCCTTGTACACCAATGCAGGTTTCGTCTTGCTAGTGATGCGGTCCCGAGGACTTTTCTATCGCTTCAGAGGTGTGTGTGTGTGTGTGTGTGTGTGTGTGTGTGTGTGTGTGTGTCTAAATGTAACCCTGACCGTTTTTACTTGCCTTTTGTTAAATAATCACTCGTTATTAAAAGGTAGATATTTCGATAATACATCAACGCATGCTTAGTTTGTGCAAATTTATGTCACATTCATTGTCCATCTTGAGTGGGTTTAGGGGGCGCGTAGTCTAGGCTATTTACGGAACGTTTTTTTTTTTTTTTTTAAGCGGAAAATTTATTATTTTCAAATATATGCATTTATAGTGTTAGTGTATATAAACAAATATATATTTTATAATGGCCGATATGCATGTACATGTATATGTTTTAAATAGAATGATTACTGTAGTAGGCTAATATGTGTAGCAGGGCATTCAGTTACTTTTTAAGGACAAAAATAAGGTGTCAGTGTATTTCATTAGACTTTAACTTTGCCAGCTATAAAAAATCTAGCATTTCCTCACGTTTTACCACTGACAGTGACGGTCGATATGCATTGGCCACTGGCTTTGACCACACCAACTCCCCCTCCCTTCTTCTCACAGCCACCACGCCCATTTAAGTTGCATTTTTCAAAAAGATTTTGAGCTAGACTTGAGCTGAAAGAGGGGGGTTTCATGACCCTTTAATATAATAGTAAGGCAGGGTTGATCTCATTGCTGGATGTCATTTTTTATTGCTATGACATGATGTTACACACACTCTTTTAAATCGCACATATAGAAGCATGGCAGGCAGGCAGGCAGCGGGAAGGAGAAATATATAAAAATAGAAATATATAACTATATGAAAAACAAAGCTACATCTGAACTGGTATTTGGATATAGTTACAGACCTGGGCTGGATTTCCCGAAACCTTCTTAACGCTACGTCGTTCTTAAGTTATACCTTAAAGGGTAACTAAACCCCAGGTCAGAGCCTGACTCCACCCACTGGCAATATTTAAAAAATGCTGGAAAAGTGGGCAGACCCCAGCGGAGATAGACGTGTCTTCATGCAAAGAATAAAATTGTCATTACACTGCTTGTTGTTAGCTTTTTAATTATATTATCCAAAGGTACATCAGCTGGCAAACCATTAGGCAGTAAAGGCTTTAGAGTCAGTGTGTTTAAAGGGAATGATTGTGGTGGGGAGTTTGCTCAAACTATGGCAGCAATACAGCGAATAGTTGTTCTAAAAGACGGTGCCATCCGCGGAGCGCTTTCAAAGGCCAGTGAAAGCATACTGTAGTGGCCGTTTGTCAACAAAGTAACAAAAATCTCAACTCAAAGTTCAAATCAAACAAAATCAAAAAGCCACTGATGCACCGTGGGTTTTGGTGTCGCGGGTGGGAAAAACATCAGGTCCAAACAAGTATTAAAATTCAACAAAACGTGGTTTATTTTTTGACTGAAGTCGAGCAAACACAGAACAAAACAAATTTCCTGTGCCTCTCCCGCTCCGGTAAAAAATCATATGCCTAACCTGGTGCATACTAGTCCCTGCCGTGCGCTTACCTAAATAACCTATAGTGCCCTCTAGCGTGCATGAAACAAACAAAACAAATAATAAACTAACAAAACACTAACAGAAATTTAATCATAATTAAATCAAAAAATGAATAAATTTATCATAATGAAATCTAAACACAACACTAAATCGCTCCAACACTCCAGCCCCTAATTGTGCATTAAATCACAATTACGTCGATCTTTCAAAGGAGCTATTCACTCAACCCTAACCTACAACTAGATATAGCATATCATACATCAGCTTCGGTTTCCGGTCTTCCTTGTGGTGAACCTAAAACAAAACCAAAGATAGATAGAGACAAAAAGGGAGAGAAAAAGCAAGAAAGAGAGAGAGAGTCCATGGAGTCACACCCCTGCTTCCAGCAGCAGACAGAGCTTGGTCACTGGCCTCTCCAGAATGCTGGTTCTTGTCCGAAGGCGCACAGAACGCACCAGGCCCCTTGCATCTGCTCTCACGTCCAAAATTTTCCCCATCAGCCAAGATCCTCTTGGGGCGGTGGCATCTGCAATGAGGACGATGTCTCCAGGAGTGAGACTTCTCCTTGGTCTTATCCACTTTTGTCTCTCTTGCATCATTGGTAAGTATTCAGCAATCCATCTTTTCCAAAAAAGTTCTGCCATATATTGTGCTTGCCTCCACCTCTTCCTGATGTACAGGTCACTGTGGTCAAATAATCCTGGTGGCATGACTGGCTTGCCTTTTAACGTCAGAATGTGACTAGGTGTGAGTGCCTCCAGGTCATCTGGGTCATCAGAGACCTTTGTAATTGGTCTGTCATTTAATATGGCCTCAGCCTCACAGAACACAGTATGGAGTCCTTCATCGTCCAGAACTTGTTGTTTGAGAACTGAAGTGAGAACACTCTTCACCGAACGAATCAAGCACTCCCACACACCGCCGTGATGGGAAGCTGCAGCTGTGTTGAAGTTCCACTTTATGCCATCCTCAACAAAGGCTCTCTGAATGTTTCCATGATTTAACCCAGCCAGACTTTCTTTCAACTCCCTATTGGCTCCGACAAAGTTTGTACCATTGTCAGACCTGATAGAGGAAACTGGGCCTCGTCTACAGATGAACCTCCGGACAGCATTTATACAGGAATCTGTATCCAGCGTATGTGCCACCTCCAAATGCACAGCACGGCTGGTGAAACATGTGAATAACACTCCATACCTTTTAAGAAGACTCCTGCCTCTTTTAACGTCGATAGGCCCAAAATAGTCAACTCCTACGCCCGTAAAAGGGGCTCTATCAGGCAACACCCTTTCCTCAGGCAAGTCTGCCATCTTCTGTTCAAGAAGCTTTCCTCTATTGCGTCTGCAGACCACACATTCAGATATCACCTTCCTGGCAGCGGAATTTGCATTAATAATCCAATACTTCTGACGCAGCTTAGCCAGAATGTGATTTCTTCCGGCATGCCCCAGTTGATGATGAATATGGCGCAGAATCAGTATGGATACATGCAGATCGTTGGACAGAATGACAGGATGTTTGGATTCTGCTGGCATTGCTGCTCGACCCAGCCGACCACCTACTCTGAGGATTCCATCATCCATCACAGGATCTAGTCTGTACAGCGGACTTCCCTTGGAAACACTTTTGCAGCCACTCTTCAATAATGCAATTTCAGCTTTAAACTTATGTTCTTGTACATACTGAATAATTGCATGTTCTGCTTTCACAAAATCTTCAGGAATCAGACTCTGTCCTTTGAGCATGGCTTTAAAGCTCTGAAATTTCCTTTCCACTGCAGGTCCTTGAGTCTCCAGCTCGTCCTTGTTGAAGTCTGCAGAGGCACACAACTCCTTCCTCTTATGTCCCAATAACACAAGAGCTCTCTTAACCCTCAGCAACCAAGCAACAGACCTTTTTAGTTTTTTCCAAGATGAAAAAGTAACAAAGCAGGCGATCTGTGGCACACTCAAAATCCACAACAACACAGTTTGCTATCAAATCCCTTTTGACCTCTGGGTCATTTACAGGAATCGCATCGAGCTCAGCATCCAACTTAGGCCAAACCTCCTCTGGCTCAAAAAGAAACTCTAGACCATTTATCCATCTCCTGCCTTTCAGGAAAGTCTCTGCCCTCATTCCTCTTGATGCATCATCTGCGGGATTCTCCTTTGATCCAACATATCTCCACTGATGAACACTTGCTGCATCTCTGATGAAGGAAACTCTGTTTGCGACAAAAGTGTGAAATCTCCTGGTTTCATTACAGATGTATTTAAGAACAGTTGCGCTGTCTGTCCAGAAAACTGACTTCTCCAGTTTCAGTTGCAACTCCTTTTGAAGCATTTTATCAACTCGGACTGCAAGAACCGCCGCTGTAAGTTCCAGTCGAGGAATCGTTGTCTGTTTTAGTGGAGCAACTCTGGCCTTTCCAAACAGAAATGCAACCTGAACTCTGTCATTCCTTTTCAGTCTCAAATACGACACTGTTCCATATCCAAATTGGCTGGCGTCAGAAAAGTGGTGAAGCTGTGCTGTGTCAGGGTCTTTAAAATCTCTGGATTTAATACAGCGATCCACATTGAACTCAGCCATCTTCTGGAGATCCTCCAACCATTCAAACCACCTTTTAGAGAGGGAATGAGGAATGGCTTCATCCCACCCCAAGCCTCTTCTACAAAGCTCCTGTAACAACAGTTTGGCTGGAATAGTAAATGGGGCTAAAAATCCTAAGGGGTCATACAGTGAGCTGACCACTGACAAAATACCTCTTCTGGTCTGTGGCTGTTCCTGTAATGAGGTCCTAAACTTGAATTTGTCGGTTTCAATGCACCACTGTAGTCCCAATGCTCGCTCCATTGGAAGTTGATCCGTGTCCAAATCCAGCTCCATCACTTCCTTTGCTCTACAGTCTTCAGCAATTGACAGCAACACTGTTCGGCTGTTGCTGATCCATTTGGAAAGATTAAATCCTCCTTTGTGACAAAGTGCAGTCAGATCCTTAACCAGTTGCACTGCTTCCTCCTCTGAGGCCACTGATTTCAAGCAGTCGTCAACATAAAAATTGCTTTTGACTGTATTTACCACTTCATGAGGGAAATGTTGGGCATTATCAACTGCAGTTCTCCTCAATGCATAATTTGCACAACTTGGTGAAGATACTGCTCCAAACAAATGTGCTTTCATGCGATGTTCCTCTGGAGAATGTGAAGTATCTCCACCAGGCCACCAGAGAAAGCAGAGAAAGTTGATATGCTTTCCAGAAACATGAACTTGGTGATACATTGCTTGAATGTCGGCCATCACTGCAACAGGCTGTCTGAATCGAACAAGGACCCCGATTAAAGAGTTTGTTAAATCAGGGCCCTGCAACAGCTGACAGTTCAGTGATGTCCCTCTGTATGCTGCTCCACAGTCAAAAACAACTCGCAGCTTGCCCTTTCTGGGATGATAACCCCCATGATGAGGAAGATACCAAACATTTCCATCAGTCTGCTTTAGTTGATCAGAAGGCACAAGCTCAGCATATCCTTGCTTCACCATGTCATTTACAAATGTGATGTATTGTTCCTTGAACTGACCATTCTTGACAAACTTTCTTTTCAAGCTCTGGAGGCGCTGTTCTGCAACGCGACGATTGTTTGGCAGCAGGGGATTTTCCTCCTTGAAAGGTAAGTCAATGCAATAATGGTCTCCAATTAACTTTGTGGTGTTGTTCATGACGTTCATAAACTTTACATCCTCTCTGGACATTTCAAGCTGCTCATCCGATGACCTCTCATTAAAGTCATAGTTAAACTGTTTAACCAGCATTTCCTAAAGATGTTCAACAGAGATTCTGTTTGATGTTACAGCAGAGTAGTCACTTTTATTCCTGTTGCTCCCACCACGAAGTGGACCATTATTGACCCAACCAACTCTGGTTCTGACAGCATAAGGTCCCTCATCCTGGCTGTTGATTAGCTCCCAGGGCTCCATCACTTTTGGTGCATCCGTTCCAATGAGCAAATCAATGCCTTCATCAATGTCATGAAGCTTAACAGCCTTGAGATAAGACCACTGTTCCAAATCTTCTTGTCGTGGAATATTGAGTGTGGAAACAGGCATATCCTTTTGCGTTAAGACGCCAGGTAACTCAATAAAATCATTCATATTTATCCAAGAACTTCAAGACCGGACAGCATATGAGCATTTACAATCTTCTTTTGACCCATTGTTCTTAACAGAATACTTGTTCTTTTACCCTTTACATTCAATCTTCTTGCCAAACTATCTGTACAAAACGTTCCTGAACTCCCGGGATCCAAGAAAGCATATGTCTGCACAGTTTTGTTGCTCCTCTGGCTCTTGACTTTGACTGCAACAATAGAAAAAATTGAGGCATCTTTGTGACCAGCCCCAATATGGCCACAAGTCTGAGACACTGAAGGTGAAGCATTGGTTGAGCTCACAGACTGTTGATTGGAGGATGTTCCTTTATCCTGCCGCTCTATATGAAGGACACTTGGGTGATTTTGGTGACAAGCATTGCAGTCCAAACATTTTCTACAATCTTTACTCATGTGGCCCACTTTCAGACATCCAAAGCAGATTCCTTTTTCTTTAATGAAATTAATCTTATCCCTGTGTACTTTCATTTTGAACTGTGAACATTGATCCAATGAATGATTACCTTGTGTACAAAACAGGCAATTAAGAGGAAAGTGTCTGGCATTGTTTCCTGTATGTTGAGTTATAACTCCTTCTTTGACTGCAGTGACATTGGTGGCAAAACTGCTCCCTCTTTTCCTTTGTTTGAAGTGACTGGCATTGGATGTTTTGGAGTTGGTGAGCAGTAGGTCTTGGATGTTACCAAAGACTGGATCAGAAGCAATCTTGACTTGTCTTTCTATAAATCCTACCAGATCAGTGAACGTTGCTCTATCACCTCTTCGTTCTTGCAGATCACAAGCAACATTTCTCCACTTTTCCCTTAATTTGTAGGGAAGTTTCAAGATGATACTCCTCGTGTTTGATGGTAAATCCAGCTCTTTCATGTGCATCAAGTGTTCTGTTAAATTTGCACATCCACGCAGAAACAAAGAAAATGATTGCAACCCTTTAATATCCTCGCTTTTAACAGGTGTCCAGTTAAGTATCTTTTCCATATATGCAGCAGCAATTTTGTGTTCATTTCCAAAGTGCTCTGCAAGAAGACTTTTGGCTCTGTGGTATCCCTGCTCTGATGGTAAATGCTGACAACTGTGCACCAGGTCCTGTGGCTGCCCCCTGGTGTACTGTTCAAGAAAATGTAAACGATCACTCCATTTATCTGTTTTAGCCTCCACCCCATTTTCAAAAGCTCTGATAAAAGATCTGTATTGGAGAGGGTCTCCATCAAACACAGAGATATTCCTAGATGGGAGGACAGCACACAGATTTTGTTAGACAAGCAAAGCAGCGATGTCATTTTGTTTTTGCATAATGTTTAAAACATCATTTTGATAGTTGTCAGTCAAAGCTTGGGTCTGATGGTAAGCATGTCCCATGTGCACTTCGTTTACAGTTTGCATCACATGAACTGGAGCATCAGCCTTTAATGTCATTTCATCCATTTGTTTACTTTGTCTTTGTTTAGGCTTAACAACTGGTGGTTGGAGTCCAGAAGCAGACAAACCAAGAGCATGATCATTGCCATTCATGATATCTGGGACAAAAGTGTTGGCGTCGGCATTTAAATCACTCACTCCTCGTGGCTTATTCCTTTTATAATAAGAATTCATGCCGTCTAAACATTTTGAGCCACACTGTGACCTGGTTTCCAAAACATGAAGCTTTGCGTTTGTTGCTGCCAATTCCGTTTCAAGCTCAAGTTGCTCCATTTCTCTCCTTAGTTTTTCCTGTTGCGCTTCAATTTGATGTTTCCTTTTCTGCGCAGCGATGCGCTCCTCGAGAGCTGCCTTGTCGGCCTCCGCTTTAATGCGCGCAGATGACGTCGAAGAAGTCCGTGATAGTTGAGAGTGTGCCTTTTCAAAGCTCGATTTTACACTTGAAACGTTTGAGACACTATCTTCAGGATTTATTTCATCAGCATTACATTGATCATCAGGAGTATCTTTATTTTGCTCAGCACGTAAATCATGCACGTCAGAGAGCCATTTTTTTACCTTCTTTGTGAAATCACGATATTCTGTCATTTTGTCCGTGAAATATTTACTTTGTCTTTCAACTTCATCTTTGGGCAAAGGTAGACTCATAAAAGATTTATGGACATCATGTGCGTCTTCGCAACACCTTACAAACACAGAAAGCTCATTCTTTATTGAATCAACATTTTCCTTTGATGTCATTAACTCATTCATGTGTTTCATACACTTTTTGGCCTGTTTGCATTTTTCACTCCTTTTTTCCTGGAGTGTCATCACACTATATTCTATACCTTTAGCAGACATTTTAACAGTTCTTTTAGGCTTTTCAGTATCGTTTGCACCAACGTCGGACATTTCCGTTTCTTTTATTTATTTTCCTTTTTTGTTTGCAAACAAATCACACAGTTCATTGACGCACAAGAGAGCAGGTTTGCAAAACACACGATGATTATTGATCATCAGATCCTCTTCGTTAAACAAACACACACTGCCGGACTTTTTATGCATGAATGAAAGCACGTGGCCATGCGTAAAGGTAGACGTGTGACATTCAACCAATTCCTTGTGAAATACTGTCAAACTCCACTCGTTTGGCCGTTTTCCATTACGGCTCTAAACAGTTGTATCACTGACTTACCGGTGTCTTTGAGAAGGTTAAACGTCTTGTGTGATCTGGGGCAGAATGCGCCTTGTCGCCACCTCAGCTGAATCTTAGACTGCTTAATATCTTTTGTCCATAAATCCACATCCAAGCGATCCGATAAGTCCAATTTTGAAGAGTTCAAAGGCGGGTTTTTTACTTGATTGTAGTGGCCGTTTGTCAACGAAGTAACAAAAATCTCAAGTCAAAGTTCAAATCAAACAAAATCAAAAAGCCACTGATGCACCGTGGGTTTTGGTGTACGCGCAGGGGCGGATTAAGGTGGTCAGGGGCCCCTAGGCTGCTCTTTGTGTGAGGCCCCCCCTAAAAATTTATTTAGTGCCATGCATGGTCCACACGCAACTACGGTGAACTGGCACACATTGGCCCTCATTTATCATTCTTGCGTAGAAACGGGCATATAGGCTATGTTGGCGTAAGAGAGCCAACACTACAATGTTTCCTTTACATTCCTTCAAGTGGTGGCCAATTCACATCTACCCTACTTGTTTTTTTATCTTGTTTTTTTTTGTTTTTTTTTCTTATGGGCTAGTTAGGGTCTTTTTTTGTTCGCAGCGCGGTTGTTTGTTTTTCTTCACAAAAACAAACTTTTAATATATTCTCATTTGTCAAGAATTATAAAAAATCGTTAATAAGCTCATAATTTGTGCTAAAATATAGTCTAAATGTTTAGTTTTAAGAACAATTTTAAAAAGCTGGTTATGTCCATTTTGATGTTTCTGTGCAAGTTCAGCAGACAGTGAGGTTCGGGTTTGTTCCGATCAGAGCTCGTGAGCGGAGACGGAGAGCGCATTTCTGAATATTCCGCAGGTTCACACGCTCAACACAGAAGAATGGCCTGCTGCCTGGCTCGGAAATATGTGGAATAAGGGCTGCTTCCGACAAAAATTTTTTCTAGTCGACTAGTAGTTGTTCATTTAAGCCATTCGTGGACAAATCGCCCCTTTATATTAATTTAATTACTTAGGCTATATACCCTAAGAGCGTTTATAGCCGCATTCAAGCGCACGAACACACGCATAAAGCTTGCCACAAAGAACCGGTAAAAGTAATGATTATGAATGTGTCTAAAAAGCAAGGAGACATTTAATTATTTATTAATATACTGGTGTTTTCTGTGTCGCTGCAAAGATGACGATGCTGACTCGCCATGATCGCCAGAGAGAAATGCAAATTTCAGATGACATATTCAGAGAGTAGCCTATTTCTTTTGGTTATGAATATTTTCGTTTGCAAGTAGACATTTCAAGCTTTCTATAATAGCCTATATTTCTCAAATCTGTGAGGCACAAGCTGAGTTTCGGCGCCCTCCAGTTCACGTGCAATGCAAGTGATCCTGCCGGCGCCTTATTACATTGTCTGCTATATATTTTCTTCTTATCTATTAAATACAGGCAATTGGTTGATAAAACATTGATCAAAATTAAGATACAATTTATACAAAACGATATCTTTTAAAAAGAGACTTTCTACAAAACAAGACTCAATGAAGTGGTCAAAATCATGTTTTACCCACTCCATGTCTCCAGACATTGCGCATCTCATGGTGTATAATATCTTTCTCATGCTGCATGCTCACTTTCATAATCAACATTGATTAAATTAAAAAACATAATGACGTCAAATATTTTCTAACCCAGCCCTTGGCCCTGTTGCAACAGTCGTTGTTTAGGTAGGCTACCTTAAACGCGCACACAGTCTCGGAGTCATCGCTGCAACCAGGAGATGAAGAGAGCTGAGATCCACATCACCTAGCACATCTTCGTCTCTGCCACCCCAGGATGATAGCGCGGCCGTTGCTAGGAGGGCGCCAGCGCCTCTGCCTCGCGAGTGGATGATAGCCCTGAAGACGCCTAGTAATGGTATACCTTTAGTGGTAGACTAGTATACCTTTAGTTACCTTATGAGTCTTCGTTGCGCGCTAAGAGACAACATTATCGGGAAACGCAGCCCAGGTATGATGCGTAGGCTATGATGTGTAATGGAGATTCCAAAGCGCTCTTCTTTGGTCAGAACCATGGAGAGCGATCGCGGATAGGTCCGTCCTATGCACCGAAACATTTTACAATGCAACAAAATATTTAAAGGTCATCAAGCTATTAAAATCTATATTATGTATACGCACAGATAATATAACAGTATAGGCCTATTAGTCAGTAATTTTTATTAGGTTAAACAGTGATTCGATAAGGTTTTTAATTTAAGGCCCACCCACAATTGGTCTGGCCCATTCAAAACTGGAATCCTGGCGCCGTGCCTTTGCGCTTCAGTAAAAAAAAAAAAAAAAAAAAAATTGTCTGGCCAATCCGAGGCCCCTGCACACGTGGGGCCCCTAAGCTGCAGCCTAGGCAAGCCTGTGCATTAATCCGCGCCAGTGTACGCGGGTGGGAAAAACATCAGGTCCAAACAAGTATTAATATTCAACAAAACGTGGTTTATTTTTTGACTGAAGTCGAGCAAACACAGAACAAAACAAATTTCCTGTGCCTCTCCCGCTCCGGTAAAAAACCATATGCCTAACCTGGTGCATACTAGTCCCTGCCGTGCGCTTACCTAAATAACCTATAGTGCCCCCTAGCGTGCATGAAACAAACAAAACAAATAATAAACTAACAAAACACTAACAGAAATTTAATCATAATTAAATAAAAAAATGAATAAATTTATCATAATGAAATCTAAACACAACACTAAATAGCTCCAACACATACTGTCAGTTAAGTCCTATTCGGACGCTAATGTTTCTTATGGGCTTGTACGATAATTTCCACATTTACAGGGGTCAGTTGGTTATTTTTTATTGCCGTCTGTTATACCTTAACCCCTTAAACCCGGACACCCTTGATTGGTACCTTGGTAGGTTTAGGACTGCTGTGGACAGCTGACTCCTAAAGTTTTTTGATGTTCTTCATATTCTGTGTTGGTCAGTTCGCAGCAGTGATAGGAATGATCTTTTCCAACAAGTATAAAATGATTTTTACCTTTTATGGGCATTTTTACCTTCACAAAGCCATTTATTGTTAACCTAATTAAATGTATACATCATCTTGTGTGTCAAATTCTTACATTTAATTAGAATATTAAGACACTATTGAGCTGTTACTAATCAAATGAAATCAGTATCAACAAAATGTATCTTTGAAATGCAGAGGAAACAGAAGCTGCATCTTAAGTGGCATTCAGATGCATTTACTTTAGATGACTGTTAAATGCAGCTCAGAGTTGATATGAATGCATTTAACCTGCAGTTATAAGTGCATAAATAATGTTTTGATATTTTAAACATAAAACGTTGAATATTGATATTTTTAAAAATGTAAAAAAATGAAAAGATACTTTAAATGTGAAATTAAAACTGCATCATTAAAAGTCATTGTTAATGAGTAAGTCATTCATTCAAAAGGCTGATTCATTCAGGAACGAAGCATTCATTAAAGCTACTTAATGAGTGAGTCATTGAGTCATTCATTCATTCACCTAAGGCCCTGTCCCAAATAGCACCCTAAGCACTCGCGGTCTTCATCTGAGTTTGCACTTTTGTGAAGTAACGCCGCTTTGACTGTCGGGAAGAAGTCTGCTGTGGAGCTTGCATCAGTGTGGGCTAGCAAAAGTGCACATCGTGGGCGCATATCAACCGCAAAGGGGGCGCTCGCGAGCACCCTTCTGACACCTAAAATGAAAAATGGGACAGCCTATGATTTCAGGTTTTGGACTTAACAGACACACACACGCACCAGCCATTGTAAGTCCACAAGACCAAAAGTGCATATGAGGTGTGCTATTTGGGACAGGGCCTAAGTGTGTTGCTCAGATATGCAAACAGGTCAGTGGCTTTGCTTGGAACTATTTTTATTGGCAAAATAGAACAAAAGCAGGTAATCTTATGTCTAAAATGTAAGTCACTTAAAAGGTGAAGTAGGTGATCTCAAGATTAAATGCTTGAAAGAACACGTCTGTCTGTAGTGTACTCTTTTTTCTTTTTATTCTTATTTTTCTTTTTTTCTTATTTATTTTAAGCAAATTTACACACAACATAGGCATTGAACAAACAATATTAACAATTTACAATTCTCAAAGGGCAGACATAGTTGCAAATTACAATAAGTAACAGTCTCAAATCAAATATACAATCATAAGGGGCAAGGAAGAGAAAATAAATTAATAAAATCAATAAAAAATAAAAAAGCCTAAATAAAAAATTATATTAAATAATTGAAAGAACAACATTTCTAGAAAAGTAGGATATTGCAAGGTGTTGCAAGGAGCTATAGGGTACATAGCTCACTGAAGAAACTGGCTACTGTAGTAGCTTTTATTCCTTTGAAAGGGTACGTCTGCCTGTACTCTGTATAGCATGAAATGTGCTAATGACGTGTAATGTGTGCACGAGGGTGTGTAAAAACATAGGTTGACAGACAGGTAGGACATTGTATTAATTTATTCGGACCGAATATAATGATTGGATTTACATTTTATGGTCCTACGCCTTCCACAGATTATAAAAATACATTTAGATCGTTTAACATAGTGATTGCTATCATGATATGAGGAGACTTTCAACCAGTATAACAAAAAATGGTTCTGTAGAGAATCACCTATTGCACTTTTAACTTATTGTACTTATTTTATTATTGTTTATTGAACTGTTGTATTAAATAAAATTCACATTTGTAATCATCATGCTAATTCTTCATATGATATTGATTAACTTGACTAAAATCTATATAAAAGACATACAGGTATTTTTGCCCCCTATCTTAAATATATGAGGCATTCTAAATGCATTTTATTAGACTAAATCACATAGTGAAAGCATGCACACTAAATTTGCCCGGAAAAGAGTCTAACCTACTATACTACATCACGTAGTGTAAGTGTGCGATCTCTATTTAGACACTATAGGTTGAACTGCCCTAGTTCCAAACTCATAAAACTTTCGTTCATCTTCGAAACACATTTAAGATATATTTTTTAAAACTAAGAGATTTTTGTCCCTCCATTGTAAAAATGATCATAATGAATCAAGCCATTTAATCCAAGTCTTCTGCAGAGACATGATTACCCTATAATTTATGCTTTATTCACATATAAACAAAACATTGATTAATGTACATGCATGCACACAGATCAAGTATGGTAAACGGAAGTTCAAATGCTCTTGTTTCTTATACTGTACAGTGGTCTGTGCATTTGATTGTTGTTTACGGCGTATAAATCACTTTTTTCTTTTTTTTTCTATTTTCAGTATGGCTACAACGTGTCAACATACACAACTTCCTCTTCGAGTAGAGGAGTGGACAAGAGAGCAAGTTTATTACTGGCTTACTGAGGTGATTAAAGTGGATAAAAAACATGCAGACAAGCTGCTTGAGGAAGAAGTATCAGGGAAAGAATTAGTTTGTTACCAGCCCAAACATCTGAAGGAACTTGGTATTAAGCATGGTCCAGCTGTTCTGATTATCACCCAGTTAGAGAAGTTAAACGTGGAAGAACAAGGATCATATTCCCACATACAGCACAGCGAAGCCAAGCTAGACACAACAGTGGAAAACAGAGACACCATTTCAACAGATCAAACATCTAAAAAATCTAAAAAATCTAAAAAATCAAAGAGAAAATCACCTAAAACAGAACCCAGAAATCATAATTCCATGGACAATTTGGTAATTTTTTCAATGGATAACACCTCTCCAAAAACCACTCCAACAGAAGAACCTTTAAAGGCACCCTCTTCACAAAACAAAAATATTCAGCTTTCAGGAACTTCTAGTTGTACATCTTCCAAAGAAATCGAACCAACAGAGTTAGTTGACCCTAAAACACCGGACATGAATGCTGATAAAGTAGCTGAAAAAGAAAAGCATATGAGGAAGTCTGGATCCTTATACCACCCATGTTCTCTCTACCCATTTGATCAGAATTCTGCTTCTCATCGATACATTCAAAATTACACTTTACCACCAGAGACAGGACCAGGTAATCTGACCGATCCAGTTCATGAGTACAAGTTTATGGGCAGAACAGATGATATGAATGTGATGAAGAAAAAATTTAATAAAGAGGTGTTTAGGTTTGCTGCTGGGTGTATGAATAGCCGCACAAATGGAACCATCCACTTTGGTGTAGCAGACTCCAAAGACTCTCAATACGCTCATGCTGAGATCATTGGGGTCAGTGTTGACAACAAGGACACTATCATTGATCATTTTAATCAGGGCATTAAATCATACTTTGAAGAGCACACAGATGAAGCAAAGGCATGCATCAGGCAGCCACGCTTTGTAGAAGTACTCTGCCCTGACGGCACTCTATCTGGCAAATATGTCATAGAGGTGGATGTTGTTCCATCCCACAGCATAGTTCATGGTAAGCTGTTTTATACCCAGACTCTGGATGAGGACAATCAATGGAAAAAGAGCAAAGGAAAATCACTCCTCATCAGAGATGGAGCGGCAACACGAGATATATTTAAAATTGGGAATCCAAAAGACATACAAGACGAACTAACCCGAATAAATGCCCAAATAAATGTTCTGGATGACATGAGGAAGGAGGCAGAAAAGAGGCCTGAAAGCAAAGGAACATCAAACCAGGGGGAAAAGCTGAATAATCTGCTGACATGTGGAGGAAGCAGACTGGATCATTATGAATACTTCATCATAGTAACAAACAAAAGTCACCCTGAACAACTCCAGCATCTTCAGTTCATGACAACATTGAAATTGTTCTGTGTGTTGGACTTTGACCCAAACTCTGTAGTAAATGGGTCCTGCCAGAGATACAGAGAAGGTCGAATTGCAAATCTTCACAACCCAAGCCAGTTCCATGGGGACCCAGGAACAATTGTGAAAAATCTCAACCTGTACAAACAAACTAGTTGGGTATTTTGTAATGGCAGAGAAGACCTGAACACTGAACCTGACAGGCCACTCAGATCAAGCGAATGGTTAAAACATAAAGCAGGAGAAGTACAGGATATGATCTCATTCCTCTGCAACCCATACACTCTTCCAAGAGGACGATTCTTAGTCATATTCCTTCTACTCTCCACTGTGGAGGCCATGAATGACCCAATTTTTGACACTTTCATGTCATTTTATAAAAACCTTGTGGGTACAGAAAACACATTAAATATTTGCACTTCGAAAGCTTCCTTTCAAAAATGGAGGGATTTCATTCAAGCCAGATGCGAACATGACATCAGTCAGCAGAGTGTATATGACCTGGAGCTCAGTGAAATCAATGGGACAATACTGAAACTGGGACAGAACAAGCAAAATGCTCAGAGACTTCTTCCATCTGCTGAGGGAAGTTTGGTGATTCTCCAAAATAAAGATGAGGACCTCATGACATCACTTGATATCCTGTGTGAAAATGAATGTGTAAACGAATTTGATGAGAGCTCTACAGAATTTGAAGAGTTCAAAATAAAAACGGAATCTGAGTTCTATAGAGGAGGCAAAGTGAAATGGTGGAACTTCTACTTCTCAGAGCAGCCAGCAGCAAAGCCATTCATAAAACGTGACAAACTCTCAAAACTAGAGAACAGTATCAGATCTCAGACCAAAAATACCAAAAGTACTTGTGTCATGGTGAATCTCTTTCATCACCCGGGGTGTGGCGGCACCACCATGGCCATGCATGTGATGTGGAACCTTAGAAAAGAATACAGATGTGCAGTGCTAAAAGACAACACTGTTTCAAAGGAAGAAGTAGCACGACATGTTGCTCATCTGATAAAGTGTGGAAAAAGTGAGAACACATTAAAAACACCAGTCCTGCTATTAGTGGAAGACTCAGAGGAAACAGAAAACACACAAGTACTCAAGCACTTATTGAGGACGATCACAGGAGAAACAGGGGCAAGTGTCATCATCTTAAACTGCATACGAACAAAAAACCCAAAAGAAAGAAACAACAAAAGTGTTGATCAGAGTGAGTTTATCACAGCAAAACTTTCTGACACGGAAAAACGTGCTTTTGAAATGAAGCTTAATGAACTTCAAGAAATAGAGTCTTTCACAACTGAGAACTTCTACAGTTTCATGATCATGAAAACTAATTTTGACCCTGTGTATGTTGAAAATGTTGCAACTAACATACTAAAAGATTTCAGAGTTGAAAGCAAACAATCACGGCTCTTCTGCATACTGGCTTTGCTGAATTCATATGTGGCTGAACCAGCTGTCTCAAGATCTTTATGCGAAGATTTTCTGGGCATCAAAAGTGCATTGTGGGGAAGAGAATCCGTGTTGGAGAAAATGGAGCCTTATTCCTGTTTGCTGATTGAATTTGGAGCAGAAGAATATGGGGGATTCAAAGCAATTCGCTTTGTTCATCAGCATCTTGCCACAGAATGTGTCAAACAACTAGAGGAGAACCATAACTGCTCCAGAGCAGACATAGTCCTTGACATGTTGCATTGCGATGCCTTTTTCAAAACTTTTGCAGTGAAGAACATTCTTGTTCAATCAATGAAAAGCATGCTGATCACTCGTCAACGCAAGACAGAAGGCGATGAGAAAGACACTCTGTTTTCACCACTGATAGAAGACATAAACTCAGGAGAAGGTGGTCTTAATAAAATACAAGAAATTTTTATTGCAGCTTCGGAAAGGTTTGATAAAGACTTCACAATTCCCCAAGCTCTAGCAAGACACTTGTACCTGAAAGCAAAGAACTTTGCTGAAGCTAAAAAGTGGGCAGACAGTGCTAAAGCCATCAAAGAAAATTCTTACACTGTAGATACAGTTGGACAAGTTGCAAAAAGTGAATTAAAGCACAAACTTGAATGTAAAAAGCAAGGAAAGAAACAATGCACAGCTGAAGACTTGAGGGAATATCTTGAGTTAGCAAGCACAGCAACCAACGCTTTCAGAAGAGCTCAAACCTTAGCGAAGACAGATGATGCCCAAGAAAATGAACAGGAACTTCACAGAAGGTTAAGCCCGTATAATATATCTGGATACATGGGTGAAATTGACACAGCCATCACTGTTTTTGATATAATCAGAAAACTGCCATTGTTTGAGCATGGCGATCCAATGAAAGATCATTACATAAAGAGCTTTCTCAGAGGAAATCTTCCCTGCTCAAACATCCCAGATTTGAAAGACAAATCCAATCTTGAATTTGTTGCTGTTCTTCAAGGCTATGATTCTTTCATTACATCTTTAAAATCACAGGTGAAAGAGGCATTTGACTTTCTTGAAATTTACTTCACTTACTTGAAAGAAAAAGGATCTGACGGCACGAAAGAAGCAAAGATTCGCAAGAGGATCTCAGAATACTATCAACACTACATCTCATTATTTTGCACCTCTGTAGACGACAAACAAAAAGAGAAAAAGCAGAAACCAACACTGAGTTTGAACATGGAGATTGAAGAGTGTCGAATGTTCCTGGAGGAAAACAGGGCAGATACATTCCCAGGCCTTCTCCAATTTTTGGAGCACAATAAAGATGCAGTACAAAATATTGCTGAAAAATACTCATTCATTTATGAGAATTCTCCCATCAAAAGTACCAAGGACAAAACAAATCATCTGCTTGCACATATAATACTTAAGTTGATTTGGCCAAAATCAAAGTTATCAAAATCTCCCGAGGACCTCAATGAGCTATTAAATGACATTCTGCAAGATGTTGGTACACAGCACCCATACCCAGAGCCTTTCTATCTTGCCATACTGTTGCTCTGGCCAGGAAGATGTGTCAACAGTACTGGCATTAAGACCTATGTTGATAAAATCAGAAGCTCAGCAAGAAAGAATCTCTCTTATATGTACAGAACAAGGTCAACCATTGCACACTTCTTCTTGGGAAAATCTGATGGAATACAGAGGCTGGTGACGAAAGTTTCCCTAGACCGATCTGAGACTGTCAGTAGTGTGAAGCATCGCAACATTCTCTGGCAAACAGGAGAAATGTTTAAGGAAATCCCAATAAACAGCAAGCTCCTCAGAGTAAGTGGCACTATTGAGCAAGGTGAGGTCTTCACAGAGTATGGAAATCTTAAGATCCCATTGCGTCCTGCATTTCTGGGTGGAGTGAGAAGCGGCTACAGCACTGAGAAAGTGTCCTTCTACATTGGCTTTGCCATGGATGGACCACTTGCTTATGATATTCAGTACGAAGATGACAGATAGATAATGTATGACAACTGTATGTCTATTTCTCGTTATTTAGATCTTGATCTAAAAGCCATTTTTTTATTACAGAAAACTTCTAAAATTAATCGGATTTAATCTGTTGTACTTTGCTTAACTATAGTTACCACATTATAAGAAACAAAATGTGAATAGGATTTTTGCATACCCAATGAGAAAATCAAAATGTTAATATAGTTTAAAATTATCTCAAATAAACATGTTCAGAGCAACATAAATTAAGAAATGCCACTCTCTCACAGATGCGCTAGATCTCTTTTTAGTAAGTTTCTTGTCTCCCTCACTGCGCGTGCATGTCAATGTCGATGTTTAAATAAATGTTTCAGGGTAGAAACACATCAGCTGATAATACTGTATATGTCACTTCGTGTCATCCACACCAATTACAAAAAACAACTGTAACAAATTATGTAGCCTTTGTTGCATCAAAGAAACAGAATGCCTTGTTGAATTCATCTTACAATAAAATGAGGTTGATCGCGAATAAAAGAGCTCTATATCTGCTGCTCACTCCCATTTGTTTAGTTGGCATGAATGCGTTTCGTCAACAGTTCATATTTAGATAATGCCAGATTGTTGACAATCATACAGTGTGCTCAAACATTCTAAAACTCTACAAAACCAGTTGAAACAACTGGATTGAACATTTCAATTGATTTTTTTAATGAAAAACCTTTAAATAGCCTATATTAGCTACAATATAATTTAATAAGATAGGGCCTATATTTGGACACATCGAGAGATTTATCCTGAAAGTAATTTTGCCTTTGCCTGCTCTGTATCATCAGGCTGGCTATCCAACACTCTCTATTTGAAAGAGGGGCGATTAACACCTATATTGTCCTGCACCCCACGATAAAGCCACTGAACTGCCCCTCCCTCAGGCTACCTGAGAGGAAAGGAACGTCTGAGACAAAGAAAAGCCGCAATTCAGACTAAAATTCTAGACATTAGCATTTCTCGCTATTCTAGACATTAGCATTATTAAAGTGTTGATATTGAAGGAATTAGATGATTTAGGCAACATGTAGTAATATTTCTGTCATAAAAGTTTATTAACTTAAGTTATTTATTGAAGTTATTTATTTATCTAATTATTGAAGAATTAAAACGCTACTTCGGTTTAGTCCAGCTTTTTCCAAGCAAAACTAAATACAAACTTCAAACTCATATTCATTTGTTGTCATGAAAAAAATGTTCAACTCAATATTAAATTCCACAGGGATCTTTGGATCCTTACAACCAGGGTGAGATTTGTGAATAAAGCAGAGGGAGGTTATTTTTTATAATTATTCAAATAAATTTCGAACCACAGTGGGTATTTCGTGCTGATGTTAAACTAAATAACATTTATAGAATAATTATGAACTTAAATGAAACAATACCACAACATTTCGACAAAGACATTATTTGATCTGTTTTTACGTTTTAATTAATTTAAAGCTTTAGACATATTTCTTATCGTGACTTAGCTGCGGCAAGTGGCTTTCGGTTAATTTTTGTGACACACAGTTCCCGGAGACAGAGACGACAGATAACGTTTTGTCGTTAGCCTATTGTGAGTGTAGGCTACATGACTAAAAGTATACAGTTTTGAATCATGTACTCTCTTACTCTTACCAAAAAATTACTGAGAATATTACGTTCTTTTAGCTGTTACGAGAAAAATAATTCAACATGCCAGAATAAAGAAGGATAAAAATAATTCAGGAGAAGCAGGGATATTTAGACCAGAGGGAAATCCCCGCCAAAAACTAGATTTTAACCCGTGTCATCTAAATTATTGAAACCTAAGTTCTACCACTCGACCACAGATTTACTCACTGAGCAATGCCCAGAAGTTCAGTTGTCCAGCAGTCAGTGTGTCCGCGCACACGAGAGAGAAGCGCTCTTCATTCGTCTCATTCCTCAATAGAATAGTAAAAATAATAAGCGTCATTGCACCTAATTTATTTTCACTGACTGCGAGATAGGCCATTGATGGTCTGTTATTTTTTGTTTGTTTGTTTGTTATCGCACTTGCTCCTCCGAGGAATAGGCTTCTGTTGCCCACCGACATCTACAGTATAAAATATAGGCTATTGTTGTTGTCTCTATTTTTAACTTTTGATTCTATTTTTATGTTCTAAAAGTTTGTTCTATTCTGTTTAAAATTTACTTTTACATATGTAATTTTTGCTTTTGTTAAATTTTACCAATTCTGTTGTAGCCTAATATAAAAAGGCATATTTAAAAAAAGTATTATTTTTTTTGTTCTAAAAGTTTGTTCTATTCTGTTTGTTTTTTGTTTTTTTTATATTCAATCAGTCTCATTCTTGTTGAAATAATGAAAAACATTTTTTACAAGACCTTGTGCTGTGTGTTTTTTTAATAAACAGATAGCCTACAAACAGAGATATATACTGTAATAGTTCACTGTTCCTACAAATAATAGTCTATATGTTTGTATAGTGTGTAGACTATGACTTGTGTATGATCGTTTGTTTAAATAACATTAACCAAATTTTCTTAATTTATTTAATGTAGCTCAAACAGTAGAGAGTTGGTGCTTGCAATGCAAAGTTCATGGGTTGCCAGAGAATGTGTCAAACAACTAGAGGAGAACCATTCTTTCCAGGGAAAGCAAGAACTGATAAGAATGTGAAAATGTGTACTTTGAAATGCAATGCAAGTTGCTTTGGATAAAAGCATCTGCCAAATGTAAATGTAAAATTATTACATATAATAATAAATATGCGCTTGTTTTGATTTTTCATGTTTGTTCTAGGCTTATTTGAAAAATTACCATAGTTGTATCATCCTTAGTGTTAACTGACATTAGCCCCACTTACGTTTCAAAATGCGGCAATTGTTGCTGTTTTGCAAAATGTCCCTTTGCCCCACCTTGAGGTAATTTCGCAAATGACTTTAAAATGCGACTGGTTTATTTTTGCCACCGCGGTGGTAATAGGCATTCTGGTTGACCACCAACTGTATGCTGATTTGACCTGCTGGTATTGAGTGGTGTTATATGTATCTGGCTAAAATTCTGGTCTAAGGTCCACAACACAAGAAGGTTCCATGACATAAGCCCTTTGCCTGTCTGCTCTAAGCATGGAAAATGTATCACAATGTAATGCTATTGTACAAATTTAAGACATTTTAGCTAATCTGAATTCAGCTAAAAAAAAAATCAGAAATTCACAAAAAATCACATGCAATCAATGTTTACATATTGATATGTGAGCTGCAGGGATCTCACCTTGTTGATCCATGTTGTCACTGCCTCTTCAGCATCATAAGGGAAGTCTTCCTCAGGAAGGAAAGGAGTAAACTTCTGTATGCAGGTCAGCACCCTCTCCACGCTGACCATTTCAACTGTGTACGCCATCATTAAAGTGTCAATCACTGCCAGATGAGAACTCTGAAATGACAAGAGGAAAAAAAAGAAAGCACAAAACATAAGCACTCTGTTTCTTTCTATAAATCCTCAACAAATGAACACAAATTTGTCTAAAAGTTATGTATTAGTTAAGTTAGATTGAGAAAGCCAATATATCAATAATGTGTTTTTTTACATATCTTAGCACAGGGGTTTTGAATGAATGAATGAATTTATATGAAGTTATAATGCATTTATATAGCGCTTTCAAATGTACTACTGTACACCCAAAACGCTTTACAATCATATCAGGGGATCTCTCCTCAACCACCACCAGTGTGCAGCATCCACTTGGATATTGGTTGAAACAAACCACTTGGTTTTCAATCAAATATGATCCTCGTGTGATTAAAAAAAAAAAAAAAAGCCTTTATCTTTTATAAACAACCAATGTATACACTGAAAAAAAATATTATTAATCTAATCATTTTTATTTTAATCACATTTTTATCCACATTTTAATATTAATTTTAATAAAATATATTATCTTTTATTTATTTATTTACAGTTTTTCTCTAGACTTTTCCAATGACCCCCTGTGGCGTGTCATTTCTTTGACTACTGTTAAACAAAACATGGTCATTTCCAGTCTGCTTAGTCAGTTTCTCACCTCTAGAGGGTGCTATTGAAATTGTGTTGATCAGAAATTGAGGAGTGACAACATTTAAAGAACCCCTGAAATGGATGACAAGTGCAGTTCACTTTTCAGCATTGGTGTATTTCCTTATTAAACATGAAGTTTGGGCGAGAAATACTGAAGGGCTAGTAGCCTTTAGTTTGTCACAGCAATGATTAACAATGATTTACAACTTGCTATTGCTAGTCAGAATATATGTTAAAGAATGCAAACCTACTATAAACAAATAATTATGTATTTTAAAAATGATTTGAGTAAATCTAGCAGGAGTCAAATGACTCAATGCCATTTAACTCTATAAACTGCATCTATAGAGCCTTAAATAGCTCTAAAAGTAAAGACAGGATTTATTTTGAGTACTTTCAGTCATTTGAAAGCATTTGAAAGTTTCGCCAAATTCCAAATCTTATATTCAGATAAATGAGATTCCATTAAATCCCCTGAAATTAGAAATACTGTGCAAAAAACAATTGGCACAATCAGAGTCCTGCCCTGAAATCAACTCAACCTTTTACCTTAACCCATTAACCCAAGACATTTTCCAGTATTTCTGGAAACAATATACCAATACTGTTCAGCATGATAAAAAAAAATTATATATATATATATATATATATATATATATATATATATATATATATATATATATATATATATATATATATATATATATATATATACACACACAAATTTGCTAATACTTGTTTAAATACACTAAAGCTACTTTAAGAGCTATGAATGGAAAAGAGAAAATGGAACAGCAACTTCTGGTCTCTGGGGCCCTCATGTTTTATATTAGTAAATGGGGTTAAAGGGTTACTTCAGGATTTAGCATTAAGCTTTGTATTAGTAGAAAACCTGTAGTATTTTCGAATTACCATGCTTTCCCCCCTCATATCCCCCTGAGAGGAGAGATTTGTGTATTTTTTGTCTGGAAAAAATCCTCCGATGACGCAAAAATCGTCATTTTGCGTCATCGGAGGATTTTCTGTCCAGAGGCTAAAGACTACAGCCAGTAGATGGCGTTGTTCCGCATGTTTTCAACCCGCCCATACAGGGTGGGATCTCACTCACAGAATGTACACAGTATCAGCCGTCTTTCTTTGGAAGCTAAGCTAGCATGCTCTTGTTCTGTGGAGAAAGCTGAATAATAGGAGAAAGCTGAGTAAGTAGGGGTTACCATCTTCCTTTTCCCGGACTTGTCCGGCGGGCGAGACTGTTAAAAATGTCCGGGATTCGGCTTTTGCGTTCTGCGGTCGCCATTCATTGTTTACATGCACACCTCTCGTTTCAATCTAACTGAATTAATTCCGGTCGGTGAATCTGACTGTAGTGTTTACATGAACGCTAAACAAGTGATCGGTTGATGTGCGTTTTAACATTGCTAAGAAAATTCCCGCTCCTCCGTGAGAGATGCGAGACCCGGCGCGTCTCAGTAATGAAGCCACCGGCCTCGCGCCGTTCTCCCGCGGCCGTCAGCCTCGTCCTGCTCGCCACAGTAAACATGATGAATGGCGACTGTAGAACGCAAAAGCCGAATCCCGGACATTTTGGGTCTCTAAATCCCTGGCAAACTCATCACTTACTTAGGCTAGCCTTGTTGTTTTCAACTGTGCTCTCTAACCGGTAGGCGTGGCCTCCTAAGGCAGCGAAGCAAGTGCATTCTGGGAGTTGTTGTCTTTCATCCACATAAGCCAAAAATACATTTTCTGGCTTTTCTCAGTCTAGAAAGCTCCAAATTCAAAAATTTCTCCACATTTCTTCTACTTAAATGACCTATTTTAAATACACATTCATCTCCCCAGAGGTGAAGTATCCCTTTAAGGAGAATACAATATGGAGTTCTGGTCTCTGGGCCTCTCATGTGGAAGTGGTGTCCTGGAGGAATGCCTGACCAAAACTCCATATTGTACTCTCCTTAACCCCATTTACCAATATAAAACTCTTAATTACTATAGCAGACCTATCTTCAGACAGTGCATTTACTGGACAAATCCCACGTGATTGTGCTTTGCCATTTGAAATTATGTTTTTTCTATTATGTGTTGTTTACTCAACCTTGATACAACATCATGCAAAGTGACAAAAAATACAAGTCAGGGTTCCCAGACCTTGATTAACTTCAAATTCAAGGACCTTTCAAGAACTTTCCAGGTCCAATACCCTCAAATTCAAGGACTTAATGTGGGAACACTTTTATTGTGTCCAACAACAAACATTGAGGTACCATCGTAGTAGTTCCATGTGCGCGTGAACGCATTGCAACGTACAACACAAAGTACCTCATGCAGGAAACACTCAACATAACGTGCATAACTGACATAAATAGCATAACTAATGTAAATCATAACTAAGCATAACTAACGTAAATCAAGCAAGCTAGTATGCATAGGCCACGAAGTGTTGGCGAAATAACACATTAGAGGCGGGAGGGAATAATATGGAATTTTTTCCCAGAAAAATTCTTGCACAATATAAATTCAAGTACTTTCAAGGACCTGTATCTATGTAGGTTTATTTTCAAAAACTTTCCAGGGCCTTGAACTATTTATTTTCTTTTTCAGATTCACAAACTTTTTTCAAAAGGATTTCAAGGACCCGTATGAACCCTGACAATTAAATGTGTAGGCTGTGTCTGGCATAAAATCTCTTTGACCAGCTTTAAAGAAAGTGTAACTTTCTGATTAAAATTATAAAAAGGACAAGTTACTTAACCAAACAAATTTTCAAGCAACTAAAATGAAGAAATAACAGTTAAATCCATGGGGATCAACAACCCTAGGCTTTTCACCATCCCTAAATAAAGGGAATCCCTTTCACCAAATTTTCACCATCCCTTAAAATGCAAACATGCCTTAAAAATTTATTTCAAAAGAAACGTGCTATCAAGGGTGTGCTCATATTTTGCCAGTAAGAGACAGTTTGCTTGATAAAAACTAATTCAATACGCAAATGTTGAGCTCTTCTAATGAATACTAAAAGATGAGAGAAGTGTTTTAAGTTTTAAGTTTCTTCTTATTTTAAGTCTGAGAAGCTTACCAAGCATTTATCGTAAGCATCCAAAAATCTCTCTGGATTCCACCCAAACACTCTGATTTGGTGTGGTCTGCCACACACAACTGACGCAGTCATGACAGGCCATGCAACGTGTGTATATGTTGAGATTCTGTATCTGCATGATTCAGATAATGATGTAGGAAACTCTCAAACAAAGATAAAAGTTTTAATTAACCCTAAAACCAAAACAAAAAATACACATTAAAATAAATTTGATTGTTAAATAATCAAAACACTGTGAGGGACAGACTTAACAGTCTTTACAATGGCAAAGCACAACTCACAACTTGGCTCGGGAGTTTTCGTCTACCACATTTCTTTTCTTCCAGAAAGACATTTGGTCAACTGAACAATGTATGTTGTTAAACAACAGTACAATCCATTGAACGCACTGTATTTCTATCCCTCATAGTCATATCGTCATATTCATTCCTGTCAAAACTCAATTGAGGTCTATGGACACTGGATTGCTTTCCTGGGGTAAATGTAACGTTACTTGACAGTTACATGCTGTTTTACAGACATCTTTCTGCAGTTCTACACTTATTGAGTGTTAACATTTATTACACGGTTCGTGTGTGCTCTGAGGTGGCTACAGATTAAAGCATGTTAGTAAAGTGATTTCTGAGAAATGCTATTGAAATTGGATCGGACCGAGCACCACAACACACTTTTAGCCAATCAGCATGAGGGGGCGTGTTATTTTTTGCCTGTAGCTCATCTAAACAGTGCTGTTTAGAGATACCAGAGGATTCTCAGGCCCTACCAGATTGAATCTGACAAGTTTGTCTGTACACTGCAGACTGTGTATCAAACACAGAGGACAAATCACTGAACATTTCTATAAATAAGCACTAAACATGGCTTGGTATGAATAAAACACTGAATTCAAACATCGGCACATTATTTAAACACAGTACGTATATTATTAAAGAGGTTTTCACATTTCTCTATTATATACTTTCAGCTGTTATTTTAAAAAACAATAATGTCCAGTCCTTGCACACTGAGTCCGAAATTTTCGCATGCGTTTTTTCGTATTCGTGATTCGGTGGCTCTGAAATGTCAAAACACCATTCAAAATGCTTGCTACGGATGTGAAAAACGCAGAAAATCGAACCTGATCCGAATTTTTTTATGACGGATGAAAGTTTTGGAGGAATTATGCAAGCGTGATTGTCATAACGTGAGGTCGTATTTATTTTTTAACGTGCGGAAGTTTCGGATACGAATTTCGGACTAAGTGTGCAAGGGCATTTATCACAGAAAAAAAGTGGAGCATTGTACGCTCTAGTATTACTAATGCTGTTTAACGCACATCCACTGGGTAATTAACAGTCTAAATGTGAAGTAGAAATTTAAAGAAGTGCTCATGAACCAGGTGCTGAAAATTGTCCTGGTACAGTGTGTAATATCAACAGGAAGTGCTTTCACATCATCAAAGGCTGAGAGCGGCAGGTCTGAAACTGATTCTGAGAGCTCAGGTATCTCACACTGACAAACATAATGTGTTGATGTGTGTGGTGCCATTTTCAGAGGGTTCATGCTTCGCTGTGCAAACATGCTTTTCTTCTCTCTTTCTCTCTCTGCATAAAGACCAGTTGTGTTTGTCCTCCCTCCTGCTAACAGAGTGACTGAAGGGTGGAGCACTGCCAACCAAAGAAGGTGAAGAGTAAAGTCTAGCAACTATTCTTCATGGAGTTTTTATCCTGTTCACATGACTTTCATCCTCACCTACAATAACACTACAACTATTAACATGCTCACACATAAACATACATTTAGCAGTTTACAGAAGATTCAATATGTAACCCATTCAAGACTGGATGGTACAATTTGCAAACAAATTGTAAGTGCATTACAAATTGCCACCATGGGTAAATTGAGGAAGAGGTTTAACGTCAAATTAGATAAATGTGACCCTGAACCACAAAAACAGTCACATGGGTAAAATTTTTTAAATTAAGATTTATAAATCATCTGAAAGCTGAATAAATAAGCTTTACATTGATGTATGGTTTGTTAGGATAGGACAATATTTGGCCGATGTACAACTATTTGAAAACCTGGAATCTGAGGGTGCAAAAAAATCGAAACATTGAGAAAATCGCCTGTAAAGTTGTCCATTTATGTTAGCGATTGTGCTGCATTCACTCACAAAAATATATTTTTTAATGTATTTATGGTAGGAAATGTACAAAATATCTATCGATAATTTTGACCCATACAATGTATTGTTGGAAATTGCCACAAATATACCCATGCGACTTATGACTGGTTTTGTGATCCAGGGTCACAAATGTGTTAACTGTGTTAGAAACAGTATACAATGGCCCCAAAAAGAATTTGGACATCACTTCACAAGTCAAATATGAAAGCATCAAAGATATGGCATCTTCAAAAATTATGCTAGAGATTTTCTCAGAACAAACTTTTTTGAACAACTTTGTAACTGGTCTCAAGGTCATTTTTAGCAATAGTCTAACATTTTGTTTGACAACCAGAAAGGGTCCAAGACTTTGCGTCTTAATTTTGGGCAATATATTTATTATTTCATATTTGAAACCTAACAAACTTTTTTTAAGAAATGTTTTGATTGAAATGTGTGCTTGTAGGAACCGGGAACACTTCCCATAAATCCTGATGTACTCGTTACATCATGAGAAGAATGGCATCTACGCTAATTTTAGTGTCTGTGTTTATCCCGAGGTTTTCCTGCAGCCTGCCGGATCCAGGCCGTATCCAGATCTGACGAAGGACCTTCGCCTGGACTGATGACAACGCAGTGCTGAAGTGCCAACTAGTCTCTCCCTATGGAGGATCCCTCTACCACTATACAGATAAGGCGTTGTCGGGAAAATTCGTTTCACGTTCCTACCCCAAAGCAACAAAATAAAATAAAATTCTTTATCAAAATTTATAAGGAAAGACAAGTACTTTTTTTAGGCTTGGCTTGTAGGGAATTCCAAACCTGCGTATTTTCAAACGCACATAACTATAGAACCCATTCTAAATGCGCATGTGAACGCCATCAGCGTTTCTCACAGGTTCGCGTTTAAAGTCTGTGTAGAGGGAATGGTGTCGTCTTAGCGGCCCCTAATTTAATAACAAACAATCGTTGCGACGGAAGAAAATCAATCAAAACTAACTTTAGATGGAAAATAACTTAACTCTGCTATAAAGCCAAAACAATCTCTGTTACGTTAAATTATACGCTTATCTCTGTAAAGCTGTTTTGAAACAATCTACATTGTTAAAAGCGCTATATAAATGAAGATGACTTGACATGACTTGTGCTAAATTCCTTTAAAGTAATTGCCACTTGGTTTGATAATTTGCTGTTAATGCAAAGACAAACATTTTTAATTGAGAATAAGTGTCCACGTACTTTTTAAGGCCACTGTATAGAGTGGGGTCCCAAAAGTCTAAAACCACTTTGAAAATATAATATTTTTTAATATTTAATATTTAAATGGGGGGATTAAAACAAAGGAACATCATGACGTTTGATGAAAAAACATTCTGCACATTTTCTAGGTGAAATATCAAACAATTAAAGGGATAGTTCGCTCAAAAATTAAACTGCTGTCATCATTTACTCGCCCTCAAGTTGTCCTAAGCCTGTATGAGTTGCTGGTCCCCACTGACTTCCATAGTATGAAAAAAAAAAAAACTGACATTCTTCAAAATATCTTCTTTTGTGTTCAACAGAAGAAAGAAACTCGTAAAGGTTTAGAACAACTTTATGTGGCCCACAACTAATGTGACTGCACCTTAAAGGGATAGTTCACCCAAAAGTGAAAAATCAAAAATCAAATATTTTTTTTCCCATACTATGGAAGTCAATGGGGCCCATCAACTGTTTGGTAACCCGCATTCTTCAAAAATCTTCTTTTGTGTTCAGCAGAAAAAATCAATTTATACAGGTTTAGAACAAGTTGAGGGTGAGGAAATGATGAGTTTTAATTTTTAATGTTTTTAATTTTTTTCTCCTATTGTGACGTATATCCGAGTGAAAAAATGTAGATCGGAACTTGATTTTGTCCATGGGGAATTCATTGGATGCAAAATGATGAATCAAATAGAAAAGAATGCAAAAGACCTTTCAGACCTTTAGTCTCCACTGTACATATACAGTTTAAACCATTACCTTCTGTGTTTAACCTGCCACATTGTCGAGTGAGAGCATATGTGCAGTCAACACTTTTGCTCCCAAATATGCTGATTAAAGGGAATATCATCAATGCAGTTTCACAGCAGTGCAGACCTCTCCTCCCCAATTGAGTCAAACACACCTCGACACACTGCCGCAGTGCTAATCGCCATGCCAACAGGCAAACCCACCCATGTGCACATATTACAGTGAACTCCTACAGAGACAGGAGAATGACCTGTGTTTGTAGACATGGTAAGGTGTATCTGTGTATCAGTGGGAGAGATTTGCACACTGTGAGACAAAACGAAGGTCAGATAAGACATGCACTTCTCACATGTGCACATCTTATCTGAACAACCCTACCAATCATAAACACACACGCTGTGGCTGATGCAAAGACAAATTTGATTGCATGTGGAGATGTGTTTTCATTTTGAAGCTTATTGTACGTAGGGAGACTGCAAGATTGTGGATGTGTCGGTGTTCGCGACTTAATGTGCCTGTAGTGTCTGGGTTAAAACAGATGGACTAGACTGGGTGCAGTGCTCTTGGAGAGGTAAATGCACCTAAATTGAATACTGAAAGGAAACTGACTGTTACTGCAGAGAGAGTGAGGGAGAGAAAGGGAATACTGCATTGCAGACATCAGCAGTTCCTAATATGGCAGTGTCCAGTTCTCCTCCTCATCCACCCTACACTTTACACCTTACAACACCCTTAAATCAAGTGCACACTGCAGCCTACATAGCGACCAAAAGCAGCACAGTATGCATTACCAGTCCACTACCAGCAGATTCATGTTATCACTGCCTTACTTATGATAGTAACAGCAAGGAAAACCTGAAGAAAATAATGCACTCCAAAATAATTTCCACATATTAAGCTTGTTCTATGAAACTCACAATGAAGGCATTACGACAGACTGATGAAAGCTTTAGTCGGTAGTAAGGATGCACTGATATTAAAATGTTGGTCAATACCAATAAGCAATTATTATGGCCAATTCTTAGCTGATATTACAATTATTTACTATTTAATCAAAATAATTAATAATAAAAAATACAAAAAAAAACTACAACTCCCTGTTCACTTGTCGCCTGTCAATGATGTAACATCCGTGTTATCCCTGGTTTCCGCTCGTACTGCCATTGTAACCATGACGCCAGACGTGGACAACTGTGTAGTGCGTAACGGCTAGCGGCACGCTGTTGTTCTCTCGTTCAAACATTATGGACCATGACAAACAGACTTTGGGACAAAAGGAGAAATAAAACGAGGATCAATATCGGCATTTTCGAGCATTTGCTTTATTAGACAGGTGAGCAAATGTACATAAAACGAATCAATGTTATATAGCTAAACGTGATGAAATGTTAGAATATGATCAGTATGTTATTCTCATGTTGATCTAGCGTACTGCTAGTCTCATACAGCCAACAAACTAACACATAGAATAACATTATAACTTTCAATACACTCTCATGCAGTTTAGTGTGATAGTGTGTAGACCAAGTGAAATAGCACTGCATTACCTCACAATTTTTATTTGTTACAAAAACTGAAAAGTTTGAATATTAATTCAACACTTGCGAGTAACTTTAGTTTGGTAGAATGAAATGTCCTCATTCCTTTATATCCGCGGGATTCGCGTGTGGCGCTGATATCTGTCTCTCATTAGCAATTGTGCCCTGCTTCATACCACAGTCATGTTAAAAAAACATCAATGTATTCACTCATCCATAAACATTATTTCCCATAAACATTATTAGATCCATCCGTCGGCATGGCGACAATTTCCATGATTCCGCTTCACTGCGTCATCAATCTACGCCTTTGTTATTGTAAGAGGTTAGCGACTCCTAGCGGCGAAAAAAATTACATATTGTAGCTTTAAAATGTATAGTATGAAAAACAGATATTCATGTTGATATTTGCAAAAGATTACATTTAACACTTTTAGCTTCAGTTGGTACTAGGGATGCACTGATATTAAAATTCTGATTGATACCTTTAGGCCGATAGTAGTTAGCCCGTTAAGGTTATTGTTGCTCGTTACCACGGCAACCACTTGCATGTTCAGGTTTGAACCCGCTTCACGTGTATGAAAAGTATCTGTACACGTGACAGCCAGCAAAATCGCAAGGAAAGCCTGACGTGTACTGACAACTATACATTATTCAAGCGTATTCTCTTCGTTAGGATGTTGATACAGCTACTGTTCCAAGTGTCAAATAAGCTTCATTCATGCCGTTTCTCCTTTAATTTGATATAAAAATTTCATACTGTATTGTCCCTTATAACTGGCTGTATAATAAGCCTATAAGCAAGCTTAAAGGGTTAGTTCAAAAATTTTAATTATCCCATAATTTACTCACCCTCAAGCCATTAAGTTATATTAAAAAAATATCCTGGCTCTTCCAATCTTTACAATGGGAGTGAATGGTAACAGATTTTGAAGCCCAAAAAAGCACATCCATCCATCATAAAAGTAATCCATAAAGACTCCAAGGGGTTATAAAGTCTTCTGAAGTGAAGCAATGCGTTTTTGTAAAAAGAATATCCATATTTATAACTTTATAAACTATAAAAACAGTAACGACCGCATGCGAGTCGAGTGGAAAAGTAAGTAAATTATAGGATCATTTTCATTTTTGGGTGAACTAACCCTTTAATTGTGATATACTAGATTGACTAGTTTTGTGCAGGCTGTCAAAATACTACCTCACCTTGCTCATCTTCCGAGTGGACATTTCTCTAAACCCGCCAACACAGAGAAAACCAACGCATGCAAAATCTGAGGTAAAATTACATGATTTTGTTTTCCGCTACAGATATACACTTTTCAAAATAACATATTAATTTTAAAATGTAACATTAACATAACGGTAATTTAAACATAGTATTTGTAAAAATATAAAGCAAAAGATTAATTGTGTAAAAAAAAAAGACTAGTATTTCCAAGTCGACAAGCAGCAGCATTATCGTTTAATCCACTAATCGAATAGTCTCGCACATCTGAAACCCTTACACTCTCAATCTGAAATGTCAGTTCTGCAACAGAAATAAATAAAGGTGTAGTGCTAAATCACTTGCCATCTGTATGGGGGTCTTGCAGAGGTCTCTCTCAGTCACGAGTCTCTCCTGGTCAGTGACGTAGAGGCCTTTCTGAGCGAGGGCCTGGATGATGGCGTTATGACCCAGCAGAGGTTTAGCGGCGTCACTCCTGAGGATCAGACTCCCCGCGCGGCAATACAACTCCGCGGACAGCAGCAGAGACACAACCGGTGGCTTCACATGCTCCTGATCATACTGGTCCCGGTAAAACGGATCGTCCAACTCCACGGGTACACAGTCTAAAGAGAGAAAGAGAGAGACTGTGATTCATTACACAACCAAAAGTGTCCAAGAATTCGGAGGGTAATGAGAAAAAGTGATTACTTCAGCTAGTCATGTGAGGTGGGTAAAACAAATTTGTCAAAAACCAGTTCTATTCAACTCTTCAGGTGGAAAAAAAAAAGAACTTAATGTGCCTTTAAATCTGATTCAGGATCAATGCTTGGTCGGACAGACTGATGTGAG
Organism: Scardinius erythrophthalmus; assembly: GCF_964197995.2. Lineage (NCBI taxonomy): Eukaryota > Metazoa > Chordata > Actinopteri > Cypriniformes > Leuciscidae > Scardinius > Scardinius erythrophthalmus. The sequence goes on from NC_138229.1 coordinate 8,900,293, forward strand.
GTCAATGAGTGGAATCTGAAAAGAAAGACACACTGTTTTCAGACTAATCCCATTATGGCTCTCATTTAATCTGATTTACTGAAGCTCTTCAGAATAGCACCATAGATCCAAACACACACAAACAGACATGTACAGGCATGCATGAATCCAGTCACACACACACAGACTGCAATCACTGGGCTGACACAATTACACACACACACATGTAAACGCCCAGGTACAGGCCAGTAAAAACTGAGTCACGAGCACTTGCCCACACACACACACACACACACACACACACAAAAAAAACAGTTGTGTGATGCACGTAAACAGAAATTATCAGCATCAGGATGAAAACATCTGCAAACAGACTGACAATTCGGCTCTGTTTCTGACGCTTAAGTGCGACTGCAAATAGCTGTGTCTAGAAGGCCAAGGAAATTCCTGGCATCCCATAATGCTTCAGCGTGAGTCAGACTACAGGCAATGCAGATTCCTGCTCTTCCCGGGTCATTTCCTTTCAGTATTTCTTGTGTGAGCGTGTTCTTTTTCTTTTTCAGCAGCAGGAAATGTGTCTTAAAGGTGCAGTACAGTTCCTGATTAAAAATAAACATTACAAATAACAAAATGATGGGGAAAAAAACTTTTAAGATTAAAATAAATAGAGAGATAGATCAATAAAAATGTCTATTAATCAGCTAAGTCTGTGTGCTTGTTGATTTTCTTTTTCGGCATCAGGAAAAGTATCTTAAAGGAGCAGTACAGTTTCTGTTACTGTGCGTTCACACCGCCGGCGGCGAGAGCGTCAAAGTGGCCGGAAGCCATTCATTTTCAATGAGAGCCGGCGGCGAGCTCCGGCGAGGGCGGCGCGGCGCGTCTTGGACGGCGAGAGCGGCGAGAAGAGTTGAAATCAAGTCAACTTTATGGTAATAAGCTATGACGCGGTTCGGCGGCAACGGCGGCAACCAGTCGGAATGTAGAAGTCCTCCGCCTGAGGGAATACGAGAGAACACAATTCTGTAAACTTTGGTTCCCACCACATTAGTTCCTAAGCAAAATGGAGGAAAAATTTATAATTTCTGTTGCGGGTTTCCCGTTATTGTACGACTTGTCATCCATGGTGTTGTCAGTTTGATTAGAAAAAGCTGCGCAACACTATTTATAGGCAACATTTTCGCGCTAGAACTTCTTTGAACTAAAAACGCTTGTTTTTTAAGCAGGAATGCAATTCATTTGCTCAAAATAATAATGATTTTGACCAATTGCAGCAACGGTTTTTGCGGCCCCTTTAAATAAAGTTTTTTATAAAATCACGCATTCTAATCTACGTCAGAGCGTCAGAGCGTCCCCGAATCTTTCTACGGCGTCGGTGACAGGGCGGCGAGAGCGAATTTTGCCGCTCTCGCCGGCGGCGGTGTGAACGTACAGTTAGATTATCTAAAACATGCATTATTGTATTTGTTTTTAATGCCTGATACAGACTGTGTGATTTCAGCAATCTTGTAAATCTACAGGATTACCTATAATCCTACAAATCAGACTGTACGACGTGGATCTAATAAACTTGGGTACGCCATGTATGTAGATTGTAAGATGATGACACCTTTTGAATCATAGGCTACAACGCAAGTTAGTATGGAAGAGTAAAATGTCATCCGCATGTGCCAGTGGTAAACAAATAGAGCAAGATGAATCACACTTTGGCAAAAAAGAGGAGGAAGAGGAGTAAGCGAAAGGGAGAATATGGATGCGGTCATGGCTGGGAAAAAGAGGCTAACTTAGCATGCCTATTTTGTAAACAGAGCTTGAGGTAAGTAGTTTTATGTTTTAGCACCATTTCACGTTGATCAATACACCATTTCATGCTGCATTTTTATTGGGTAGTCAGTAGATTTAGGTCGTAGCAGCAAACACACTGTGAGATGATCATGCTGAATTTCTGACAGTCTAAAAATTATCACAGGCTATCTTTGGTCGCAAGACCGTGTCAACGACCGTCTTTGAACCTCTCTCACTGTACGACGTAGGACCACCGTTCAGGAGCCACATCCAGAGAAAATGCCACTATTGGTCATCTTTTGTCCGAGTGGGACATCCCAAAATCGTACAATGTGTACCGGGCATTCGTGATTTTTACAGGTTTCTTAAGTGTGAATTCCCTAAACAGCTGTACTACGTTTGAACTGTATCTTAAAGGTGGTATCAGTGATTTCAGGCCCAAAAATATTTTTATCACATTCATCTAATCTTTCCTAACGATCCGCTAGCTGCCCGCCCCATAAGCATGCCGTCAAAAAAAACGTGTCTCTGTAGGCAGCCTAGGCTCTGAGATCTGCACACAAAAACAAATGGTTTAGCCAAACACTCAAAACCAAAACAAATAGTGTTCCAACCAATCACCGACAGGGGGAGGGTGTTGTGAGGTTTTGTGCTCGTGCACGGCTGCACGCGAAGTCAGAACTGAAGAAAAAGCTGGCTCAAAACCTCACAACACTCCCCCTGTCGGTGATTGGTTGGAACACTATTTGTTTTGATTTTGAGTGTTTGGCTAAACCATTTGTTTTTGTGAGCAGATCTCAGAGCCTAGGCTGCCTACAGAGACGCGTTTTTTTGACGGCATGCTTATGGGGCGGGCAGCTAGCGGATCGTTAGGAAAGATTAGATGAATGTGATAAAAATATTTTTGGGCCTGAAATCACTGATACCACCTTTAAGCACCTGCTATCCAGCTTAACCAGGCACTAAAAGCACTGTAAAAGCATATAGCGTATGCAAATAACTGATTCAAAAAAGTCTAGTATAATTGGGATAGCTTTGATTTCACCGGTCTCTAATTGGACAAGTTTCTTATGGGGCGTTTACATAAGATGCATTTTAAAAAATATAAAAATTAAATAAAAAATTTAATCTTTCACACTAATGATCTATTTAGTTGTTGAATGACTAGCTGACCATCATTATCCATCCCTTATTTCCTTCATTAGCATTAACTGCAGGGAACAGTCATTGTGTTTCCAATATTTACAGAGGCATCCGAAAACTCTTAAAATCATTCCCCCTAACCTTTATGAAAAGCTGCTGCGTCAATGGAAACCCTTTCCCTGCCAGTCTTCGCTAGTTCAGAGCCAAAAACATAAAACACACACACACTACTTCTTTAAAGCTCACAGTTTTTCCTGGACATGCTCATAAAGAGCTGCCTGATTATGGAAAGGTTTTTCCCCAGCGTTTCATCCCAACTCGGACAGAGGCAGGAAGCGGCTCTCGAAGGCATGACAAACACAGGGAGGAAGTGAGGGGTCAGAGAGAGAAAAGCCTGAGGCAGCAAGTCACCACGACCCACAAAAGCCTTTCAAACGTCCAACTCTGCTTTTGTTTAAATGTTACTGTAAGAAAACATAACTCTTAAGGTCAATTCAAAAGGTTTTTACTTCAGATAATATACTACATTCTGTAGGATTTTAAAGTAAATTCTGTCATGATTTACTAAAAGCATTATAAAATAATCATAAAAATGCTCCCTAATACTTGTGTATTATAGTATAAGTTAACTCTATGTTTTCATGTATAAAAGAGACCAAAATTAAAGTAATAATTCACTGATAATCTTCCCCTCCAGTTGTTCTCAACTAGTTTAAACTGAAGAACTGGTTCAACTTGTAAATTAATCATTAGACCAATTTCTTGAACAGGGTCGAATAATAATTTATTAAACATATCTGATTCAAAACAACACTTTACAAATCAGGCAATGCCCTTTCTCGTATAAACTCTCCTGAACACTGAAAGGAGAGCTGGGCATACATTTATTATACTAAAAAATTAAATGAAAGAAAAAAAAAACAGACCAAATATTCAAAAGTGTCGACTTTTGTGGACGAAAATAAGTCATTCAGGGCTTGGTGAGTTAATGATGACAACATTTTGTTAATATTTCTAGTGGCAGACTCGCCAGTTGCGATATATACATTTCTCATAACATAGGAAAACATTTCAGTCACATAATCAGTCTCATTTAAAAAGCTGCCGACACTATCATCTTAAGAAGCACATTCAGCACTATTTATTTCTCATATGTAACATGGACATTGAATAGAGTGCGTTAAGGGAGAATAACAGTGCACACAGTCACATGTGAGCATCACACACTCCCATCACCCCTCAGGCTTCAGTGATGTAACAGGAACGAATGCTCTCTGTCGTGGTATGTGCAGTATGCCACAGATGTAAGGCTGGGGGTAAAGACAGCATGAACAACGCAGCCGTGAAGGCCTACAGGCACTCAAAACATCTGTTTGTGACCTTGTTTATTTTTCATTTCTGAGCAAAGTATCTGAATGAACAGACATCCACCAGACTCTCTTTTCAATCTAAGGATGCTTTGCAATGGTGGGGCTCATTTTCCTGTGTTTGTTTCTCATGCAGATCAGCAGTTTCATTCTGCTGTGAAGAGCAGAGACTGATGGGGAGATGTTATCACCCTTACAAAAACAGTACCATGGTACTCTAACTCTTGGTATTTACATGGCACTGTATATACCAAAATAGGATTATCAAGGTAAATACATGTTATTTTCACATCCCTCCCTTGTGAAAACTAGTACACTTTAGCATTCTTAAAAAAAAAGGTGAACTTTTTTTGAATTCCTATTAGATGCAATTAGTGCTTTTTTGACCCACTTAAGAAGGACATTTCTGTATGTAATTTTATAATTACTTCTATTGTCCTTGAAATATGGTTACTGTCGAATGTACTGACAAGAATTCCCGGCAACTAAAATATACTTTGTCATTTCTATTGAAACGTGTTTAAATATATTTGTAATTACACATTTGAAATGATGAATTTGCAATTTAGTACATTTAAAGTATATTAAATTCAAATGTAATACTGAGTTAAAATCAGTACTACTACTACTACAGTTAAACTACTACAGTTAAAATGATAATAAAGTGCATGTGCTTTAGTATGTTAGTCAACTAGTACACTAATAAGTGTACTTATTTAAAGCATGACAAATGATTATTATCATAAATGTACTTTAAATTAAAACTTTTTATTTTTAATTATTACAAAGTGCACTCTTTGAAAGTGTACTTAAGTGTGTTAAGAAAAACAGCCATGAAGGTGTAAGTATACTTAAGTAGACTAATATTACTTATTTCAGTAATATGTTGTATGTGAGGGATTATCCATGGCTAGCTGTGCATTGAACAATTTTATGCATGAAAAAGAAACACCCTACGTGAAGCAGAAATTGTTTAATGCGCTGTTAGCCTTGGATTATCCTGCTTATACCATGGTCATTTACCAGCATATAACAAGTGTTATTGATGTTTTCAGTGCAATATTTGACTGGAAGGGTCAAAATGATGGTTATTTTGTCAGTTTAGGCTCGTTAGATCTAACATTCTGCCACCTTTAATTTAGACAGAGATAAAGTAGTGCTGTAAGATTACATTTATTTGAATTAATGAATTATAGCATTTATTTGAATCAGAGAGAGAGAGAGAGAGAGAGAGAGAGAGAGAGAGAGAGAGAGAGAGAGAGAGAGAGAGATGCATGTGTGAATTACCTGCATCTGTGCAGCATCTTTTATACTAGTTTTAAAGACTTCAAAAACATCAATGTTACCCCTCTTTTCTGAGAAATAGGCCTATAATGTAGCGATTCAGTAACTAAATCATTTTTATTTCTATAAGAAAATACGATAAAAAATGATAGTGGGGGGCGGTGCCGTGGTGGGCAAGTGATGTGTTGCAGCTGAACACTGTAACACCGACTATTGTAGCTAACCTATCAGTCACGTACACGCGCATGGTGCACTGATGATGAAACGCGCAAATAAGTAATTTGGGAAATTTAGGAATTAAGTTGTCTAAAAATGAAGAGGTCAATAGCTGATTACCTTAAAAAAACTAAGTGTGGAGGGTGAGGACGCTGGTTGAAAGGACGAGCCAACAAGCCAGCATACAGACTCAGACACAACTGATGACGAAAGCACAGGTGCGCACAGGTTGATTTGATTTGTTTTTAATCAAACATTAAAAAACATACATTTTTTTTATAGTTTCTTTATGGTTTTCATTTGATAGTTAAAAGATTAAAACATTTCGCCAACATGAGGTCTTGTCACTGTCAGTCTTTTTACATCAGTGCAAAACTAGGGTATGCAGATTAAGACAACTATCAGCATGCATTGATTAATCCCATGTAGCAAAAGGAGGGGGGGGGTGCAACCAAATCATGCGACCAACTGAGAACTGAGTGGAAAGTTACGCTGGAACACTGTGGGAGTGTTGCACTAAGATTGGTCCTGAGAGGCATTTAACTTTTCAGGAGGAAGATGGCCTTTTAAAGGGGTGGTTGATTATGATTTCACTTTTCTAACTTTAGTTAGTGTGTAAAGCTGCTGTTTGAGCATAAACAACATCTGCAAAGTTACGACGCTGAAAGTTCAATGCAAAGGGAGACCACAACAAACGGATGGTAAGGACTTACGTTACACAACATTCCTCCCGGGTTTGTGACATCACCGATACAGAATATGCTAATCAATGACTAGAACAGGGGTGTCCAAACTCAGTCCTGGAGGGCCACTGCCCAGCAGAGTTTAGCTCTAGCCTGCCTCAACACACCTTCCTGGAAGTTTCTAGAATGCCTAGTAAGACCTTGATTATCTGGTTCAGGTGTGTTTAATTGGGGTTGGAGCTAAACTCTGCAGGACAGTGGCCCTCCAGGAGCAGGATTGAACATCCCTGGACTAGAAGATAACCAAACATACGCTACATAAATTCATCAACTAACCATTCAGAAATGTTGTCTACATGTTGTCACTTCTTCTTGAGTCTCTCCATCTTTGTCTGACTCCGGTTTGAACATAAAAGGCTAAAAGTTTTTAAAGTTTTCAGTGTGTGTCTGTGTGAGGTAATAGGCCTATGTCACACTTCCTGCTTCCGGAACGCGGAGTAGGGATTCAGAACTTCCGGTCAACAGTGTTTCTCGATAAGGATTTAGATTATCAGCCATAATGTCTAAACCATCCGAGGTAGACTGACCACACAAGCTATGAGTTTGTGAAACGAAGGTTTTTGCTCCTGTAGAAGCTATAAGTTCGTATGAAATCAACATTGTTTTAAGAAAAACATGTTTTAACCGCGATCTTATGAAAAAAAACTATACTACCCACAATCCTAAGCGTAGCAGCAAGCTGATTGGTCCAACTCGCTGTTACCATAGAAACGTTTACCTTACTGGCGAACGGCCCGCCGCTGTTGTTGTAGTGCACCGGGTTGCTCTGCGTTTGGACGTAGACAGCCACACCTCAACTTTCACGCTTTTCCACTTGAGAGTTTTCATTTACCATCCGAATCACATCGTCATATGTGACTTCAGGCAGGTTGCGGAGAGATTTGGTCCAGCAGTATCTATCGCTAACCGGAAGAGCCGTATCCCTACTAAAAGACGTACTTCCGGTCTTCAATTTTTTCGTGACATAGGCCTATAGGAGCTGCTAACACAGGAGCTCTTGAAGCTCTGCCCTCTGTGCTGGGAGCAGCAGCTCATTTGCATTTAAAGGGACAGACACAAAAACAGTGCGTTTTTGCTCACCCTCAAAAAGTGACAATTTTAACATGCTATATAAAAATATATGTGGGGTATTTTGAGCTAAAACTTCACATAGACACTCTGGGGACATCAGAGACTTATTTTACATTTTGTGAAAATGGCATTATCTGAAGTATACTACTGAATGAAGTGTACATTCAATACAATTAAGCACACTTCTTTTTCACAAGGGCTGCTATGTCCAAAAACAATGATAGTAGGCTACCAGAGTAGTTTTAGTTAATGTCACTGTCAGCACTAAAATAGGGGATTCAGAGACATCTGCAATAGAGATCATAGTAAATCCATGCTTTATCAACCACATTAGAGTTCATGTACACAAGCAAAAAAGCTTTTTACACACATACACACACTTCTGTCAGGGGCAGTCTTCATCTTGGCCCTGTTGCATTGCACTCCACAGGCGTCTCTGTTGTGGGCGCTCTAGCAATAAAAGCCACATTACTTTATGTCCAGTTGATTGTCTGTGTTTATGTTAATTCCAGAATCCTCCATAGGGAGTTATTTTGGAAAATTCAATCCTATTACAGTGTGCAGAAGCGGGGAATCTGCTTTGAGCATTTATTATGGACTGTGGGGACGGACACAGAGCCATAAGCCATTCTGTGGCCTTTCATGAGTCTATGCAGGGATCTAGGCTAATGATTTCTGCAGACTTGGAAACAGTTACCACCATGTAGATTTTTGTCAAATTCACTATTTTTAACCTCTGTTTACTGCACTCAAAATACCTTAAAATTACAGATTTTGGCCTGATTTCACAGACAGGGCTTAGATTAAGCCAGGATTAGGCCTTAGTTCAATCAGGACATTTAAGTATTTTTTTTAAACATGCATTAGAAAGAAAAAAAAACATGACTGGTGTGCATCTTGAGACAACTCAATGACAATGACATGTTTTAATTTATGCCAGTGCAAGATGCTTTAGTTAAAACAGTTTAAACATGCATTTTAGTCTGGGACTAGCTAAGCCTTGTCTGTGAAACAGGGGGTTAAACTTTTAATCTTGTTTATGACTCCTAAGAGAACAACATTGTTTAAGTAAATTAGTTAATCAATTCTCTCCTCAAAATTTTGTAACCCATTAACAAAATCGCTCCAATAAACGTATGTTGTCACTTCTTTACTCCAGTCAACAATTCTCAAGGTAGATTTATTTTTAAAGTCAATTTCGATATAGGCCTATACATACTTTAAAGATAAAAAAAAAAATAAAAAAAAAAAAATTTTACTGCCAAGCAGAAAAAAAGATGGTTGATTGAATGCATGGTAAGCAATAGCGAGGCATGTTGTCATTCTATACGGGCGGGGTAAGTTGTCACAATGTGGAAACTGCCATTCAGATAATGTTAACAGTAACATAGTTAGGAAAGACCAAACAATTACTGAAAGGGTATATTAAACATGGGGATTTCAACCTTTTAAATGCTAGGTGCAAGGGACCCATCCTAAAAATGTAAAAGACATCTATAAAGTATTTATCCAGTGAAAAATTAATACTAGAAATATCTAAAATAGGCTATTATTTTGAAAATGTTTAGTTAATTTTAATTAGTATTTACAATATACTCATTATAATAATGTATTTATTTACACATTTAATTATTTATTTTATACACATTGATATAGTTATTTACTTTAATCTATTTAAATATAATATTTTATTATTTTTATCTTTTTTCCCCTGTAAAGATTTACAGGAACCCACTTAGGGCCCCAATTTAAAAACCAGTGTATCTAAGCAATTAAGATGTATTGCCCTTATTGTGACAACTTTTGCCAGCACTAAAAATATAGATTTTCAAACCTTCAAGCGCCACCTACCAGATCCAAAGGCTTTGGCGATGAGCCACGTCAAACTGCAGGATATCTTGGCCCTTGTGAAATCATAGTGATCCACAGATTTGATGGTCGGCACGATGAACATCCTCTTGCTCTCCTTGATCTCTGCGGCATCACCCATCTTGACATCTACGCGTGGCTGCATCACGTCCCACGGGACTATGAGATCACAGCGGTGGACGACATTCCCATGCTCAAATATGATGAGAAATATAACGGATCGGCCCAAACGCTCGTGCAGTCCAATAATCCTCCTCTCATATATTGATTATACACACGAAAACAATCCCAACTGCATCCCCCAGCGCCGGATTCAATATCCAACAAGCGATTCCAAGCGTCTGCGGTAGTTCTCATCCGTTTCCCGGCATTATATCCTTAAGTTCGTGTAACGTTAGATGACAAAAATCAATATTTCATAGGTGACACATGCGCCATGATGAGGGATGTCACGTTTAATGGCGAGGAGAGGCGGTCGATGAGTTCACTGTTTTGTGTCATGATTTCTCCTCTTCTTTAACTTTTGTAACTGTCCTTAAAATCTCTTCTTCTCCCTGCGGTCCGCCTGCCGCACTGGCCTGGAAAAAAAATGGGAAAGAAGAGTGCGCATGCGCGAAACGCCCAGACGCAGACAAGCACTGCTGGCTGAGGTAGATTCATGCAGCTGTTAAATAAAACGAGTTTTTACACACCTCATCTGTTTTATTACTTATCTACACTATTTTCTATTTTACGCATCTATCCTTTTAGCTCTGTAAATATAATCAAACTGATAAGCTATGTATGTAGGCTAGGCTGAATAAAAGAAAATCTGATCATATTTTGTTTTTGTTTTTTACTGTAGGCTAATGTTGCTACAATTTTTTGCGTTTAACTTGCTGTGAATTTTAAAAATGGAGATTTCAGATACATTTAGACTAATAAATAGTGCCTCAATTTACCCGAATTGTGTGTGTGTGTGTGTGTGGGGGGGGGGGGGGGGGTATGTTTAGGATTGAAGAAAGATTTCCTTTGAAACTCATTTTCACTCAAATTGCTAATAAACTTAATTACAAAAAATGGCAAGTATCATGAAAAATGAAATTTGAAATGGTATTTTCTTGTAAAACATTCTCCTATTATCTGTTTTATTTACAACAGTTGTTGTGCACGCTATTCATTATAGCAAATATAAATTTGTCTAGCCTATATTTATAAATGTTGTAGTATCTGTTGGTGTTGACTCACATTGAGTGATATGAAAAGAAGAAATGGAAAGAGACTGCATCCAAACAGACGAATACCTCTGAACTTGTCAATCAAATAATCAAAAATGATTTTTGATACAAAACCTTCAGTTGTTTTTCTAAATGTATTAGCATGTTCAATCAATAAAATAAAATAAAAACTAATTATATGAATATCCTTTGAGAATGATAAGGTGGAGTAGCCTATTAACTGTGACATTTACAGAGTAGAGTCCAAACTGTGTGATGTTGAGGCAGATGTAAGTCTTGTATTAGCAGCAGGAGTCATGGATCGGCTCTCTCAGACAGGAAGGGGTGTGACTGTGGCGGCTTCTGACTATCAGCTCTGAAGAATAGCTGTAATTACTGCCCTCTACCCACACACACACACACACACACACACACAACCCTTTCATCAAACACACACTCACACTAGCCTTTCATATGTGAGGGAGCGAGGCTCCTAGTTCTCAAGCAAGAATGGAAGTCAATTATTGAGAGAGAGAGAGAGAGAGAGAGAGAGAGAGAGAGAGAGAGAGAGAGTTCCAGATGTGACTGAAATCTCTCAGCTAATTTTAGCAGTTGGCTTCTACTCATTGTTAAAGCTCCTGACCCTGTTTGAATGATATTACACCCAGTATGTGCACTAATTCAATTGTTAAAAGACGTCTTGACTAAAAATAGTTAACTGATAATTAATATATTCACTCTCACTAAACTGATGATGACCACGTGTTTGTGTTTTTCCATTTCAATGTCAAATCTGTGCCAACTGTCCACACCACAGGGTCCACACAGAGTAATGTCGCCCTCTATCGGATTTATACAGCTCGTAAACATTAGCTGGAAAAGACGAGAGGAGCTTTTCTTGAATTATCTGCAATCTAAACATGTTTAGGGACAGCTAGGCTAAGTGTTTTTTGCCTCGTGGCTTTCCCTTTTAGGGTATGCTATAAAAACAAGAACAACGAAAACTAATGAAATAACTAATAAATAACAAACATTTATAACATTAGATTTAAATTCTAATAAACTAGGCTACTAATTCGCTTATCCTGACACTTATATCGCATTATGACGCGTTATATTACATCAACAGCAGTAGGTTGAGCTGCGTTGTTGTATTTCTACCACTAGATGACAGCATTCATTTATTCTAATCATGCAAAGGTTTTTTTTCTTTATTGTTTGACTACAAAATTAAATATAGTGAACGCCCTATCACCCCTCCATCCATCTATCCATCCATCTATCTATCTATCTATCTATCTATCTATCTATCTATCTATCTATCTATCTATCTATCTATCTATCTATCTATCTATCTATCTATCTATCTATCTATCTATCTGTCTGTCTGTCTGTCTGTCTGTCTGTCTATGACCGTCTAGTTTACATATGTGTGTGTGTGTGTGTGTGTGTGTGTGTGTGTGTGTGTGTGTGTGTGTGTGTGTGTACCATGATCACACACACACACACACACACACACACACACACACACACACACACACACACACAGTGATCATGGTGAAATAAAACCAAAACAAAGCAAAATCAGCCATCTGATTATATAAAACATGAAAAAGGTGAAATAATAATTGACCTGTTGAACTGAAGCTGTTTTTCCAGATATAATGACGTAAAATCTTTTTTTTTCTTCTTGTATTTAAATGATGGTGTTTCAAGTAATTGAAGACAACCAGTCCCTCATAAACATTCAGGAATGTGATATGATTGCGAACATCAGAACCTTTGATTATTCACATGACGTTCAATTCAAAGTGTGCGCCATTATCATGCTAAATGCTACCAGCCTCATCCAACCCCCCAAAACCACACACACATAATGTGCTGCATATTTCATACAAAGATGCCTTCACGCAAAAACACAACACAGGCTGTGTGTTTCCCACTGCATACATTCACTGACCCCCATCCCGACAGGCCCTACACCCACCCATACACAGATGAGCCCCGTCCTTCATGAAGCAGCACACAAAAGGACAGTTCAGGCCGTCGCTGCTGTCTGTATGTGTGTGTGTATGCAGTGCAGTGTGTGCTTTTTGCTCTAAGCTGCCAAACTGCTTCCAGATACGACCCAGCTGACGTCAACGCCCTGTTATCGCAGATACTCCCTCTGTTTGCCCACAGTATGTAGCTGTATATTTCTATAAGCCCTGTTAACATTCACAAGAGAGAACTGTTTCATTTGAAGCATTTGAGGGAGGCTGTTATTGAAGTGCACAAGTCATAACCTTATCTTTTACTTATTTTGGGGCATACATTGATATATTGACATAAACCCTTGAATTTCTGTCAAGCCAAAAGTATTAAATAATATAAATATATCAAGTTTATTATAAATATATAAGTATATTAATATACAAAATAATATATTATTTAAATAGTAATTCCTGTTTTGGCAAAGCTGAATTTTCAGTGTCACATGATCCTTCAGAAATCATTATAAATTTGCTGCTCAAGAAACATTTCTTATTATTATCAATGTTGAAAAAAAAAAAGTTGTGCTGCTTAATATTTTTTCATGATACCATCATTTTATTCAGGATTCATAAAGTTGAAAAGCATTTATTTAAAAATAGAAATCTTTTGTAACATTATAAATATCTTTACTGCCACTTTGATCAATTTAATGCATCCTTGCTGAATAAAAGTATTTATTAAAAAATTATATTTTACTGACCCCATATATTGGGACACTTTTTCCATTGAGATGACTGGGAAAAAGTGTCCCAATCAAACTGAATTCACCCCATTTACACACACTGTACTGTAGTAATTTTTATTAGAATAAGAATTAAGCATTGAGCATAATGGGAATTATTTCACACACAAAAAAATATCCAGATGTATTACAGTAATGACAATTTAGAGGGAAAGATGTTTATTTCTCATGAAAAATTAAGTCATAAAGAAAAATAAATCAATAGGCTATTCAACATATTTTTTTTAAATATTATTCTTGTTTCTTTGTTTTTTTTTCATCTATATATGTTTTAATATTCTGATCTGCAAAGCACTTTGATTTGCATTTAATAAAAAGTGCTATACATTTTAATAGATATGCATCCTATGGTAGACAAACAATGCATTGCATTTTTTGTGCAGAAAGTGAAGAGAATAAAAAGGAGGCAGAGTGAGTATGGCGGACGGGATCACTCTTGTGCTTGGGTCACTGTGAGGTATTTTTAACACACACAGACCTCAAGGCTGTAGTTAGAGGGTGGGGTCACGTCGGCCTGTGCTTCCCCCACTGGCAGCACAAACCTGTATTTATCTGAATAAAATCCAGAGGGGAGTCTGGACCGTATGCCCTGAGTTTATCTTCTCTTAAACGCAGTGACTTTGCAGTAGTGACGCAGAAACCGCACTGAATCTGGCTTGTTTTTTGTAATAAAACAATAAGAGATTCCACCATACTCCACACACCGTCATAAGCTCCACCATCTTGAAGGTTTAGCAATTTAAAACGTGCAGGAAAACAAGTAATGCACTTCAATCCAGCTTTTCTATTACAGTACTATAAAATGAAGAGTTCAAATAGGCTTTTTGTGTTTCTACCCCATTTACCCTCTTCCGAGATATAATAAATATGGTTAAAATTCAGATAAACACTTTTTTTTTTTTTTTTTTTTAGCTGGAGTTTCCATTTTAGAATCTTCTTAAAGTAATTAATAATTAACCTCATATTTTAAGTTCAGTCAAGAAATTTACAAAAGAAGTTGCAGCATATACGTTCACTGGGGGGGGGGACGTGCCTCTGCATAATTTAAACTTATACAATTCACTGCAGTTTCCAGCTGAAATGAACACTAGTGGCAGTAAAACACCAACAAATTTTATTCCTTTTCAAACAAATGATAATTACAGGGGCCGTTTATCGAATAATTAAGACTTAATACCGCAGTTCCTTGCAAAATACTATTTTCAGTAGCTAACCTAGCTTTGTACTTGTGATGCTTATAGTTCGGGTACGAGTTCAGTGAAACGCTAGTCACGATAAAAGAGCAGATACTTGTAGAAACAAGTTGAAATTACATGGCTACTTCAGCAAATGTGTTCTCTTACGAGAGGTTCTCTCGTATTGCGTAGTTGCTTACGATACGGGAAAACCTTTCTTTATCGAGATACTGAAGCCAAAAATTATCCTTAATTTTTATAATCTTGTCAACGCAGTGCGGCAGCCTGCAGACCTAGGGCAAGCTAACTAGCGTGCCCATTGGCTGCCCTGCGGCAACTGCAGCAGCCTACCGCTGAGCCCTTGGCGTGACGTCACGACCAATGAGCGCGCTTGGCGCGCTTAATGCGTCACAGCCCGCGAAAAAGGGGTGTGGCTTAGCGTATATAAACAGGGCTCGGAGGCTGCTTCTCTGATTTCTGTCTTTTCAGCGAAGCTCTTCGCATCGCTGCTCTCTGAGGAAGCCGCCGTCGAAACAAGCGACCAGCACGCCGAGGATCTCAGCCTGAGGACGCCGGCCGCCTTCGCCGCCTTCAGCTTTCCCTGCCTGCTTCGCTATCCGGCGATCATATCCTTTACTGCTCTGTGTTGTATGTGTTTGTGTGTTCGCCCCGCGACACACTTTTGCATCTAAAAGAGCGCGTTGTTGCAAATGCCTCGCTCATCCTGTGGCTCGTGCAGAGCCCCGCTCAGCGATGGAGACCGCCACGTGGTTTGCGCTCTCTGCCTGGGCTTCGACCACGCAGCCCGCGTCCTCTCCTCGGGCGGCTGCGAACAGTGTGAGGACTTGCCGATGTCGACCCTGCGGGCTCGACTCGCCATGTTTGACGATCCTCCACCTTCCCCGGCTGCCTCTTCAGGGCCGCGTAAGAAGAAACGCCGCTCTCAAAGGCCTCCCGAGCCGGTGGTTATAGCTGAGCGCTCACCGGAGCCCCTCCCGCGAGCCTCGCTTTCTCCTTCTCCCCCGCCCTTCACCGACGCGCAGCGGCCGGCTACTACCCGCACTGCCGTCGCCTCAGGGGATGAAGCAGATGACGCCGCTGACAGCTGCTCTCTGCTTGCTTCGGACAGCGAGGAGTGGTCGGGCTCTCACCGCTCCGCCTCCTCGACTCCTGAGTCTGGCAGGTCCCGCTCCAGTGTCGACGCGGAGCTTATCCGCCTCCTCACCAAAGCGGTCGACCGACTGGGATTGGACTGGTCCCCACCCAAGGAGCCCGCGCCTAACCGACTCGACGGGTGTTTTCTGCCTAGCCGCCGCCAAGCGCCAGCCTCTAGGTCAGCACCCTTCCTGCCTGAGCTCCACCAGGAGCTATCGAAGTCGTGGAACGCGCCCTTCTCCGCTAGACTCCGCTCGTCTGTCTCCTCGGCTCTCTCCCAGGTGGACGGGGCCGCCGAGAAAGGCTATACCGGCATCCCTTCCGTTGAGGAAGCGGTGGCAACGCACCTTTGCCCGCCGTCTGCTAGATGGCGCTCAAAGTCTGCCCTGCCGTCTAAAGCCTGCAGGACCACATCAGCTATCGCCGGCCGCGCATTCGCCGCCTCCGGCCAAGCTGCTTCTGCCCTGCACTCGATGGCTGTTCTTCAGATCCTGCAAGCCGACCTCCGCGAATTGGACGAGAAGGGCTCGGATCATACAGCCTTAACAGATCTGCGCAGCGCGACGGACCTTTCGCTCCGTGCTACCAAGACCGCTGCACAAGCCATCGGCAGATCTATGGCCGCGCTCACCGTCATCGACAGACACTTATGGTTGACGCTGGCGGATATGAGTGAGTCAGAACGCGCTGTTTTCCTCAACGCCCCGCTCTCGCCCACCGGCCTCTTCGGCCCTGCGGTCAGCGGGATTGTGGACCGCTTCTCTGAAGTGCAGAAGGCGTCGCAGGCTATGAATCTCTTCCTGCCTCGCCGCTCGAGCCCAGCCGCAGGCCGCTCTCAAGCTCAGCCTCCTGCGCGCAGCTCCACACAGCGCTCGTCTCGGCCACCAACCACTTCGCAGCGACGCCAGGGCGGCCGCCCTAGGTCGCGCTCGACCAGCCGTCACAGACCGCCGCCCCCCCGGGGTCCGCGTCCCAAGATAACGCTGAAGTCTGAGCCCGCGAAGTCCTCCTAGCACCCGCAGGGAGGAAGAGATGGCTGAGTCCCGCTGCGGCCGGACCGCCATCAAAACGCCCAGCTCTGTCAGTCCCCTCAGTGCAGGCTACTGCAGCAGCTTACACCGCAGCCAACGAGCCAGTAATACCACTCGCTCGCCTGCACACAAACGCCGTTTTTACGGCGGCCCAAATAAATCTCAGAAAGAGTGTAAATTCGGGCTTTCCGGCTCCGGCCGAAGGTGTTGTAAGTGTAGAAAATGTGCCCACTCCCACGTGCTCACTGCTTCACACAAACACGGTCCCCATGGTAACGCGTTCAGAGCGCTCTCTCATAAAGCGGTCACACGCCGCTCGAGTAATAAGTGTAGTAAATGTGCCCACAACTCTGTGCTCACATCTACCTGTAACTCGCTCTGCCACTCGGTTACCCCGGGCAACAGCGGCTCAAGCCGAGGGTGTTATAAGTGTAGAAAATGTGCCCACTCCCATGTGCTCACTGCTTCACACGAACAGGGTCCCCATGGTAACGCGTACAGAGCGCTCTCTCATGAAGCGGTCGCAAGCCGCTCGAGTATTAAATGTAGGAAATGTGCCCACAACCTTGTGCTCACACCTACCCGCTGCTCGCTCTGCCAGCCAGTTACCTTGGGTCACGGACCCTCTAAAGCTCCCAAACACTGGCCGTGTCATAAGTGTAAACCCTGCGCCCGCTCACGAGCACGCGCACTCACTTGTAGACATTATAATCCCCACGCCACTCTCGCGCCTGGGATGTTTGACAGCAAATCACGCTCCATCCGATGGGACCGAGCTACTGAACGCTGTACAGTCGGCCAATACTGTTTACCAGCCCCCGTGTTCGAGCACCAGCGGTGCGCGCGCCGCGCCTTTCTCTCTGATACAGGCTCCCCATCCCGCGCAGCGCGGCGATCTGAGCCCAGAGACCATTCGACCCCTAGCTATGCATGCGGAAGCATGGGAAGCGATTCAGGGCGCGTCAGAATGGGTGCTGAAAACTATAAAACACGGCTATTCGCTTCAATTCGCTCGTCGCCCTCCGCGCTATACAGCACAGACGGAGACGAGAGTGAGTTCAGAAGCTGCGCACTTGCTTCAAGCAGAAATAGCGAAGCTGCTGCGCAAAGGGGCTATAGAACAGGTTCATCCTTCTTTGAGCGAGTCGGGCTTTTACAGCCGCTACTTCCTCGTGCCCAAGAAGGACGGAGCGTTCAGACCTATTTTAGATCTGAGACATCTGAACAAAGCCCTCATGAGACGGCCGTTCAAAATGATCACAACCAGAAAAATCCTCGCGCAGATTCGCCCAGGAGACTGGTTTATCTCTCTCGATCTAAAAGACGCATACTTTCAGATCCAGATAACTCCCCGTCACAGGCCATTCTTGAGATTCGCCTTCGAGGGTCGAGTATATCAGTACACAGTCCTGCCGTTCGGCCTGTCTTTGGCACCCCGTACATTTACGAAATGCATGGACACGGCCCTCGCTCCCCTGAGGAAACAGGGAATGCGGATACTGAATTATCTGGATGATTGGCTTATTCTAGCGCAGTCAGAGACGGAACTTGTGTCTCACAGAACAGCGCTTCTCAGCCATCTGGAGGAGCTGGGTCTCTCGGTCAACTGGACCAAGAGCTCGCTATCACCCCGTCAGTCAATTTCCTTTCTTGGAATAGAACTGGACTCGGTGGCTATGACGGCCAGACTGTCGGAGCAGCGCGCGCGCCGCATCCGCCTCCTCGCCGCATCCCTCCAAATAGGCAGCCGGGTTCCGCTGAGGACATTCCAGCGTATCCTGGGGCATATGGCCTCAGCTGCAGCAGTGCTCCAGCTGGGTTTACTGCGCATGCGCCCGCTCCAACGCTGGCTGAAAATGCGCGTGCCCCACCGAGCCTGGGCGGCCGGCGGCTTGCGAGTCAGAGTGAATCAGGGATGCATTTCAGCCCTGCAGCCCTGGCTGGCAGCCGAATGGTATCACACAGGAGTGACTATGGGAGTGATTTCACACCGGAAAGTTGTCTCGACAGACGCTTCCAACCTAGGTTGGGGAGCGCTCTTCGAAGGCAGACCGGTCTATGGCCGCTGGTCAGACCAGGAGAATCTCCTACACATAAACTGTCTAGAGATGCTCGCGGTCGAGAAAGCGCTCAAACACTTCCTCCCATTCCTCCACGGTCACCATGTTCTAGTCCGCACGGACAATACATCGGTAGTGGCCTACGTGAATCACCAGGGCGGTGTCAGATCAAAGATGCTCTGCACCCTGGCGGAACGCCTCCTCGTGTGGGCTCAGCACTCTCTGCGCTCGCTGAGAGCCGCGCATGTGCCTGGCCACCTGAACGAGGGCCCCGACAGACTGTCCAGGGACAACGTTCCCCCTGGGGAGTGGTCTCTACACCCCCAAACAGTCCAGTCACTGTGGCGACGGTTCGGCAAAGCGAAAGTCGACCTTTTTGCGTCAAAAGACAACGCTCACTGCCCAGAGTTCTTCTCGAAGAACGAGGACGCGCTGGCCCAGATCTGGCCCAGCGGCCCGTTGTACGCTTTTCCCCCGGTCTCTCTGCTGCCTCAGGTCATCGAGAGAATCAGGGAAGCACGCCACTCAGTGCTCCTCATAGCCCCATGCTGGGAGAACCAAGCTTGGTTCCCGGATCTAATACAGCTGGCAGACTCAGCCCCCTGGCCGATACCGGTGAGGAGAGACCTTCTCTCTCAAGCACGCGGATCGATATGGCATCCCCATCCAGAGCGCTGGTCTCTGCATGCGTGGAGCCTCAACGATTACACGCTAATCTGCCAGACGGGGTCATGAACACGATCATACAATCTAGAGTCCCCTCTACGAGGCGGCTCTACATGTCGCCAGACGGGGTCATGAACACGATCATACAATCTAGAGTCCCCTCTACGAGGCGGCTCTACATGTCGAAATGGTCAGTGTTTAACACATGGTGCACTGCTAAGGGGCTCGATCCACAGACATGTGGGGTATCGCGAGTACTGTGTTTCCTTCAAGAGCTACTGGACGTGGGCAGGTCCCCCTCCACGCTCAAAGTCTATGTTGCGGCCATTTCAGCGCTCTCGGTTTCTGAGCAGGGCCGCGCATTAGGAAGGAACGAGCTTGTCATCCGCTTCCTTAGGGGAGCCAGGAGGATGAACCCCCCACGACCCCCCTCGGTTCCTATGTGGGATCTCTCTCTGGTCTTGGAGGCCCTGAGAGCGCATCCCTTCGAACCCTTGGAAACTGTGGATATGAAATACCTCACGCTCAAAACCGTTTTTCTGATAGCTCTGTCGTCAGTCAAACGAGTGGGAGACCTTCACGCGTTATCTGTTAACGCCGCGTGCCTCGAGTTCGGACCTAATGACTCCAAAGTCATTCTCAGACCGAGGCATGGGTACATTCCAAAAATTTTGGGCACTCCCTTCAGAGCACAGGTCATTTCCCTCTCAGCCCTGCCGACGCACGGCAGCGAGGCCGATAGTAATCTCCTCTGCCCGGTCAGGGCGTTGAGAAACTACATTTCACGGTCCGCCGCTTTCAGGCGCTCGGATCAGCTCTTTGTTTCGTTTGGTGGGCGCACCAAGGGTCTCGCCGCCTCGAAACACAGCCTGTCCAGATGGATAGTGGACGCTATTGCTGCTGCTTATGCGTCTAAAGACCTGCAGTGCCCATTGGGCATTCGAGCTCATTCCACTAGAGGCATGGCCTCGTCGTGGGCATGGTCCAGCGGGATTCCCATTCATGACATTTGTGCAGCGGCAGGCTGGGCCTCCCCCTCCACATTTGTTAGGTTTTACAACCTGGATGTTCCCGCCTTGCAGGCGAAAGTGTTATCAGTCTAAGTCTCGCGTATGCCAGCCCACTATCTGTGCGCGGGCTACGTTGTGTGATTTAGCTCTACTGGTTGAGCTGCACTATGCAGGGAATTGTCAGTTAGGACCGGCCGTGCCGCTCCTAACCCCCTAGTGTGTGCTTATGTACGGCGCTAGCCCTCTTCGGGCTGCCCGGCTCTCCGCTATCACGTTCCCCGGGCTCTCCCTGGGACTCATTCAGTGGATGCTGGGCGCGCACGGCGTTGACAAGGGCGTTCCCGTAGCGTAAGCAACTACGCAATACGAGAGAACCTCTCGTAAGAGAACGTTTCGGTTACTCACGTAACCTCTGTTCTCTCTAGAAGAGGGAACGAGTATTGCGTAGCCCGCCGTGCTCGCGCCACGAGCTCATTTCGCTTCATGCGACAGAAACCAGAGAAGCAGCCTCCGAGCCCTGTTTATATACGCTAAGCCACACCCCTTTTTCGCGGGCTGTGACGCATTAAGCGCGCCAAGCGCGCTCATTGGTCGTGACGTCACGCCAAGGGCTCAGCGGTAGGCTGCTGCAGTTGCCGCAGGGCAGCCAATGGGCACGCTAGTTAGCTTGCCCTAGGTCTGCAGGCTGCCGCACTGCGTTGACAAGATTATAAAAATTAAGGATAATTTTTGGCTTCAGTATCTCGAGAAAGAAAGGCTTTCCCGTAGCGTAAGCAACTACGCAATACTCGTTCCCTCTTCTAGATAGAACAGAGGTTACGTGAGTAACCGAAACGTTTTATCTCACATTTGTTTTTAACACTGTCGGTTCGTTTTAGCGTAATGTCTGAACACAATACGGACAACAACCAATGGAAAGCATAGCGAAACGTCCAAACATATTATTTTGCATAAATGTCGCCACAGGTAGGCCTACTTTTTTCCACAATCAACAACAATAACAACAAAAAAGCCTATTGCCTTTATTTTATTTTATTAAAAAAGTAATAAAAAAGGGCCTGAAACAAATCCTCTAAAAGAGAGAGAAAAATAGATTATGAAGAAATATGCCGAGTGAGAGAACGAGAGAGACTGACATGAACTGCAAGAGAAAGAGAGAACATCCCTTAGGAGTTCTGTCGACCCTTTTTCTGCATGCGTGAACAGTAAATGTATTTTCACTTGCTAATTAAAAGTTCTGTTGTGTTTATTTTCATTTGTGCTGCTCCAGTTCTGCTTACACATTTTTATGCGGCCTACATTTTCCATGAATATCTCTTTGCTCTTTTTGAAAAAAATCACTGCAACAACAGCTAGCGTGAGACAAGAATAGACTATTTTCTGAAACAAATGACAATACAGACGGGTCCTCAGCATCAATACTGACTGAACAATTGCTGCTAAATTGCTTTAAAGTTAAAGACATCATCATATCATGAAAGATCATATTTACATTGATCTTTTGAAATTAAGCAGTTTGATGTACTTACTTCATCCATAAAATGAACACCAGTTTAAACTAAACAGCAAAGACTTGACAAGCAGCAGTGTCTATCTGGTATCGGGTATTAAAGAGGAAGTTGAATAGTTACCATTAGTATCCCTAAAAAACAAAAGACAATACTATTTTTCCAGCTGGTATTTAACAATAAGAGTAAGATATAAAACAACCATTTATTGTATTGCTCTTGACTATTTTAGAAGCAAGAAGCTGACATAGGATCCTTTAGCCTTATGAATCTGTGCCTTATGAATGTAATGAGGCTTTGAGAGCTTGTTATTGAAGCATGGGCACCGCCAACTAAATTGGACCAGACAGACACAACTTATAACTATGCATTGTTACTCATTTCACATGAAAGAGGGTGTTTGCAGGGCAGTCTTAAAAATACAGTAGAAAAGAAAAACTGTTCCCTTTCGTTGTCACTCCGAGTTACGTCGGATGGCGACGAATGGGGTTTCGCTTAGAAATCCTATCATCTTCGAGTATTAAAACACGAGCCAATGGCAAAGAAATGCCATGGGTCTGCGGAATTTGCATAGCGTAACTCCGCCCCACCCTGGGGGTATATAAGGAAGTGCGCGAGCAGAATGCAGATATGTTTTCGCTTCGGAGCCAAGTTGATGTACTTCACTCCACAGCCAAATTCTGAGTTATCTCTTCATCTCTTCGAGACGAGCCTCTCTCCAGGTGTTGGTGTGACAGCGAGTTCCAGCGAGTGCACATTCCCTGCTGATCTGTGCAGTGATTTGCCAGAGTTTGTGTGTTCTCTCCCTGGTCGCTTCAACACTCTGCGGAGAAATCTCCTTTCACAAAAGAGCATTGCACGCGGCACGTCTTTTTAAAGATGCCTCGCCCGTGCACTTCTGGTTGCGGTCTATTCGTGTCTGACTCTGATGGGCACAATCGCTGTCTTGTGTGTCTGGGTGTTGAGCACGCTAAGGCAGCGTTTGTGGATGAGTCATGTTCCCATTGCGGGAACATGCCCATCGCACGGTTAAGATCGAGACTCAATGATCTTAATGTGAGAGTCCCCTCATCCGCACCCCGATCTACTGGTCCCGAGAGGGCTGGTACTTCGGCTGGCGGCCAGGGTATCTGAGGGTTACAGTGTGGAACAAAGCGCCGACTATTCCACGCTCCACACTTCCCTCTGTTCCCGTGCAACCCGCGAGTGTCCGCGTGGAAACCGCTGTACAGTCTTCGGACTTGCCGCGAGTTTCATTCGGCGCTCCAGAGGATGACGTGATGTCGATCGCTGCATCACAAGGTGGGCAGGAGTCCTCGGGAAGTGAGGATTCGGCTGTGCTGCCACCCTCGGGTGTCCCAGCATTGTCCGAGTCTGATCCCGAGATGACGGCCATGCTTTCCCGGGCAGCCGCGGCGATCGGTCTTGAGTGGTCCCCGCCACCTGGGCCGGTTCGTTCGCGGCTGGACGATTGGTTTTTGGGTGCGGCTGCTGATCCGCGTCGGCGGCCAACCCCAATGCCTTTTTTCCCGGATGTGCATGAGGAGGTCACGAGGTCCTGGAAGGCACCATTGTCTTCCCGTGATCGTTCGGCGACCGCCTCCGCCTTGCCTCCCCTCGATCAGGCGGCCGCCAAAGGGTACACTGGGGTTCCCCAGGTTGAACGCTCTGTTGCGATGCAGCTGTGTCCTCAGAGTGCTTCTTCCCGCGGGGACCCAAAGCACCCCTCCAAGGCCTGTAGGTTCTCTTCCACCCTGGTGGCGAAGGCCTACAGAGCTGCGGGGCTGGCGGCCTCCTCACTGCATGCCATGGCGACTCTGCAGGTCTACCAGGCCCAGATGTTGCGTGATATGCACGAGGGGAGGTCTGACCCAGCACTCTTTGATGAGTTGCGTGCCGCCACCGACCTTGCTCTCCGAGCGACGAAGGTGACCGCACGCTCGCTGGGTCAGGTGATGGCCACTTCGGTGGTCCAGGAGCGACACCTATGGCTAAACCTGGCTGATATGCGGGAGGCCGAGCGGACCCGGTTCCTCGACACCCCCATATCCCAGGCTGGCCTGTTCGGCGGTGCAGTCGAGGACTTTGCCCAGCAGTTCTCGACTGCCCAGAAGCAGACTGAGGCTCTAAAACACGTCCTGCCCCGGCGGCCCGCTGCTCCGGCAGCGCAGTCGTCGGCACAGGTGCCTCAGCCCGCTCGCCGCCGAGGGCGCCCTCCTGCGGTTCCCGCCCCTCCCGATCGGCCCCAGCAGTCCGCTGCTCCCGGGTCGCGTCGGAGAGGAAGCCGTAGGAAGGCGCCACAGCCCTCTCCCGCCCCGCGCCCCGCTAAACGCCAGGCTAAGCGGCGCTCCTGAGACGGGCTGCTCAGAGATGGTGGTGAGTTCTGTTCAGGAGCCGGTAGCAGGGCCGCTCCTTCCCCCGGTGGAGGGCCGGGGGAGAATCCTTGGTTTTCCCATCCCCGCTGCTCGTCCCACGACGGGCAGCACCCTAAAATGGTTAAAGAAAGAACTCACTATCCCATCTCTGAGCACACGGAGTGTGCGGATGAGAGCACGCGCCGCCCACGGGCCACGCTCCTCTCATCCCCCTCTGTCGCCAGACCCCTGCCAGAGCACGCCCCCGTGGGACGCTGGTCCTCCCCTGGCCTTCTCTGGCAGGACGCGGCTAATGACCGTGCCCCCGCACCGGGCCGCTATGCCACCCACGCCTGGGCCGGTCATTCCGCCTTGCTGCACCCCCGACGGTACGTCTGTGGTTCGTATGACCCCGCTGGTGCACTTTCTGGAAGCCTGGCTAGAGCTTCCCAGACTGTCCCGCTGGGTCGCGAGAACCATCAGGCTCGGCTAAGCGATTCAGTTCGCGCGATCTCCTCCCCGCTACAGCGGAGTCCGCTTCACTATGGTCGGTGGCAATGCCCCTGTCATGAGAGCGGAGGTCGCCACCCTACTGGCGAAGGGTGCGATCGAGATTGTCCCTCCAGCCGAAATGAGGTCCGGCTTCTACAGCCCTTACTTCATTGTTCCGAAGAAATCGGGTGGGTTACGACCGATCCTGGACCTGCGCGTCCTGAACCGCTCCCTTCACAGGCTGCCGTTCAAGATGCTCACGGCCAAACGCATTTTCGAGTGTGTGCGGCCACAGGATTGGTTTGCAGCGATCGACCTGAAGGACGCCTACTTCCATGTCTCCATTTTACCTCGACACAGACCGTTTCTACGGTTTGCTTTCGAGGGGCAGGCATACCAGTACGCGGTTCTCCCTTTCGGGCTAGCCCTGTCTCCTCGCGTCTTCACGAAGGTCGTCGAGGCAGCCCTTGTTCCCCTACGCGAACACGGGGTTCGCATCCTGAACTATCTCGACGACTGGCTGATCCTAGCTCACTCTCGAGACCAGGTTTGCGAACACAGGGATCTTGTGCTCCGGCACCTAGCTCGTCTGGGCCTTCGGGTCAACTGGGAGAAGAGCAAACTCTGCCCAGTGCAGAGGACCTCTTTTTTCGGTATGGAGATCGACTCGGTCGCCATGTGCGCGCAGCTTACGAGCGAGCGCGCGCAATCACTGCTGACTTGTCTTCGCCAGTTCGAGGGCAAGAGTGCGGTCCCACTGAAACTTTTTCAGAGGCTCCTGGGGCATATGGCATCCGCAGCCGCAGTAACGCCGCTCGGATTGCTTCATATGAGACCGCTTCAGCTTTGGCTTCGCGATCGAGTCCCGAGGTGGGCATGGCAACACGGCAAGCTCCAGGTCCCAGTGACTCCGGCCTGCCGTCAGACCTTCACCCCGTGGTCGAACCTCAGCTTTCTACGGGCCGGAGTGCCCCTGGAACGAGTTTCCCGGCATGTTGTTGTCTCAACAGATGCCTCCACCACGGGCTGGGGCGCCATGTGCAATGGACATGCTGCCGCGGGCTCCTGGACAGGACCCCAGCGCCTATGGCATGTCAATTGCCTCGAGTTGCTGGCTGTACGTCTCGCCCTGCACCGCTTCCATGCGTTGCTCAGGGGTCAGCACGTACTAGTCCGATCAGACAATACCGCAACAGTAGCGTACATCAACCATCAAGGTGGTCTACGCTCCCGCCGTATGTCGCAACTCGCTCGCCACCTCCACATATGGAGTCAGAAGCATCTGAGGTCGCTTCGAGCCATTTATATCCCGGGACACCTGAACCAGGCGGCCGACGAGCTGTCTCGAGTTCGGCCTCTCGCTGGAGAATGGCGGCTCCATCCCCAGACGGTCCAGCTGATTTGGGATCAGTTCGGCGACGCACAGGTAGACCTGTTTGCCTCCCACGACTCGTCCCATTGCGACCTGTTTTATTCCCTGACCGAGGGCACGCTCGGCACGGATGCACTGGCGCACAGCTGGCCGCGGGGCCTACGCAAGTATGCGTTTCCCCCAGTGAGCCTTCTTGCGCGGATCCTGCGCAAGATCAGGGAGGACAAGGAGCAGGTTATATTGGTTCCCCCATACTGGCCCAACCACACCTGGTTCTCAGAACTCATACTCCTTGCGACAGCACCTCCCTGGCCAATTCCTCTGAGGAAGGACCTCCTTTCTCAGGGACGGGGCACCCTTTGGCACCCTCGTCCCGGTCATTGGAACCTCCACGTGTGGCTTCTGGACGGGACGAGGCAGGTTTGAGTACCCTACCCCCAGCGGTGGTGGCTACCATCACTTCCGCTAGAGCATCGTCCACGAGACATGTCTATGCGTTGAAGTGGAACCTCTTCGTCACCTGGTGTTCTTCTAAAAATCTTGAACCCACGAAATGCCCCATCAGTGTCGTGCTTTCCTTCCTGCAAGAAGGGTTGGAGCGAAGGCTGTCTCCCTCCACCCTGAAAGTGTATGTTGCCGCCATTGCCGCACATCACGACGCAGTTGATGGTAAGTCCTTGGGAAAGCACGACCTGATTGTCAGGTTCCTGAGGGGAGCCAGGAGACTAAATCCTCCTCGTCCTCCCCTCGTACCCTCTTGGGACCTCTCAGTGGTTTTAACTGCCCTGCAGAGTGCTCCATTTGAGCCTTTACAATCAGTGGAGCTTAAGTTCCTGTCAATGAAGACAGCGCTCCTGGTTGCATTGGCCTCCATCAAGAGGGTAGGGGACCTGCAGGCATTTTCGGTTGACGAAGCGTGCCTGGAATTCGGGCCGGCTAACTCTCACGTGATCCTGAGACCCCGGCTTGGATATGTGCCCAAGGTTCCTACCACACCCTTTCGAGACCAGGTAGTGAACCTGCAAGCGCTGCCCTTGGAGGAGGCAGACCCAGCCTTGGCACTGCTCTGTCCAGTACGCGCCCTTCGTGCTTACGTAGACAGAACGCGGTGTTTCAGGACCTCAGACCAGCTCTTTGTCTGTTATGGTGGGAAGCTGAAGGGAAAGGCTCTCTCCAAGCAAAGGTTGTCTCACTGGATAGTGGACGCCATTGCTTTGGCTTACCAGCAGCAAGGTCGACCATGCCCCCTTGGTGTGACGGCCCACTCCACTCGGAGTGTGGCATCCTCTTGGGCTCTAGCGCATGGCGCCTCGCTAACAGACATCTGCAGAGCTGCAGGCTGGGCGACACCTAACACATTCGCGAGATTCTACAATCTCCGAGTAGAGCCAGTTTCTTCTCATGTACTCGCTTCAACTAGCCGGTGCTAGATTCTGCTCAGGTGTCTTCGCTTGCTCGCCATTCCTCTCCACGGACGGGATACGTGCGATTTTCCTCAGGTGAGCCTCATAAGCCCTGAGTCTCCTCCAGCACTGACGACGTCAACGCCAGAGTTATGCCACTGGCAGCTTTCGCGCTTGGCTAGGTGTCTCCATGTGCATGGTTCCCTTCGGGCGACCCCCACATGTGTATTTCCACTGTAAGCCTCTTTGAGCATGTGTCTTTCCCTTGGCAAGCCACCTTGCCACCCCTGGGGTTGAAATATTCCACCTGCGGCTGGACACCCCAGTGTTACTCCGTATGCAGCCCTTCGGGGTCATATGTGTATTCCAAGTCCCCCCCTTCGGGTTGGGCATAATTGCATATTTCCACTGGATATGCTTCCCAGTGTACCTTGGTATTCCTGTGTTAAGTAGGACTCCTTCGTCCGTGCTAGTCTCACGACAGGGAGCTCAGACTTACGCAGGGCACTGGAAGACAGTCGAGAGGTGGCGTGATTATACGGGAACCCCATTCGTCGTCATCCGACGTAACTCGGAGTGACAACGAAAGGGAACGTCTCGGTTACGTATGTAACCCTCGTTCCCTGAGTAGGGAATGGAGACGTTACGTCTCCCTGCCACTTCCGCTGTACCGCTGGAACGCCTGAGTTCAGTCTCGGCTCCTCAGCGAAGACATATCTGCATTCTGCTCGCGCACTTCCTGATATACCCCCAGGGTGGGGCGGAGTTACGCTATGCAAATTCCGCAGACCCATGGCATTTCTTTGCCATTGGCTCGTGTTTTAATACTCGAAGATGATAGGATTTCTAAGCGAAACCCCATTCGTCGTCATCCGACGTAACGTCTCCGTTCCCTACTCAGGTAACGAGGGTTACATACGTAACCGAGACGTTTTTGATACAGGAAATTTTGACTAACTTTATAAATGGATCTGAGGGGGGAAAAATAAAATGATTTTTTTTTTTTTTTTTAAAACACATGATATGACCCCATTTACGCCATGTAAATCATCAGTGAAAGCGTCTTACATATGCTTCCCATTTAAACTGCACACAGGAAGTGAGTATGGCCTCAGTTTTTTATACTTGTTTAGGAAAGATTCATTATCATTTCTAATGACTGAGTCTACTATGCGTTTAAGTGGCACTTGAGTTTAATGAAAATGTTTACTCACACATAAACATGCATTGATTTTGTTGTTATAATTGGTTGAGTCAGGATGTAGGGTTTGGTCTCAGGCCTGCATGGCAGATAGCTTGTTAAAGGAGAATGATGAGCAGCTTTGTGTAAATTCTCACCCTCGCACTGGAAATGCACTATATTGCGACAACATCTAAGAAAGCCACAATGATCATATACGAGAGACCCACAACTCAACTAACTGACATGTAATATCAGCTCTTTCAATAACCCTGGACAATCACAGAGATTCGCTCAACATCTGTCCTGTCCCATTTTCCCCTTACTCATATTTTTTACTCATAGTACAGACTAAAGAATAAACTGGGAAACTCAAAGATGACACACTGTTTTTATAACGTTTTATAAAATCTTATTACTCAGTGGTTGCATTTCATGGAGTTCTCAGTTCTTTGAAATTTCAGCTTCAACTACTTTAATAAAAAAAAAAAAAGAAGAAGCAATTATACCTACAAGGCTTACCAGGAGGTATTGTACGTGTATAGAGCTATAAATGAATGATTAAAGGAGAACTCCGGTCAATTTTAACATTGAGCTAATTTTTTTGTAAATTTGGAGTGCTGTCAATACAGAGAACAACGACAAAAATCTGTGTTGTCTACACAGTGTTATCCTCTTTTTAAAATTTGCACCCTGTTGACTTCAATGGGGCACGTTTTAAACCTGCTTTTAGCCTCTTAACATCCTTGATGTGTCATTACAAGTGCACAGCTAATGTGAGTGATTCCTTCTGAGTGATCACGGGTGAATCTGACTGCAGTAGATGTGAAAGATATTAATAAAAATGATGTTTATTCAGCCAGCGCGCATACCTGTATTTACATCCTGTTTTCGGTCGAAGTCCATAGTAATCGATTGTCGAGTTCACACGCATAGGTTTAGTTACCCATGATCACGCGTGTGAACTCGACAATCGACTACTGTGGACTTCGACCGAAAACGGGAAGAAAATACATGTATGTGCGCTGGCTGAAATAACATAATTTTTATTAATATCTTTCACATCTACTGCAGTCAGATTCACCCGTGATCACTCTGAAGGAATCACTCACAATGGCTGTGCACTTGTAATGACACATCAAGGATGTTAAGAGGCTAAAAGCTGGTTTAAAACTTGCCCCATTGAAGTCAACAGGGTGCAAATTTTAAAAAGAGGATAACACTGTGTAGGCAACACCGATTTTTGTCGTTGTTCTCTGTATTGACAGCACTCCAAATTTACAAAAAAATGAGCTCAATGTTAAAATTGACCGGAGTTCTCCTTTAAATAGAATAACTAATATAGGTTACACTTTATTTTGATGGTCCACTTTAGACTAGTCTACTAACTATAAGTTACTTAGCAAGTTAGCTGTCTGCTAATACTATTACAGGGTTAAGGTAACTCATAGTTAGTAGAATGTCTAAAGTGGACCATCAAAATAAAATGATACTAAAATAAATCCCATGTGGCCACAAGACGAAGACAGGAGTCATCATATTTATAAATGGCAAAGGACAGTGACACACTGAGATTATATAAAGAAAAGGAAAATGGGAAAAGCAAGAGATCTAAAATGTCACCATTTGCTCTTAAAAGTTTGGGGTCGGTCGGTAACATTTTTTTAATGCTTCTGAAAAAAAGTCTCTTATGCCCACCAGGGCTGCATTATATAAAATAAAAAATACAGTAATATTGTGAAATATTATTACAATTTAAAATAACTGTTTTCAATTTTAATATATTTTTAAAATGCAATTTATTTTTGTGATGGCAAAGCTGCATTTTCAGCATCATTACTCCAGTCTTCAGTGTCACATGATCCTTCAGAAATCATTGTAATATGCTGATTTGCTGTTCAAGAAACATTTCTTATTATCATGAATATAGATAATAATAAGAACAGCATTTATTTGAAATAGAAATCCTTTGGACCATTTTAAAATGTATTTATTGTCTTTTGATTGGAATAAAATAATTTTCTTTTTTTTAAAAAACACTTACTGAACCCAAACTTTTCAACAACAACAAAAAAATTATATTAAAGAGAACTCAACATCATCCTGTAAACAACATCCTGCTAAAGCAACTGCTACACAATACAGAGTCCAAATATACATTGCCCTCACTTTATTTAGGCATTAGGGCTTTAACAATACTGCTAAGATGCTGTTTATGAGATTGTATTGTTGACACCTCATGCCGGGTTCAGGTGTGTGACTTTAGTTTGTCCGCTATGAAACGGCGTGTGTAAAACGCTGAAGCCAGCGCGCAGATCTGCTCTCAATGCAAAGCCACCATCAGCAGCAAACCACCAATACATACAGTACGCTCACTTATACACCAATGAAAAGAGTTAACCTGAGCATTCAGTAAATACCACAGCAAATCCTCATCCTCCTGCTTGCGTGTGTGCGTTTTCACCACTGATAAAGCCGGCGGTTGTGCTTACGTCCTCTCATCCTCAGCATTATTCTTCATACGTTTTTTTGCCTTGAATAGTCAGATGTGTAGGAGTGCTGAGCCAGAGTCTGTTTATTTCACTGAGATTGTGCCAGGAAAGGGGAAAAATCTGATTCTAGATCAGCACTTTAACTGCGAGATGTTATGTACAGAGATGAGAAGAAATTAAGACGGTGTGGATAATGTGTTTATCAAAACAGTAAGAAAGGCAGTGTTGCTTGCATAAGCAGAGCTGGAGACACTTGTGTGTTTCAACATTAAAGAAAGTGGACATTGATGCATACATGCATGTGCACATATTCACTTATAAAGTCACATATGTTGCTTCAGGATGGTCTTCAGGCCTGCTGACTGTTTTGAGCCACTTATATAAGCGCAAACTGTCCGTTATGATTAGGGTCAGTCCACACAGGCACAGAACACGCACACAATCGTGTCACTTCCTGTTTGCCCACCTCTCAGCCTCCCCATGGGCTTCACAGTTCCTGAAGTAAACAACAACACACACACACACACACACACACACACACACACACACACACACACACACACACACACACACAATGCAGCATTGCTGCAGATGTCATCTCATTACTAGAGAAATCATTTTGATTTCCCAGCATCTGAGCATTTAATAAATGTGATCATGTGTTTAACAATCAGATGAATTTAGGTTACGGCAGACTGTAATGTTGGTTTGAATTAAAATGTGCATTGCATTCAGATTCAAGTTTTGAAATAGTTGGCTTTGGTGTTTATTAACATCTTGCCATTATAAAGGACAACTGAAGCAAGGGTCATAACAAGCGACAACTATTCATAAAAGATTAATTTTCCAATATGGCATCCATGCATCTTGAAAAAAAAATCTTGCACACAAACATTAAATAGTGCAACCAATGACATATGTAAATCAACTTGTCAGTGCAATATTAATTCCAAAATACTGTTTAAAAGACATGTGGCAAACATTATTTTGGTACTGCAATACACTTTTTTTCTAAAGTAACCAAAAACACAAATTATATATTGCACAAAGTATCACAGCTTGTATTCTAACAGAAGCCAGCAAGAGAGAATTCTGGGATTGCTGCACAGGCCACCTGGCATTTACTGTAGGATTGGATTTAAATTGCATTATGCCTTTTTGTTAAAAAATAAATAAAAATAGTCCCCTTCAATCGAGTAAATCTAGCGCCTGATGAAAAATGTTTCAATCTGCATCTTTATATGTTGTGTAAGTAACATCTGGAAGTCTGTTTCACTGGAAATCTGCCAGGAACGCTTGGAAAAAAAAAAAAAGGAAACAAAACATTTGACTTAAAACAATACTCTAAATCTCATTTAAATCTCATTTAAACCTGATTAAATAATCATTTCTCTGAATCTGTATGAGGTCTTTACATGATATTTGTAAACCTAAACTTTAAAGCACAACAGCAAAGTAATATATGCCAAAAATTAGCTTTGAACTGATATGTATTTAAGCTTTTTAGGCCAAAACTCTGAGACTTTGACTTGACTAGCTGTCCTTTTGTAGTAGCTTTTGATGACAGGGACACTTGGCAGGAAATATTGTGTTTTTGTGACATTGTGACTTTTGACGTGCATCATATCCCATAATTCTGTGGAATAAACACAGAGACCAAAAGGCCATGTGATTTACAGGCCCCGGGCGAACTGTGATTCACATTCCTTGTTATTCGTAATGTCTAAACTCTGTTATTGTAACTCTGTAACACAGAAGTATTTTTAGGGAGTAACGCAATATTGTAATGCATTACTTTTATAACTTTCTCCAACACTGATTACACGTATCCATTTGGAAGACACTTTTATACAAAAAATATATATTTCATTGGGTGGTGTTTTCCTTGGGAATCAAACCCAAAACCTTCCCCCTCTACACACAACACATTTTTGATTGTTGTAACATCTGCAAACATATCTTGCATTTCCTTCTATTCATCCACCATTTTAAAAAAAACACACTGATGAGAACAGATACGTCATTTGTGTGTCAGCTTTTGATTTAAATGTTGGATAAAAATGAAGAAAGCTGAACTATTTTGATTCAACATTACTTTTTTTATTTAATAATTATGTCTTGTGGAACAATGTCTAAGTCCTTACCTTATTTTTAAAAGTCGCTATTTGAAAGCAGATAATCAATGCAAATGGATGCAGAAAAAAAAAAACGAGTTGAAATCAGCGGGTTATTTCTGATTTTTATACAGATTTATAATATCATTGAAGGTCTGAGAACAGCAGAGACTTACCATCTTTCTTGCTGTCACGACTTATTAGTAACACATCCAATCAATGTCACTCTGCTCAATCCTGATTGGCTAACACCCTGTCAATCAAGCCCAAACCCTGTTGAAAGCTGCTTTAGAGTTGTGTGCTTCTAAATACCTGCTCTGTGACCTTTTGAACTTTAAGATTAAATTTATTTCAGCGGCTTGTACCTCTCGGCTCAGTACCAGGAAAACCAATGTTAGAAATGCTTTTAATGCTTATGACAGTTACACGTCCTAAAAAATTAAAGCTGAAGTAAAACTGACAAATGTTTAAATATATGCAAAATAGGAAGGGTTTTGAAGTGGAGGATTTAAAAAAAAAAAAAAAATGTTCAACTGAACAACTGAAATACAGTGCTTTTCCACAGTGTGACACACACACACCAAAAGACTACCCACATTTACCCATATGCAACACGCACAATTCGTACAGCGTACATAACAATGATGAACAATTCATGAAACCTGCATGTGTGTCCATCTGGAGTGGTGAGGAATAGTGACAGAGTAAAATGCAGCCAAATAAGTGATTGTCATATTTTTGGCCACATTACGTTGCAGACGATGACTGTCCTGATATACATCCAATATTAATAAGATGCTAATGTGTTTTTAAAAAAAAAACTTTTCAGATGGCTAAAGAAATGCATCAGTGCCAATGTTACAAAACCAACTTAATATGCGTGTTTTAGACCAGGGCAGAGCTATATGGACACAATACTGCCATTTATTTTTAAAACAGTCTTAAATTATGCAGCAACAACATGGCATTAGCCAGAGCGTGATCGTCATTATAATGCCTGTTGGCAGCATCCTTAATCATGAGACGTTGATTCGAACGAGAGTGAATAGAGACGGAGAAGAAAGATGATGCACAGAGAGATGCATCAGTGATGTTAGATGTGTGTCTGCAGTAAGAGAATATGCTTGGCTGAGCATGTAGGCCAAGCCAACAACAATGCAGAATAACCCCCACAGCAGACCTCCAGCCATCCAACTGCCTGCATCTTGTCCACACGTCATGCCGCGCTTTCACATCAGTGCGACAGGCCCGGCGCCCCAGGGAACATCGTAATGCTCACTGCCTAATTCTGCCATCAGCACCTATCCCAAGTGGCATGGACTTTAAGAAAGGGCCTGTAAGGCTTGAATTGAAATTAATTACAAGGTGTTTATTGAGAGTGTGGTGAATTCAATTTGAATTTAAATCAGGCTGTTGGAACAAGTAGAAGAACAAACTCACTTTCACAGACGTGCATTTATGGAGGTGAATGTTAGATAAGAAGAGTTACTATAGCACTTTAGCAGCCTGATGTGAGTGGCTTTTGGTGCTTTGTGAGGTGTCAATGTTTAGTTAAAGGAATAGTTCACATAAAAAGAAAATTCTGCCATCATTTACTCACTCTCATTTAATTTCAAATCCATTTGCCACCACCAAATGAATGATAACAAAATGCAATGATAAAAAAAACATTTGCTTGCATTTTTACGGTGCCGATTTACTAAATGAATTAGTAAATCGTGCACACGGTTTGTTTCTTGCATGACATGACATGCAAGAAACAAACTGTGTGCACGATTTACTAATTCATTCCCTCGATTTACTAAATCATGCAGACAATTTACAAATTTGTTACCTCGATTTATAATCGTGTGCACGATTTAGCCTATTTTTCCTGCATGTCATGTGTGGGGCTCTGTACATATTAAGTGTTGAATGAGATACTTCAGTCTTCACTGTAAAAAGTGAACAGTTGTATCAACTTAAAAAATTACTTCAATTGGTAACACCTAAAGAAATTAAGTTTTCTCAACTTAAATTATCACGTTTTATTGTGAAAAATGTGATAATTTAAGTTGAGAAAACTTAATTTCTTTAGGTGTTACCGATTGAAGTAATTTTTTTAAGTTGATCCAACTGTTCACTTTTTACAGTGTTCAGTGTCACATGATCCTTCAGAAATCATTCAAAAATGATGATTTGCTGCTCAAGAAACATTTTTTACTATTATCAATGTTAAAAACTGTTGTGTTGTTATTGTAATGTAGAAATATTGTAGGAACTGTAATTTATTTGAATCTTTAATGAACAGTAATTTCAAAGGAACTGCATTTATTCGGCATATTTTTATAACAAATTTCATTACCGTCCCTTTTGATCAATGTAAAGCAATTTCTTGCAGAATAAAAATATAGAAAAAAAAAACATAATGACCCCAAATTTGGATGGATGGGTGGATGGATGGATGAGATGGTCAAAATGATCAAAATCAACCAGACACAACTATTGTTGCTAACTGACCAGAGTGTATACCCATATAATCGTTGGCAGTAGAGCATGTGAGAGTGAAATGAATGTTATAAATGGAAGTTGTGTGGCTAAATCTGGTTCTATCTGGACACAAGTGTAAAACAAAATCCAGACAGATCTGATTCAGGATTAGAGGAAGAAGGATTGTTTTTCAAAAAACGGGCCCTTACGTAGTTTCACAGCCACTTCCTCTTGGTGGATCAGAACGTCCTTCCTCCATTTACACTCCAAGTGAACAGCCACAGTTGCGTAACGGCGTCAGAAGTAACCGCCAGTCACCCCGAAACCCAGACATGTTACTCAGCATCTCCCTCTGTATCAGACACACAACACAACACTGTTCAGCCCAGGTCATGAAGACACCAAATCAACTGACATTCAGAGGGAGATAGGACCACAAAAACTCACAATAAGGGTTAAATATTAAGCCCGGTTGAGTTTCATAAGCAGTTCCAGTGAAAATCGTCATGTTTTCTTTTCCCTTAGATCAAGAAAGAAGCGAGTTGTGGGCATTACTACAGAGAGACTCACATGCTTTTAATTATCGTAGAAAGCATGCAAAGAATTCAGTACATGTACAGACAAGTGTGTTGTCTGTGTGTACTGATTTGAAATAAAAATTCATACACTACCAAATGTTTTCTGTTTTAAACATATGAACATCGAGAGCAATTAGAATTCCAAAATGAATCCTGACGCTTTGATCTCTTTAGTTTATCGTCTGAGGGGTTTTGTAGCGCTCGTTACCAGCAGCTGAGCTGACATGAGCAACGTGTTATTGGCTAAAACAGTGGGTGCCCAGTTAAGGACCTTTCCCCTCATTAAGACCTAATCACTCCGATTAGCAAACATCTGCCCTCACTCAAGGCATGTCAGCAATCAACCAGACATTCTGAGATCTGACACGAAGCTCCTCCAGCCCCCTCATCCACATAGAAAAGTTGTGTGCCCAGTATTGTACAACTTTGGGATGTCCCAGATGAAAGATGGCCAATCGTGGCGATTTCTGTGGTCATGGCTCCTAAACGGTGGTTATACGTCGTACGGTGAGAGAGGTTCAAAGTTGTCCGTTGACACGGTCAAAGATAGCCTGTGATAATTATCTGAAAGTGTCAGAAATTTAGCATGATCATCTCACGGTTTGCTACTGCTACGACCTACTTCTGACTAGCCAATAAAAATGCAACATGAAATGACATATTGATTAACGTGACTTACCTCAAGCTCCATTTGCAAAATTGGCATGCCACGTCCGGATTACATACACACATTCATACTATATAGAACTATATATTTTCAAAATAAGTACCTTTTCAAGAGAGTATACACAATTTTGGATGCAGCTTGTCTTCTTTTGTAAACTATAAAGCATGTACTTGATAAATAATTTTTTTTTTTTTTACATTTTTGAACATGTTTACTGATTTTCTTTATAATTCACTTCTGGCTAAAGCTGATTGATAGGCTTTTGTCAAAGCTCACATTGAAATGTGCCTAGTGTTTGGCACTGATATTCCTAAATCCCTGGCTTTGGTAGGTTGCCATGGTAATCAAGTATAGCAGATCAGATTTCCACACGTGATGACAGTGACAAAAGGTGGAACAATCATTCTGATCACACACAAACAGTGTTTTGGTATGACCTCGGTTATAAAATTACGTGCCATCCTAATTTAAATTGATTTACAAAGCAGCGTCAGGGTTTATCCAACAGTAATTTAAAAAAATTTGCTTGTAATGATATAATATAAGTTTTTCTTCATAACACTCTGCCAAACACAATTTATAATGCGGTCTCTACACTGCGGTGTCAGCCAGATAACTGTGAAAATGTCCTGCCTAAATTTAGCAATAAATTCCAGCACTGAATACCATCCCAGTGAAATGTTTTTACCCACATGTGAACATCTATTTCAAATCACCATGGAGACGACAGAAACTAGCCTCTGCTGCACAAACCTGCAACACTTTCATTATGGATTATCCTTTAGCAGGAGCGAATTTATCAACCCTGCAAATAACTACTGAGCACATGAATGTGTGTGTGTGTGTGTGTGTGTGTGTGTGTGTGTGTGTGTGTGTGTGTGTGTGTGTGTGTGTGTGTGTGTGTGTGTGTGTGTGTGTGTGTGTGTGTGTGTGTGTGTGTGTGTGTGCGAAAAGGAAAAAGATTAATTTTCCTTCACACTGTCTACCACATCCTTATAAATTGCGGTTTCAACAGACAACATAATAGACAGAAATGAGTGCAGAATTATGCAAAACCCTGTGAGCATATGGGGACAGAATGTTAGAAGAGCTCAAATTTAAGAATGAATCTTTTTCATTAAAGTTCTTTTTCCAAAATGATTAACATAAATTTGTTGCTTTCTGATTGTTCAAAGATGAATACATAGCCTGTGTTCAAATCAAATACCATCTTTTTAGCCTATATTAACGGGCTGTTTACACCACAGTGTTTTCAACTTAAAACGGAAACGTTTTTATGCGTTTGGCCGTTCATTTACACGACAACGGTGTTTTGGAGGCCTGAAAAATTTAACTTTTGAAATTAACGAGACTCAAAGTGCAAGTTTTTGAAACCGATACTGAAAATTACGTGTTCAGTTGGCACAGTTTTTCTTTACAAAATGACATCGCCATCTACTGGCCTGGTGCATAATACAGCGTTTTTAATCGTTTTCGTGGATCCGTGTGAACAGGGATCATTTTGACAACTTTTCCATTTTTAGCACATAGTTGTCTTGTAAACGTTTACCTTTAAAGAATTAGGGTACACGACAATGTAATACGCACACGCA
The DNA here is from genome assembly GCF_964197995.2 of Scardinius erythrophthalmus. Taxonomy (NCBI): domain Eukaryota; kingdom Metazoa; phylum Chordata; class Actinopteri; order Cypriniformes; family Leuciscidae; genus Scardinius; species Scardinius erythrophthalmus. Next base: position 8,939,037 of record NC_138229.1, read on the forward strand.
TGATGTCACCATTGTCACTAATTTGCATTTTTGCAAATTAGTGTTCCAAAACACATACTGTGAGTTTTCTGTTTTTAGTTGAAAATGGTGTCATAACAACCCCTTAGTTTGAAACACACACCCAAATTATCATTTACGCACCCTCATGTCATTCCAGTCCTATACGATTTTCTACTATGAAACACAAAAGGTTACATTCTGAAAATTATCCATAAAAGTGTTCAAAGCGACTCCTGTCTTCTAAGTCCCTTTTGTCTTCCATGGAAGGAAGAAAATCATATGGTTGGAAACAACGTGATGGTGAGTAAATGATGATGACTGTCATTTTTACAGATCTGTTTTACAATCTATTTGGCCTGATAGCTTTGAGGAGTGAAGCTCATTGCTCATATAAGGAGGACTGAATCCTATTTTGAGTTTGTCTTTTGTAAATAATTCACTGAAATGTGTCATAGAGCTCTGTGGTTCAGCAGAAACAGCACAGAGGAGAGAAGAAGCACTGTAAGACTTAATGTTTTTTTTTCTCTCTCTCATTTCTCTTTGTTGTTTTATAGATCTCTGGGAACTAATTGTCAATTAAAATTGAATCTGTTCCAGATGATGGTCAAAAACATACCTCAATGGAACTGTTTAAGGATGCTTTAATGAATTCCTTCTGCTGCCCAAAAGGAAGACAAATGTGTCTGTTTAAAAGTGCAGCAATACTCTTTCTCTTCTAAGCCAAGCAAATTCATTCAGATCTGTGGTTTGTGGAGTAAACAGGAAGTCTACAGGTAGAGAAAAGAGCAAATCAAGTAACACAGCTATTGCAAGCACACTAAAAAGACTCATTGCAAAAACCAAAAACCAAAGCGTTCAGAGATCAAATTAAGTGTAAAATGTGATTGCTCTACAATTCTTCAGTATGTTGATCCGGGAACTAGTGATCTAACATTTATAAGATACAATAAAAAAAATGTATATGAATATTCTTTCACAAAAATATATTTGTGTTTTATTTCAAATATTGTAAAATCTTTTTCTCACACATTTTTGTTTGAATACATTCCTTTCATGGTCAGTATACGTTTTAAGCATCTTTAAGCTGGAAATCTCGACACTGACAGACTCGCAGAAAATATGGGCCTTGCTGCTTCTTTCTTTTTTTTTTCTGAAGGACCCCACCCACCCACACTTATTCACCCCCCTTCACCAAATTCTTAACACATATCGAGCTCAACGTCAAATAGCTTCACACTCAACCAATCACAAGCAACAGCATTGTGTCAACCTACATCACAGTGGCCAATCAAATGTTTTGTAGTCTGTCATGTGACACAAAGCTCCGCCCCATTTGTGGAATCATTCAGAGTGCTAGTGGAACTACAGCGATTCAGCGGTGACTGACCGGCGCAGATCCAACCAGCTGGAGGATCCGAGGACATTTCCGAAGCGATACAAATGCTCCTTACGTGGAATGTCTTCCTTCACGTCTTCTTAAGATTATAAAGGAGGTATGTAAACCTTCACTTTGCTCTCACAATGCAAAAGTTGAAGATATTGGTCATGAATTAAGGGTAAAAGCTGTAGGTGGCAGCTGCGCATGAAATAGGAACTGTGTCACCAATAACTTATTCATAAAAGTGCTATATCTGCTGTTTGATTGAGCAATTTTGCAAGACTTTTAAAAAATATATTGCTATTTATTCAGATGTTTTATGTATTTGATTTAGGTTATTTATCAGAATAAATTACTACATTTATATATAAGTTACATATAAATCAGAAGCTTCTGTTTATATAATGCTGAAACAAGATATAGCTACACAGATGCAAATTTCTTTATTAAAAGACACTTTTTACCTCTATGGGTGGTTATTCTTGACCCTTCCCGATTATATTTAATCATTCTCTTCATATTTGATTGTTTTTTATATATATTTATTTGCACCAACACCACTGGAATATTTACATTTTATTGCAATAATCTCGGCTACATGATCATTAAAAAAAAAGATAGGAAATAAATGATTTTGTTGTATTGAAGTAAAAAGAAAAAAATATATATTTTTTTCAGTTTCTGGGGGGTTTAAAGCTGATATGTATTTTGCACTATGTGTCTCAATTTTTGATATAATATTCCTGAATCTGTCTGAAACAAATTAAAGTAGTTTAAAAATGCTGTGTAACAATATACCTGTGTATATTGCTGTGTGCAGTCTATACCATTACCAGAGTGGGCTGCAATACCAATTGAATGATATTTTAAATGATGCATTAATTTATGGCAACGAAACTGACTTGTCTGTTGTGACTTGTATAAATAATTGAAAAAGTGTATAGGAAGCATTTCGACTCAAAACTGCAAATAAAATGGGAAACAAATGCACTGCCACATTTCGTGCAATCTTTAGCTAGAAGTAAATTGGAAAGTGTTACAACCTTCCCCGTCTGCTCAGACATGATATTTCTAGTTTTCTAAACGTCTTGATCCAGATCACCTGGATTTCACCTCTTGTGTTTGACTGCTTTCCGTTGTCGGTACACAGACTGGTGTGAGTTATTATCTCAGCATCCGAACTCTCATTATCACCGCTGCATCATTAGATTAAATTGGTAAACTGATGCGTGTATGTGGGCTGAAGATAAACTTGGCCTAGTGACAAGTTAAATGTGCATAATTACCTTTAATCTGGGTTTCAGTTTCATTGTTCTCTGCACTTTTTTCTGTTATACAGTACAGTAAATGGTACTTATTAACTACAGCAGTTTATGTATTTTGTGTAGACAAGTCACTGTTTAAAAGAAAAAGTATAAAAGCCCAGTTCAGACAGAAGTACACTGGAAATAGAAGTACACAGCTGATCAGTGAAATCTGTCTGGTGTTTCTGACAGGATCCAGATGTGTCTAATTGCAATATATGAAATCTGTTTGTTGCCGTTCTGGTCTGCAGTGAGATAAAGTAAGGTCACGGAAAGCCGCAACAGACCGAGAGAGAGACGACTGTTAAATATATTACAGGCTGTGATTATATCTGTACCGGAAAGTAAACCCCCAACCCCCCCAACACACACACACAAACACACACACATATACACTCTACCTTCTTTGTCTGTCTCCCGGGTTATCTCCACCTACTGCCACCCTCAAAGACACCTGAACACAGACATAATGATCAACAGCAACGGGCGTCTGGAGACAACACCCCCTCCTCTCTTCCACTGTCTCTCTTTCTCTTTCTCTCACTCACAAGCAAGCAGGCCCAAACAGACAGAAAGAATACTAAAAGGGCACACGCACAAAATAAGACACTCAAATCAAGATATTTTTAATGCCAGGTATATCTGCTGGGTAAGATACACGGGCCTAAGAAAATATTTGAACATTTAATGATTGTATGAATGTCATTGCATTAGACAACAAAATGTCAAGTGCAACTATTTAAATGTATTAATTTTAAATAACGCAGCTCAAACACACAACATTTCACAATTTTTTCTTTCTTTTTTTAAATAAGAAAACAATAGATATATTTGAATTTATATATCAACATTGGAATTTCAGAAGCTAAAAGTAAATTGTAAAAAAAGATCTTTTCGACAGTATTGGAGCATGTTTTACAAGAAAATTAAAATTTTTGCAAAAATTTTTGCAAAGTTTTTTTACTTCAAAATTGTTTAATCCTTGCCGTTTCTTTGTAATTCTTTGTTAATTTTACTCAATTTCCGAGTGAAAATAGTTACAAAGCTATTTTTTATGTTTAACTGCAAAAATATTTCTGAAAAGTAAAGTTAGTTCTGAGAGAAACCCATTTGGTTGCTAATGCCACTTGGTTTAATGTTTTATGTCTAATGCATTGAAAGAAACGTGTATAAAATATAAGACACCATTTCCATTTTTTTAGAGCTTGTTAGATATAATTTGTTAGAATTTGTGAGTTTGTTCGTTTTTAACAAACCCTAACGTTGTACCTGGATATCTGCTCTGAATTTCATGTCTTCTCAGTATTTATATAATGTGATTGATGAAACATGTTCAATTCATTTGGCATTATATCATCCTCAGACTTCCAGTCTGCCACTGTTGCTACGATCTCTTGCTTTCTTCATCTCAAGTGAAAATATGGGTGGCATATTTTTCTGTTATTTCTGTGTTAAGCGGCTCCTACATGCTTTGTGTTGAGCTGCATGTCTTAATTTTTCTTTGAAACTGCCTACATAATTGTGGAATAGTAGATTTGGAAGCTCAAACAAGACATGATAAAACATCTCAAACACAAACAACACCGTTTAAAAATTTGGGTGCAGAACATTGTTGTTTTTTCAGCAAGATGTATAAAATGGATAAAAAATGAGAGTAAAGACACTTATAATGTTACAAACGATTTTTATTTTAAATAAATCCTTTTCTTTTGAACTCTCCATTAATCAAAGAAGCCAGAAAAATGTATCACGGTTTCCACAAAAAAAAAATTAAGCTGCTGAATTCTTTTCAAGAAATGAAAAGAGAAGAAATTCTTTTCAAGAAATACGAAATGTTTCTTGAGCACCAAATCAGCATATTAGAATGAAGGATTGTGACATTGAAGACTGGAGTAATGGTTGTTGAAAATTCAGCCTTGCAACACTACCATCTGAAATCTGAAAGATTACTATTACTAACAATATTATAAAGTCAATAGTTTGAGCGCAGCTTTTTTATAAATCTCCCAGAAATCAAAGAACCCTTGCAGAAGGTAAGCACAGTGACTGCTTTTCAAGTGAAAACTGAAAGACGAGGTTTTGTTCAAAGGGTGTGTGTTGTTCGGTGGCATAAATGTGGGCATTCATTGCAAACAGTGAAAAGCAGTCACCATTCAACAATCATTTTCAGACGTACAGTACAGATGTCAAGGCAGCTCTAAAATCCGGAGAATGTTAGGGGTGTCTTGAGGGAAGCCACGCCCATTCCAAGTCTCAACAAAACCCGCAAACACACACACACATACATACAGACAATGTACCTCCATGTGTGGTTGTGGTGCTTTGAAAGAAATATCCCAGAATGGGCCACACTTCAAAGAGATGTTCATCCATTCTGTCTGAGGAACTAAAATTAACGGAAACACCTCAGGGGGAATGTGACACCAGCTGCTAAGACGCCTTCTTTTCTTTTTTTTTTGTTCTAACACTTTTTCTGGGTGCGCTTGAGCATGTGCGCTCGCATATGTAGACTCCATCTTGAACCATCGTTATTTCCAGGGCTAGGGTTTGTGGCATCCACACTGTAATCTGTTGTGTGGAGAGGATGTTGAGATGGATTATTGAAGCCCCATCATGCTGCGTGCGCCATTACTGTGGAGAGATCAGCACAGTGAGGTTAATGAGCCAATCTGCATAAACTTTGTCCCCATCTGGAGCATTTGGGTGGTGTGGGGCAATGTAGAGCGTAAGTGCATCTACATCACCAACAACCCTTAACGTAGCGAATGATTCATTCTAACGATCTCTCTACTCTTCACTGAAAACTTACAACACAAGCGTAGGCTCCCTGGAGCATGACTGCGGTTGGTTGGGGAAAAAATTGCACTGAAACGGCATGGTTTCGGCTGTAGTGACATTTACATACAGTTAAAATATGAGATAGTATGTACAATTTCCACTAGCCTACCTGCTGCTCAGTCATAGTGTGTGATTTTATACTTTATGTATTTTTTCTTTTAAATAAGTTTGGTGCTAAAACTGTCATTTTCTTCTTTCAGTGTTAAAATACCATATCTTATCCCTGCTTAATATTACCAAGTAAGCTGTTTGCAAACATTTCCACGAAAACTCTAAATATCTTGTGTCTTTGTGCTTTTGTTTTTGAGTAGCAGCATTGGCTCAGCCAATGGCACGAGTTTGGGGTGGGACAATCTGTTTGTTCGAACAATGGAAAATGAGGGGAAACTGTCCTGCATGGAAACCCTCGTTCCATTTAGTGCCACTAGTGGCGTAGGAAATACATACAGCGGTTTCAATTGGCATTAAAGTAGTCATTTTGGAATTTGAGTGGAACGCACCCTAACCCAACGTGCAGCCTTTGGTGACTTAGAGAAAGCTGGGTGTGTTTAGGGCTTAAGCGTCTGAATTAAATATAACAGTAGTTTGAGAATGGAAAAACACTGCATTTTTACTGCCCTACAAGAGAAAAACACTAACTACACATTTTGCCAATTTAATTATGACTGAAAACAAGTCTCTTAAACTATGATTGACTGTAACAGATGGGCTTGGTTCGACTATGCTTAGAGAAATATTTTTGAAAATTGATATCAAATCAAAGTCAATCAAAAACCTGAGCCAATCTGCTCAGTTCCACTATTTTGTTGATGTAGTTACTGCACTTTTTTTTTCTAGGGCAATTTAAAGATAGTCCGTTTTTTTAATGTTTGATGTTATGTAGTGTTGAAAATTCAGTGACACTTCTAGTGACAAAATTAAGAGGAATCTGAGCGTGAAAAGTGATATCAAAGTTAATCAAAAAGACTGAGCCAATCTGCTCAGATTCAGTGTTGGTGTGTTAGTTACTGCATTTCCAGGGAATATTAAAGGTTGACAGCTGTTAAAGTCCTCATTTTGGCTTCCATTCACAGTTTTTTTTAACCATTTGATTTTGGTGTGTTAAAAATTCAGCGGCACTTCTAGTGACAAATGACATTCTGCTTTATCATGTGGTAGCTGGAGATAGTTTGGAAATTGTAGGCGTTTGTAAGTGTGCATTCACAAATTAGCTCTAAAGAATCGTCTCAAAAACAACCTAAATCAGTCTTATAGACATTCATTTGACTGGTGAAAACAGCTCGTTTGATAGTTATGTCATAATTGTGATGAAATAATGTGAAATTCAGTTTTTTTTTAAGGCTTGGTTATGCTTAATTTATCTTTGATGCCAAACTCAAAGGAAAACAATATTTATTTAACGAAAGACCATTTTTGATATGGACTTTGCATTTATACACTACATTTTCCTTACAATCTGAATTGAAGAACAGTATATGAAATGGATTTTAACTTCCTATTTCCATTGGAAACTAAAAGCTGTCTTGAGAACATTTTCTGAAGGTGCTGACTGTAGAATGTGCCACGTGTTTATGACTGAGGATTTAACCACAAACATCTTAAACAGCAGTTTCCCAAGAGAACACCTCTGATTAAGAAATTAAGAAAAAAACATAAATGCCACCAAAGAAATGCAAGATAACAAAACATCCAAATGGCTAAAAATGAAACCGCAATTTTTGCTTTTTATATCTGTTTGCATGAAACCTCAGTATTGTTGGCTGTAATCTGCGATCTGTAGACTCAATAAGTTGGAACCTTTTGAAGAGCCAACACACACATACAGTACAGTTAAAGAAAGAACACTGTGTTCTACTGAGTGTCTATGGCATAAACAGAAAGTGACTATTCCTCTTTTTTTCTCACTTCCAAAAGACAACCACCCAGCTAGTCTAAACCATTAGATCATTTAGTTTTTTTTCCCCTTTCATTACCCATAATGCTGTAAACCCCACTGGGCGCAGTGTGGGACCCCACTGCAGGATGCACAAGCAATGAGCCGTTCATTTCTCTTATTTCATTTTCCTCTTCTTTCTCGCCCCTTTTTTTTTTTACTTGTTACCCCTCTCTGTGTGAAAAATGAGCGAGGACTGTTTGAGAGTTTAATTCATTTTGATTAAGTCAAGGGGAAAGAAAAAGAGGCTGTTTTGTTCATTTAATCAGCTTGGAGATGAAATGACGGAACTGAATATTTAGATACATTGTTTTCTTTATGTTAACGATTGTGGTGGTGTGATGGTTTGCCAACATATATATTTTTTTTACTTATTTCTTACGTTTCACTCCCAAATGTAGTAAAGAGAAAACATATTTAACAATCTTTCCACATAAACAGAACCAGTCTGTTCCAATGCAAAACCCTGGTGGGAATGTCATTTCACTTTTAGTGTATCATATAGAGTTAGTGTTAGTCTTGATGTCACATGACCACATAAAATCTGATATACGGTTCTGAATTGGTCTCAGTTCAAACAGGTTTTGGCATAAAAATGATTTTCTTTTTATTATTTCTTATTTTTTCCTCATTAAAGCATGCTCTTTTTATAGACTTCTCAATTTGTCTTCAGTGGAAGCCACCAAGTTGTCTTGTTTCAGCAGATGCCAAAGCAGATGCTGCTTTAAGTACGAAAAACTACATAATGACTCAAATTTTGAGTCACTAGAGTGTGCCCAAACTTTTGGGTGCCTTTTCTGTAGTTTTGTGAGGATGCAAAAATGGTTTGATTCTCTTAACATGATTTTAATTACTTTTTGAATTTCCGTAGTCTCTGCCTAAAGGGCCACTCACACCAAGGAGGACGATAACTATAATGATAACAATAACTTTAAATAATCAGTATCATTCTATGAGAATAGGGAAGTCCGCACCGCAGCTATAACAATCATGAAAGAAAAACGATGTTGTTGCTCGTATCATTGCCTAATATCTCTTTCATATCTCTTTCAATATCTCTTTTAGCATTTCCAGCTGATGAACGATAAAAGCATTGACAGCCAATCAGAATCCACCTCACTTTAAAAAGCTCGGGCATTTAAAGCGGCAGGCAACAAAACGGCAGTGTGTGCTTAGAATATAATTTTTTTGTCTCTTGATGTGGATGATAATATAGTTATTGTTATAGTTATCATTTTTTGTGTGAACAGTCCTTTAAACAGTCCAATCTTATCGCCTCGTGTTTACAGTTAGGCCAGAATACTGAGGTTTTTATAGAACCCAAATTTCGCACTTGATGTGTACATGCAGCCTATAAGTGTCATGTAGCATGTCATTCAATATATTATATATGAAAATAGGTTCAATATATTCTATATTTTATTCTATACCCTATAGGGCACTTAACTAAATTTTAAAGAACTCTTTATGCCGAAAAGGTTCTATATAAAGAGAAATGTCTTACATGATTTCATAATACATTCATGTTTAATGGGTTATTTAAATTTGCTCTAGTGATAAAGTATGTTTACAAGCTACTTAATTCATAAAAATTTGATCAGGATTAAAAAAGAATTAAAACTAAATGGATTAAAACTAAATTCATAAAATTCGCCCATGATGGAAACCCATAAAAGTTTATATATGTATAAGAGCCTGACAGAACCCTTGAAGTTTCTATATAGAACCTTCTCTTCTAAGAGTGTTCTTCTTGACCAGGTGGCATTTGGGACAGGGCGAGCTTAGGGTGGCACAGGACCGTTTTGGGACCGTTTGGGTCAGAACCATTGCCAGCAGTCAAAGAATACAGAAAATGTTACTTTTGAACTAGTACTTGGCTCACAAATGATTTTGCTTCTGTTTTTGAGTGTTTTGCTGAAAGAAGAAAATTCATTTGTGTGCCATTGTTCATGGATACTGTTATAGTCTACATTTTCCCATATCTGAAAAGGCCAAAACTTCATACTTTATAATTTTGGACTGTTTTATATTGGATGTCTGAATCTCAGTGTTTGCCAGAGTGGAAAAGACGCCCTTATTGTTTTATATTTGGAGTCTGATGAGCTAATATTGGAGCTTATAATGGCAGCCTGACTCTTGAATCGTGGAAAAACCCTTCTATTAGACCTGTGCATTTCTTCATATGTCCATATGGAGACGGCATGAACAGGAAATGGCATGCATTCCTTTTGTCCGATTCAAAAATAAACTTGAGTGTGCACTTCCTGCAGAGGCGTTGAGAAGAGAGAAAAGAGGTGAAGTGGGAAAAGAACAGAAGCAGAGGAAATAAAGAGTGTAGTGTTGTTAAACTTAAACGGGCTTCGTTACACTCAAGGATCTGCTGTGATTCGTTGAATCCTTGTGCGATAGAGTTGGCTTGTAAATCACACACCATGCTTCCTTCTTTTGTAAGGAAGATTAAAGCTCTTTGTGTTGCCACATACATCCCTGTAGTTTTTCACTTCCTGTCAGCAAGACATGTGATTGTTTGACCAGTGTGTGAGGTTGCCATTTGTCATAGGGTGTGTCTCAATCAGCTCCCTAGCTCCCTAGGTTGTGAATCAGTATGTGTACTCAAATTCCCTGTACGGTCCCTGGCTCACTACACATTGGGACCCAGATGGTGACATGACAGCGTCCTCGTTAAACAATAGCTGCATTTCCATTACCCTTCAAATTTGCACAATTTAAAATTGAACATTTAAAATATACCCAATGGAAACTCCCATGTATTGTGAAAAAGTTTTCACGCTCATGTGTGAGGTGTTTTTTTCAGGCAGTTCGAAAAAGGACTATTTCACATTTCATTCTTTATTTCTTGATCATTCTTTAAAGATGGCACGAAATGTTTGGACAAGACGAGACAGAGTTCTTTTGTTAACTCGTAAAAGACAAATTAATTACGGGAATACTACATTCTACACCACAAAGAAATGCCACAATTTATCAAGACCACAAAGCAGAGATGAGGGAGAAGCACCCAGAAACACCTCATCCCTGTCCACTCCCAAGTATAAAGGGCTTTCCTTGCCATTAATGCTTGGATAACACGCCTACGTCTCCTTCCATTAAAAATAATGCCTAGCGCAGTGGCTGTGATATACGTAAACCTACCAACATCTGTTGCCATGATTTTTGGAATGGCTTATCGCGAGAGGAAAAAATTACGTTTAGTCGCATAACATCGGTTAATGGATTTCGAATAAGTTTTTTATCGACATTTAGAAAATATTACAAAAGTTTTGTGCAAATCTGTAATGGAAACCAGGCTATTGTCATTACTGGTATTTATGAACAACAGCAGAACTGATCATTTTCTGACATTCATTTTACATGATTGAGACAGCCCTTAAAATGGCCGACTCCCTGATCAGTGCCCTGACTACCGAACAAGGGAGCGGATTGAGACGCAACCTTTGTGATGTTTTTGAAATGGCCCTGCTTTCACTTTACCTTCTGGAAAGATCACTCGTGTCCTGCCATGAGATTTGTATATTGAATATTAAATATTTAAGTTTTACAGATGAGACAGTCATTATATAGTTCCTATATGTAATGCTTATAAATCAGTTAATTTGCTGGATAAGCTTTCAAACCTAATGTGCTTTTTGTTCAATTCCAGTGTCCTCTCTGTTTGTAGTACTAGAATGCATGTTATGTGAACAACCCCTTTTTTTCTCAAGCTTTAAGACATCTTTCTAATATTCATACCTTTTTTGCAATTGTATGTGTATTAAATGGTGTAAATATGCATCGTCTTAGAGTAAGATAATTAGGGCTACACAATATATTCACAATTATTTTTCTGATGATATAAAATCAAAATGATATAAAATTAAGCAGAAAAATCTGTCATGGTTAAACATGGTTAGTAACAAATACAGTATGGTATTGAGTTGGAGAATTTGATTCATCTCTGAACAAACTGTCTTTTTCAGTGACTAATGCAAATGCATGCAGTGATAGTGTATTGCAATTGCAAATTAATCAGTGAATGAAAGATTTTCATTGAAGTGCCCATATTTTTCATATATTGAATTGTTTTTGTAAAAAATATATCAGTGTTTTTATTGTTAACTGAAACTTATTTTTTTTTTTTCTGATAAAACTGAAGTTAAAGTCCTAAAATGACTAAATCAAATCTGGAAGAAAAAAAATTATTAAAAGCTAAATAATAATAACAAAAAGAAGAAAGAAAATGACTAAAACTTAAAATAATATTAAAATGAAAATTCCAAACATAAAATGTTTATATTAAAAATAATAAGAACAATAATAAAATATAAATAGTATGAAAATGATACAATAAATACGATAAAATATAAAACATAAATAAAAACAATAAAGTATATTGCTTTTAATTAGTTAACAGCTGTGTGAAAAACGAGCCTTTCTTTTTTTCGTCCCTTAGTGTAATAAATAACAAAATCTATATAAATTTACTGATAATATTTTTATCTATATATAGATTTGAAAACATCAAGATGCATTTTGCACAGCCCTTATTATGAGTGCATGTTTTACGAGGTTGCTGAATAAGTCCAGGCTGTTTTGTATCAGTCATATGGTTTTCTGCAGTACTAATCCAGGGTTTTCATCTTTTGTGGATGTGGCTCTGGTGCCCGACGGTCTGTCCCCGTCCTTTTGTTTCAGCCAACCATAGCTGTGCACTTTCTCTTTTATGACCGTATTGTGTGGCGGGGAAGCCATGTGATATTCTTTTTACTGTTTCAGCTGCTCGGGGGCCAAGAAGTTCGAGCATGATCATGTAAGTGTGTGACTTTTTGTGTTTTTCAGAGGCTGTGCTGGTCGGTAGGAGCTGTTGAAGTTTTGACTGTGGGTTTGCGCTCCCTCTCACCCACGCTCTCTGTCTCCAAGAAGCTGCAGGGTTTTCGCTGAGTTGGCAAAAATGCGTCGCGACGCAGGAACAGAAATAAACTGTCGGCCTTCAAGAACTACAACACACGCACATCTTGTCCTCATCGGACCTCCAAGTAAGCTGTGAGGATAAAATACTACAGTGTTGAATAAGAAAAACAGCAAAATGATGGACTCTCCGAAACCTGACATGCTGTAGATATATTTTATGTAAATGATTGTTTGGGTTTTGGCTCCCAGCCCTTCATATAAGGGATTTATTGCAGTTTGTGCGTTCCAAGAAAAATTAGGCTATGTCGCATATAAGGGCTCCATACATCCGTACATTTATTTAAAAACGACTGCACAATGGTTTTCCATGTGCAAGTGACGTCTGTGGAACAGCCTCTAATAAACCGTGAATCAAAAATGAGAGAAGAGGGAACGATGAAAACCATTCTTGACCATAAAAGCAAGGTAAAAGTTGTTCTTTCAACACACACGGAGACATCATCACATCTGCAGGGCTTTGGTTTCTCTGACTGACATCAGGTTTATTTTCTTTAATACGCTCATGCACATTCTTGCATGTCCACTCCCACAGATTTATGTCCTTTTAATGTAGTTGCCGCGCTGTGAGGGAGGCAGGGTGAAAGCTTTATGTCTGTCTGCTGTGATCCGTGGCGTAAACAGTCTCACTGTACTCTGGAATCTCGCCACTCCTACAGGCTTCAGAAAAAGGGGCATTCAGGGTGAAAGGAAGGGGCAACATTTGGATGTGTTTTAAGGAGAACAGTTTGAGCTGTTTGATTGATTTATGTTTTAAGGTGGGGCTGTTTAATTGGTGCTTCCAGATTGGTAGCTGGTTTTATAGTGGAATTGTTGAGCTGGTTTGAGGTTTTGAGTGGTTGTAGGGCTGTTTGTTTCGTTGTTTTATTCAAGAAGAGCTACTGTGTGATACTTGAATTCATCCTAATGGGAGTTTCTCATCTGGTGCATAACCCCTACTGGCGTACACTACTGCTCAAAAGATTGGGGTCAGTAAGATTAATTTTTTCAAAGGATGCAGCAAGGATGCATTAAATCCATCAAATGTGACAAATAGACATTTTATAAGTTTACAAAAGATTTATATATATATAAAAAAAAAACTGTTCTTTGACCTTTCAAGTTGTTTAAAGAACCAATGCATCACAGTTTCCGCAAACATATTAAGCAGCACAACTGTTTACTTTTTCAGCACCAAATCAGCATTAGTATGATTTCTGAAGGATTATGCAACACTGAGAACTAATAATGCTGAAAATTCAACTTTGCATCACAGGAATAAATTACATTTTTTATTTTATTTTAAATTGTAGTAATATTTTACAATATTACAGTTTTTACTGTAATTTTGATTAAATAAATGAAGCATTGGTGAGCAGAAAACACTTCAAAAACATAAAAAATACTACCAACCTTTGAACTCTGTAGTGCATGTGATTCAGATTATGCCATTGTTGCTCATGGCCAATTCATATTACACTATTTAAACCTTTACAATTACTTACATGTACAATACTGAAAGATTTATTTAAATATTACTAGAAGATTACAGTGCTTCTTTTGAAAGCCCATTCATGGAAAAAAACAGAATGATGTAGTTCTGGCATCTACCAGCAGAGGCAAACATGCCCATGTTAACCAGCCAAACCTTTATCCATTGGTTTATTAGTTTAGGTTGGTTTTGGTGTTTTGATTGGTTGCTGGCTTTAAGATGGGGAAGTTTGATTGATTGTGGAGATGTAAGCCCAAAGTATACTTCAGTTTAGTTTAGTTATGTCCCCAAACAATTTTTTTTTATCGCCAATAGATATGATTTGATATCAGACAATCTAATTTAAAGATAGTAAGAAACATATGCATAACAATTGCTGAACAATTGCTGAATTTAGTAAACATTATTTTACATAATATTTACTAAATTTTAAATAAATAATTTGAAAATGAATATAAAAAGATTATAAAAAAAAAACAGATTTATATTTTAGATTGCAAGCTCTTGATTCTGTAATCAATTTATAGTGTTTTTTACAAATAGAGAAAGAGTTAAAAATATGAATGAAAAGATAACCCTATAATAGTTTTTCGTATATACCGTTTACTTTTTTGTTTAACAGCTCTGTCTAATACTTTATTAGACAGAACTGTTAAACAAATGCCGTAAATTCATGAAGACAGAAAATGGGAGCTCGGACGTTCAGGCTCTGGAATTCTCAGTGCTTTCAAAATAAAAGTCCTACATACTGTTAAAAAAAATAGAAGTCCTGCTTCCGACACATCTACCAAACAGAAAAACTTATCGGTCAAGACGGATAATTAAAAAATGCCAAATATCAACTGATATATATCGACCTTGGTGATATATATATTTTGACAGCAAGTTTAAAACTTTTAGAAATGTACAAGTCATGTGATGTCTTCCTCTCGCTGTCTTCTTTCATCTCTCTGTGTCTTGCTGTGTGAGGGTTTTGAATGAACTCTGTGGTGATTATCATCAGGGAAGTGAGTGTCTGCGTGGTGATTTGCCAGAGATTGAATGGGTTGTCCAGTTACTGTTTTTTACAATAGGAAACATTGTGCATAGGCATGTCTGACAAACATCCTTTTGTCTGCAGTGTAGAAAACATCTGTGTGCGTGCGTGTAAATCAGTGTTTGGGTGTGTGTGTGTTGGGGGGAGAGTCACAGTTCCAGACGGTCTCTGAGTTCAGGTCTGTAGCAGGTAACCCGTAGAAAGCCTTCAGGCTGATATCAGAGACAAACTCTCACTCAAAGCCTGACAGCACTCTAAATGCCTCTTGTAGGCGCGCACACTGATGCGTTCATACACACTCTTTCCTTTCGGGGGTTATTGGAACAATGCAACCAGCGACTCGGTGCTGCATTCCTACAAGGTTTAGGGTCAAAGGTTAAACTGGGGTTTACCTTTTTGTGCCTCAAATTAAAACAAGCTTCAGAGTCGGTGAACTATCCCTGAGCACTTGAACTGTTTTCCTCAAGGTTAAATGCCTATGTGACACATTTACTGTCTACCTGACACACTTGTGGTTAAACGCTCCGGGAACCCCCTTAAACCGTCAGGTACAATACCATTCAAAAGATTGGGGTCAGTAAGATATTATTATTATTATTATATTTTGAAAGATATTAATACATATTGATCAAAAGTGACAGCAAAGACATTTATCATGTAGTTACAAAAGATCTCTATTTGGAATAAAGGATGTTCTGAACTTTCCATTCATCAAAATACACTGTACATGTTTCCACAAAAACATTAGGCAGCACATTATTATCAACAATAATAATAATATGAAATGTTTCTTGAGCACCAAAATCAGCATATTAGAATGATTTCTGAAGGATCTTGTGACACTGAAGACTGTAGTAATGATGCAAAATTTAAATATATAAAGTAGTGGTCCTTATAAAAAAAAAAAATTGCCTGCTCAATGCGTTAATTGACCTATTCATTTTGAAGAATGTCGGTAACCAAACAGTTGATATGTACCCCATTGACTTCCATAGTATTTTTTTTTTCCTTCTGTAGAAGTCATTGGTGTACATATCAACTGTTTGGTTACAGACATTCTTCAAAATATCTTCTTTTGTGTTCAGCAGAAGAAAGAAATTCATAAAGGTTTGAAACAACTTGAAGGTGGGCAAATGATGACAGAATTTTCATTTTGAAGTGAACTATCCCTTTAAGTGTTTTGAAAACAGTTGAACTAATGTCCCGCTACTAAAAATTGAGTACCTAGCATTGCTGCTTTAATTAGTTAGTCTTCAGCTCTGGCATGAAGTCATATTTTGCATAGCAAAAAGGAAATCCTAGGACATCATCTACCTTTCCTCTCTCACGGTAAAGACACGTCCACATCGGTGGAAACCACAGGTGGCTGTAGAGGACGGAAGCGTTTTGCAGACACATCAGGGGTGAACGTGTTCCTGATTGCCTCCTGTCCGCAGCACCAGCGACTTGTAATCAGCGCTGATAGACGAGCTGCTCGACCACGGCTTGATCCAGGGTATTTTAAGAGCTAAAACGGGGCCCCCTCCCAACCCCCCACTTCCCCCCCAAATTCTGTGGAAGACCACAAGGAGACGCGCTGAAAAAGGCCACATCCACAGTCCACGTTAAGATCAGACCACCATGTCTGAAAGCCATTACGGGGTGTATATTAGATACATGCGTGTGTATATATAGGAAGGCACGCTCTTTCTCTCTCTCACTTTGTGAAGTTGGACCACTTCGGACCACCCTAAGTACTGTTAGGACAAATAAGGAATGAAAGCTACACTACAGGCTCTGGTGTTCTTGATATACGCTATAGGACTGACTGCTGTGGGACTAAGGGTGAGTTTGGAGTGAGTGTGTATTTTAAAGGACAGTACACTACCGGTCAAAAGATTGGAATAATTAAGATTTATAATGTTTTTTAAAAAATGTTCACCAAGGCTGCATTTATTTGATCAGAAATACAAACAAAAATAGTCATATTGAATTATATCTAAACATCTAAAATAACTGCTTTCTATGTTACAATTTTAAAATGTAATGTATTCCTGCGATGGCAAAGCTGCATTTTTAGCATCATTAATCCAGTCTTCAGTGTCACATGATCCTTCAGAAATCATTCTAATATGCTGATTTAGTGCTCAGTTATTATCAGTTGCTCTTATTGGTGCTCAATGATTAATATGGGTTCAGTGTTAAATTCTAAATAGATTTGAATTGTATAGGTCAAAACTATCATTTTTTCCGCCTACGTGAACATTAAATGTAAGCAAATCATTTACACTGACCATGTTATTATCAATCTGAGCGATAAATGTATAGACTACTTTAATGGCAAGTGTTGCATATGTTTTACTTAACTGATTATAGAGTGATCACATAAATGTAATTCATACAAATTTCCTGATATATATCTGATAATATCCAAAGATTGCAGAGGTGTGACAGAATCCTCCAAACTGATATGAGAACACCAGCAGAACATGGTTTTGGTGATACAGGATAAACTGGACTACCTAATACTATTTCATTTTGGGTACTGTGTGTGAAGTCTGTGTTCTGTCTCGTGAAAATGTAATGCTGAGTGTCTGGATTCACAGGAGACCCCTGTACACCCACAATCCCCCTGGATTAGCACATCCCTCCCTCATACTGCTGTTGCCATAGGAAACCCTTTCACCCCCCATGGTCATCTGAAGAGGTGAATTCATCATGCATTGTGTTTGAAATGGTAGAGCGATTCGGGTGAAAAGTTTGGTTTTGGGACAAATCAGATCTCGATCTTTTGTCTGAGAAGAAAGAATGTGTGTGTGAGAGGTCAACGTGGATTTCTTTTTTTTTTTTTATTACAAAATTACTGAAATTATATGAAACACGATCTGCAGCGACGTCACTTTTTATTCTTTTATGATGAGATTTTATTTGACTTGCAGAGCATTTTCCCCATAGATTTTGGTTATGTGTGGGAAGGTTCTTCAACAGTAGTTCATCCAGTGTTTTATTAGGATTTTAGTGCCATGCAAATATGATGGAATTTTGTTCTGTTTAGTATTCTATTGTTTTTTTTATTATTTATTCAATTTTCTTCTTTTGGGCTTTTATTAGACACAGCTTTTATTAGGGTTGTTCACACAGACTGAAAAAAAAAAAAAAAGATATAAGAACTGTAATAGTGTAAAATATTATTACCATTTAAAATAACTTTTTCTGTGATTCAAAGCTGAATTTTCAGCATCATTACTCCAGTCTTCAGTCACGTGATCTTTCAGAAATCATTTTAATATGCTGCTTTGGTGCTCAAGTAACATATCTTATTGTTTTTAATGTTAAAAACAGTTGTGCTGCCTAATGTTTTTGTGGAAACCATGATACATTTTTTTCAGGATTCTTTGATGAATGGGAAGTTCAAAAGAACAGCATTCTTTTGAAATCATTTGTAACATTATACATGTCTACTGTCACTTTTGATCAATTTAATGCATCCTTGCATAATGCATCCTTCCTAAATAGAAGTTGTAATAAAAAATCTTACTGACCCTAAACATTTTAACAACTTTATTTTATTTTATTAATTAATTACCCCCCCCCCCTCCATTCAATCCAATCCAATCCAATCGATGCATCCAGGTGGCAAGAAATATTATAGTCTTTTTTTTTAATGTCTCTGTCTTCCTAATCAAATTGTGCTAATAGTTTTTCTTATTTTGAATTCTTCACTCATATTCTCATTTTGTCTGCCAGCAGGTGCTCGGCTCGGCGTGGAGAAAGTTCTTCTCAAAGGTTCTGGAGGACACGGAAGTCCACTTGACAAGGTTTGGGTAAAATATTTTGGTCATTCTCACACTCTTGCTGGTCTTGTTGAACATTCAACGCTGTCGGTGAGTTTTTGACAATGGAAAACCATCGACCGTTGACTGTGCCCTGAGGCCACGCCCTCTTCAGCCCAACTGACCTCACTTGGACACGCCCACCTCCATAGATGCATAATCTTCAAAGGTCATAATCAACATTCATTGCTGTCGGTGGGTTTAGTTTTGTAACAGCTCTCTGAACAATGAATGTAACTATGGCCCAGATTCCTGCCTGTCATGCCAGCGTACATCACACTCTGTGCCAGTACAGCGGAGATCAGCTTTTCTGTTCCTTTCTTCTCCCGCTCTCATCCTCACGGATCTGGAGTTCTTCAAGGAAGACGCAAATAGAAGCAGCCGCGCTGACTGCTTCTTCCTGCATCTAATTGGTGGTTGTGTATATATGTGTGTGTGTGTGTGTGTGTGTGTAGCGGGTAGAAGGAAATGGAGGATGAATGTGTAATCATTCAGATGTTCTTCTCATTTGGCTGTTTTGTCCCCAAATTATATACTGTGTTCACTGCAGCCTGAAATGAGCCTAAAATGGCACCTGCTGCTGAATACTGTGTCCTCTCTATCAGATGTGTGTCTGTTTTGTGTGCACTTGCAAGTGTGTGAGGTGTGAGTTCGTGTTTGTGCAACTTTTTAGTCTATGTACATATGTAGTAGGGGTGGTTAATCTGTCTGATTTCCCGATTCGATTCGATTACGATTATTGAAGTCCCGATTCGATTACAGTCGATTTTCGATTATTAACGATTTTCGATTAGCGATTATTGATTTTCCAGTTCACAACAGTAAACAAAAATACACTAAGTGATTGCAGTATTAAAAAAAGTCAGCTGCTGAATTACTTAACTCTTTTATTGAGTAACAACTCAAAGCACTTTCTGTGTCGTGTAGTTATAACTTCAGAATTATTTGTATGTAGCTTATGTTCTGTAGAACACAGAAATGAATACATCACATTGTGTTGTGACTCATCAAGTTGAACCAAACTAGCTTTTAATACAATGTTGGTATGAGCCACCACAGTATTTTACAAATATAAAAAATAACACAAAGTGAAAATAAAGTGGCATTTTGGCGTTAATATTGAAACGACAGTTACCATGGTGAATACACAATACTAACAAGAACTGTTAATGAAACATGGAAACTGCTCCTGGTGAATAGAATGAAAATCATGCCTGCATGCAAATCCTTCTCAGCTAACACACGACGTACCAGTAACGTGATTTATTGGTATTTTACTTTTATTTCATGACTTACTAATTTACAACGTAACAACGTTGCATGCTCGTAGTTTCCTTTGCACTTTGCACTATACAGTGAAGCGATACACGGCGCGCCCCTCCGCATTTGCGCGTGCAATTGAAGAGTGTGCGCTACGAGTACAGTATAACGGCTGACAGGACAGGAACGTCCGTTTTTCTGAGGTGAAATACTTTTTATTTCAGCGTACACATACGTCACTGCCTGGTAGTTCCTATACTGTGCTGGGTTTTCTGAAGTAGTTGTGATTCGCCTCTCATAACATAACATGCTCTAAATGCACGCAGAGTGGATTTTTTTTTTTTTTTTTTTTTTATAAAAAATCGATTTTTGAAAATTTGATAATCGATTCATACTCGTCCATAACATACTCGCGATTAATCAATAATCGATTTTTTTCACCACCCCTAATATGTAGCGTGAGACTGCGCGACTCTGTCACAGACATCAAAGGAAAACAGCTTCAGTCTTTAAATCTCCAGATACTGAAACACAACAACACAGTCATTGTCTAATCCTGTCTGTTTTCTGTTGCTTTCTTTGACTAGCTTTCATTCCTCCGTGTTCTCAGCGGAACATTATCTGAATAAAATGCCTGAATAATAAAATCTCAGTGGTGCATTGTGTCTCTGTCCTGGTTTTGAGTGTTTGTTGTTATGGAGAAGATGCTCTTTTTAAAACCGGTGCTTTAACAGCAGGGAGCGACAAAATCCATTCATTTTCTCCATAGGGGAACTGATTTTGAGTAATAACTTCTAAACCTTTAAAGACAGACCTCCTATGAGCTACGAGGTTGTTAATAAATGTTATATGCTTTTGTTGAAGCCATCAGCCTGCATTATTTGAACTTCTGTTTAAAACAATCCTGTTTAACAGTGGAATTCCTGGTGGAAAGTACATGATTCTTTGAAGAAATCTCCACCAATTAATCGAAACAAGAAAATTGTGCCAAAACAATAAGCTTAACATATATTTTTTATGTAAACCCCAGGGCTGTTGAATGCAATTATTTTCCAGGAAACGCACAGCTAAAGTAGTTCCTGACCTTAACCACATTACAGTTCCACTGTGCCAAATTATTGAAGTTATTTCAAAGGTCCTTTCTCTGTTTGACT
Organism: Scardinius erythrophthalmus; assembly: GCF_964197995.2. NCBI lineage: Eukaryota > Metazoa > Chordata > Actinopteri > Cypriniformes > Leuciscidae > Scardinius > Scardinius erythrophthalmus. The sequence continues at coordinate 8,960,188 of NC_138229.1, forward strand.
CCTGGCCGTTGAATTATTTTAAAAACTAATGCACAATTTTTAATGCACTTTTTCCTTACAGGCCTATGTATACTATATATAAAATAAGATCCTTAATCAATGGCTTAACAAAGAGTTATATGTCAATGCAAATACCATGTGAATATGATGAATATTCAAAACCATGAGTACTATGGTGTTGTATGGTATATAGGCTACTGGTTGAAATTAATGTTGTTTCAGGCCACAATCTGAGCTCTACCCCTATAATTTAAACTCCGTGATTGATTTACCTCAGCATAGGATGTTGATCCAGCAATTTTCCCTACTTGAATAAATTTTCAAGAGCAAAATCTTAAACCTCGTAAGCTGAGTGAACCAAGGGATTCCCTGAGAATTGACGCTCATAATTGGTTGTTACTGCATGATCTTCAATGCTATAAAGATAAAGATGTATAGGAACCTATACTGTAATAAATAACTGTTGTCGTGAGTTCAATAAACCCAGCAATTGCGGTTTTATGGTTGTTTTGGAGCCCTAAAGGAGTCCGTTTCTCGCACAGCTCTGTTTGAACACAGATCCGCAGCGCCAGGATCTCACCTCCTTGCCTGGAGCTGTAAATGTAATAATCAAAAGTAATGCAGAATGACATTGTCTGTCTGAGTTATTCTCAGCGCTAGTGTATTTTTAAGGGCCCCAATAAATGGCTTGATGAATGCAGTTTTCTTTATTTCTTATTTAAATAGGATGAGGGTTTGACATATCGATGGGCTTATCCCATATGACCATATGCTTTATTCACATTGCATGTAACAAGATGTGAACTCTGAAACTCTGAAATGTCAATCATATAGGATATGAATGCTTAGCTCTAAAAGAGTTTTGGCTAATATGGACAGCAAACATGTGAATGAGTTCATGTGACGGGGAAAGTTTGCTGTTCACTGTTGCATAAAAGGAAAGATTAGAGCTGGGCAGTGGAGCTGTTTTGTTGCCGTGTTCCTGTTTGTGTGTGTGGGTGTTTTGGAATGTGTGTGTTTCTCCATTATTCAGCAGGAAGTCCTCTGTGTGTGCAGCCGTGCAGAGAGGACCGAGGCAATGATGTCATCGCCAGTCATGAGAGCATCGCTGGTAATTAAACAACTCAGCTGCAGGAAGTGTGTGTGTGTGTGTGTGTGTGTGTGTGTGTGTGTGTGTGTGTGTGTGTGTGTGTGTGTGTGTGTGTGTGTGTGTGTGTGTGTGTGTGTGTGTGATGTACTTTTGGGGGCAAAATTCTCTAGAAGCAGCCAATTATGAATAATTCCCTTTAATTGAAATAGAAATAGCTCTGAAATAGAAAAATGGTCCATAAAAAGAGTAAATAGTGCGCTGTTCAATTTTAATAGCAGTTGAATTTTAGATTTTAGTCTTTAGTGTTATTTATGTAGCATACTTATACTGCTGTAGCCTATATATAATGTATGTAGCCTAAGATATACTGCTGGGGAAAGTTACATTTAAAACTATTGTGTTACAATATTGTGTTACTCCCTAAAAAAACTAACTAATTGCATACTTTTAATGGAAAGTAATGCATTACGTATGTTTTTTTTTTTTTACGTTACTTTTCTAGCCTCGTCTGGGCTTGCTTTTTTAATTAATAATAAAAAAAAAAAGTTCTAATTTTGGCAAATGTAAAGGCCCTTTTATACCAAAAGTGAAATGAATAAGCCTCAGGGCTCAGGCTTAAAGAAAAATGTAAATTCACGTCTGTACAGTAGAGGGCGCTGCTCAAACAAACCTTTCAGCTGTCCTGCCTTTCTGGATTGCAGAAGAATGTCAGCAATAAAAATAATTGTGATGTTTAACTAAAGTAATTTTTGCTTATTGGTTTGGTTGAACTGTATCATTGAATATAATCCGCAAAGACATTGGTTAATAAAGTGAGATTAAATACATAAAGTAGGCTATATTTGTGTTATTTAATTATTGCAGGTTTGCGTATTCGGATTACGGATTACGTAGTAATCGGATTACGTACCTCACGTTACTTGTAATGCTTACCTCAATACTGCACATGAAAAAGTGGAAAATAAAAAGATTTTCATAGTTTTTTCTCCAATAATCAGAAGGATATTCGGTTAAAATCAATGACGTTTTGGCTGTGTGAGGTTCCATATTCACCTTAAACGTCAAAGTGTTAATCTAGTGAAGTTGGAAATATAAGCCTACTTTCATAGAACATGCGTCTTAAATTAGGCTATATTTTTGGATGTTGGCCTATATTTTTTATGTTGGCTTCCGTATACATTCAGTGTAATCTTTAATCTGCTTTTAAATCATAGATCATCGTGCGGGTGAGTAGCCTAAATGGTGACAGAATTTTCATTTTTGAGTTAAATAGTCTGTCTCTTTATTCTTTAGTTTATGTTTTCTCGTGTATTTCTGTATATTCGCATAGGCCTATATCTTCTTATCAGTATGAGATAAACTGTAGCCTGATTTACTCTCACTCCGGTCAACAATGAAGTTTGCAGGGGAATTGTCTTTCCTCCTCGTTCTCATTTACTTGGATTTTTTATTTACATTAGACACAATTTGTTGAACCTTCACTTCATAATCAGATAAATAAGATTATAATATTTTTTTAAAGATCCGAGTCATTTATTATGAGCACCTTGTATATATGTTAGTTTCTCTCATACTGTCACGTGACATGAGAAAGAAAGGAAGAAATGCCTCATAAACACTGCAGGTTTGATAGAAGATTGAATTAACAACTGAGTTTATTAATATATCTGTTGTTATTGTTGATTGTCTGACGATGAGAGGCTACAGTCGCTGGTCTAGGACAATTTTAAATCAAAATGTTTTATTTCATAGAGTAGGGCGACACCATGTGGATCTTCGGTCTGATTATTATTTCTTTTTCTTTGTAGGCCTGTGTGTAAAGTTCGTCACGCAAGAGAAGAACAATGCGTGTAACTAAGCAGTCACTTGACAGCTTATCTTTCTAGGTTTGTTTGTTTAACCCAGAGAGAAGTTGTTCTGCATTCCAGCGCTTCCTCTTAGATGATCATAGCCAATCTTTAAGGTTATTTCCCTGAAGCATGTAGAGTATGGGGAATTTTTCACCTAAGCCTTTAATCAACTTTCTGTCATCTCGTTCATGCTCTCGTTCTCTGTCCAGTCACAGGACATTATTCAAATTAATTCCTCTCCTTTATTCAATCACAGCATAAATTCATCTGCACTTTCAATATGCCCTGGTGAAAAAAATAAATAAATAAATAATAAGTATACTTGCAGCCAGACTAATACAGTATGCTTCAAGCGTGTTAATGATTAGTTAACTTAGTTAACAAGTAAGTTAAAGTAGGCCAATATGCCTGTGTAGGGACTAATTACATGCTTGATTAGTGATATTAAAGTGTGCTTTATTTGTATTACATTACAAATTTATTACGAGTGTCTTCGAAACAAGCAATATACCATAAGTGTATTATATTTGAGTAAAAAGTATTTGCTCAGTAATACCTTTGGCTTATTCAAATACTACAAATTGCACACTTTGTCTTCAATAACAAACGCACATTGATAAACAAAGCTATACTTTGTACAATAAGCTAGTGTATACATAATGTATTTTGAAAGTATACTTTCAATGCATTGTTACAAAGATCATTTTCAGCACACCGTAAAAAAAACATCCCTAAAATATATTTTTAAGTAAAGTGCAAATAATACACCTTTAAAAAAATAAACAGAAATTTCACTTCAAGTATAATTTTCTAATATATATTTTTAGAAAATATACTAAAGTACAATTATTTTAAAGTGTGTTAAAAGTTGTGTTGTTAAAATAGGTAAAAGCATGATGCTAATATACTTTATTTAATATTTGCAATGTACTATTGAAAAAGGGAATATATTTCAAATACAATAAAGTGTACTTTTTTCACTAGGGTGCACTTTGTCTGTGTCATATGTAAACTATTCAAATTCAAGTTATGGTGTCTTACATCTTCTAATGTGCATTTATTTTACTGCTATGTGTATCTTATTAAAATTATTGTTATTATTTTTTGTACAGTTTAATTGTTTAAGTTTAGCTACAAGAACCGCAATTTATTATACTGCTGTTATTCTGAAACTCATATATGTATCTAGTTAAAATTATTTAAATTAGGCTATTATTATTCATTTTCGTTCAATTTTATTAAGTTTGAGCTACAAGAACCACAATTAAATACAAAACACAAGTTTTCAATTTACTTAAAAAAATAATTTTAATGCATTGAATTAAACAAGCAAGCAAATAGTATAAAATAACATGCATATACAAATATGCAGAGTACATATGCAGATTTCATAAAGAAAAATAGATCCTCCTCCATGAAGAATTATTCTTGTAGCAACATCTGTTCAGATGTGGTCAAATTAGACTTTTGAATGTTTTTTGTTGATTGCTTGTGCTTTTTCCCTAAAATCAGAAAATAAATGACAGAATTATTAGCTTCAATTCAATGTTGTTCAATTAATTTGTGCTTATGCATCCACAGCAATCACAACTCTGCAAGTTTACCTCAGTTTACGGATGTTTTCCATCACCCAGCCTTTGGAGGGGTCTGTGCAAATGTTCTTGCCTCCGTTTGTGTGGAATCTGTGGGGTAAGGAAGCATCTTTTAGTTTTCTTTTTTCCTTAGGAATCGGTAATTTAATGAATAATCCTCTATGAATAGTATGCATCCCATACTTACATTACAGCATCAATGTGGCAGTGTCTTGTGATGGTCTGAATGGAATATCCTTTGATATATGTCATTTTTATCATTCCTTTGGTGTACTTTCTGCAACACGCTGTAAACACAACAATACGAGCATGTTAACACCTACTGAGTTTTTAAATAATAATAATTACAAAAACATTTTTACATTTATAAATGGATTTTAAACACATTTACCACGTCATTGTCCCTAAAAAACAAAACGCTTATTCCAGTAAAGGAGTAAAAATTAAAAAATGTATCCATGACTGTGCAAATAGCTTGATTATGAATCCACTAATGGAAAAAAAGGAAAGAAAGATGTACTTACACAAAGGTGAGGCATCTGTATAAAGTACACTGAGAGCCACAACCATCAGCACGAGCACGCTGGCTGAAACCCGAGTCATCCTCTCTGTTTCTGTGTGTGTGTGTGTTTGTGTGAGATCCTCAAAGCAAGAGTCAGATGTGAAATGGGGCAAGAGAGTGTGGTGCCTTTATAGGTCGGACATGGAAACTACCGACAGGGTTTTCCGTTCCTACGTATACAGATGTACATGTGTACAGAAAATAATACAAAAATTTAACCACAATGAGAGCTTATCTGGCCTGTCAGTCAAACAGGTGCAACAAGGAAGAACACAGAGGAAAAAATGGCCTGTGGGAAATAACAGAGGTGTTTTTAGTTTACTTCCTGAAAGAGAGAGTGATCCACCAACATATTTGAATGGTTTCCTCCTGGTAAATTAATAATGTTGGAAACTCCGAGATGCCTTTAGTTAAAAAATGTAAGGTCACTGGAACAAAGGCAAAAATCCAGGACCAGATATCTGCCTAAAATAAACCTGAATGTCTACTTTAGTCTAGGGTGTTGTAGCATAAATAGATTTATGTAATAGTAAATTAATGAAAACACTGTATAATTAGACCTAAAGGGTGTGTGGCATTTAGTGCTTTGGCCGTATGCAAAATGACTTCTTAAATCTTAACAATGACTTTTATCAACAATTCATTGAATATATTTTTTCTTTCTTTTGTATTGTGGTAAAAATAATAATAATAATAATAATAATATTAAATAAATAAAAAACTAACATCTAAACGACCTGGTTTTATTCAAGTCAAACATATTATTTAATATTGCAGAATGTTTTTTTTTTTTTTGCATTTACATGTCACAGGAATTCGAATGTTAATTAAATATTAAATATATATATAAACATTTAAACCAATCAAACACTATGGTACAGCAAATCACTTTAATTAAACAGTCTTACAGCAGATGAACGGAAAGACTTAATATATCTCACTTTTGAGCAACGCGCTACACATATCCCACACGGTTTCATAGAGGGGGGAAGATTATGAAATAATGGAAGACAGCTTCCTTACCATCCTTTCTTGCCCAATTTCATCTGCAGAAGGCAGTGGGCACCCCAGCACTGAACTAGCCCTCCTAATCAGTTTGTAAAGTCTTTTTCCCCCCCCATACCCTCTCAGAAATCCCACCACCCCAACATACTACACAGTATTAAGAAGATACCACAGTCTCATAAAAAGTCTTCAAAAGTCTGGCACACACCAAACGATCTCGGTCGACTCAGCAAATGCATATGGCTCTGACCCTCTTTATATAAGTAAATCATGTGATCACAACAATCCAGCTTATTGTTTAAGTAGATTTAAAAAAAAAAAATGAGATTCCACAATTTCAGTATCCACCCCTTGAATATTTACAGTGACAATTTGATGTGTTTTCTTTTGGAAATATAAAGTAAATATGTATTTATATATTTGTGGTAACTTGATATAAAAAAACACACAAGAGAGAGGAATGCAGGAGGGTCGGTTAACTAATAACTGAGCGTATTTTACAGGATTATACCAGCATGACCTGATATCTAAAGGACAGAACATTCTACAGCAACGGGTAATTCCCACACAACACAAGCATACACCCCTAGTGATAACAACCGGAACGGATAGAACTGCACTCAGTCTACTACAATACTATACACAAATACATTCACTTAAACCTAAAAAATGTTAAAAGAGTTAAATCAAGTTAAATAGCATGTTAGCACTTTTTACAGTGCATGGCACTTTAAATTTGAACAACAGTTATTGATTAAGTAACCTTGTAAAAGTGGTGGGGGAATTTATTTTTAGAAAGGCTTAAGACTATTCTTTGTACTGATGACCACACATTACGATCTGATTTCCAGTTGTTGCCCCTACCCAGACAGCAACATAGCGTCGGCCCAGATCCGGCCCACATCTGGGCCGTGTGGAATCCACGTGTACCAGATGTGGGCCGGATCTGGGCCGACACTATGTTGTTGTCTGGGTAGGTCGTGCATTTTAAAGTACTAAAAATAAAGAATCGTTTGTGTGGCTATTGAATTGTTCTTGCCCCGATGAGAGTTAATGAAATTCATAATAATATTTAGAAATGAAGCTGGTATTTATACACTCTTAGAAGAAAAGGTTGTATAGAAGAAGGTTCTGTCAGGTGCTTCATACAAGACAACCTTTTATGGGTGCCCATTATGGATTTAGTTTTAAATAAATATATATTTTTTTAATTATTATTTTTTATTTTGATTTAGTTTTATGAATTAACAGCTTGTAAACTTCAATGCATTGCAAACTTCAACCCCCCCCCCCCCCCCCACCACACACACACACACACACACACACACACACACACACACACACACTTTTTCAAAAAAAAAAAAAAAATTACACTTAATTTGAACCTTTATTCACCTTATCCAGTCCTATGCAATGTTTGCTGGTAACTAGAAATCCACTGTCCAATTTCTAAAGTTATCAAGACTCTAAAGTTTCATTAAGTTAGGACTACTGCAACTTGTTTAGTTTTTCACCAATTAATGCAGAATTTTGAGTTTAAATTACAACATTAAGTTAATGTAATCATCAACTTTATTATGTCAATATATATAATGTTTGCCATTTAAAAGTTTTAATTAAGTCGGTAAATTCGAATTTTTAACTTGGATACCATGCATTTATGTAACTTGTGGTAAAAGGGTCCCCTAAATTTTTATATTTTTTTATATTTAAAGTGTTATTGACCAACATTGGTTCTCCAAAACGCAACAGCACATGGAATATTTTACATACTGTCAAACCGCTTGGAAACGCCAGATCAGATGGAGCGATAATGATTGGCTAAAGAGTGTCACGGTCCCTTTGACCTGGGACTTTTGAAACAAAGAACCTTTTAGCAGCTGGGAATATCCACCTGGACAGAGACTCAAACCTTAACCTTTTGGTTATAGAGTGAATGCATTATGGATTTATGATTGTATTGTGTCTTATGATTATATAACTAGATAAAACCACACACATGCACACATATGGATCGTTCTGAACTACGTACATTAAGCGGCGTCCTAATTTCCACATGCTAAACGTGTGGTTTCTTATGCGGGTGTAGCTGACTTTCATGTTTTTTCTAGGTCATAATGTTTTATGTAACTCGTCCTAAAATCAGAAAGTGAAATAGGTCATAAGAGTGAGAACAAAGCCTTACAGTGCTCTTTTAGCAATGAATCACTTCCCTTCAAACCCACAGCCGTCCTGTTGCACGACTTTAAACAACAATTTTAATGTCACTTAAAAGCATTGCTCTCCGTAGTGGTTTTACTAAAACATTCTTAGATTCTTTTATTTACACCTCCAGGTTTAGAGAAGTGTCATGCTGCTTGACATTTTGACTTTATTTTCTATGAAAGACACTTATGATGTTATAAAACAGGGGAGAAAAAGGAGTTAGATCATTGGATCCTACTGTTTCTTCTCTGATCTAAACTGATCTAAAGCTGCGATAAGAGAATGTGATGAGTGTTAGATTTCCTGGACTCAATGTTAGTCTAAATGTTTAAATTATATGTGTTATTTATATTGTTTTGGCTCACACATTATATTAAGTGTTTTTAGATGCTATGTAAGATTTAAATTAATCAATTGATCCAACGCACTTATTGTGTAGGTACGTTTTTACATTGTGCATATATTTTTATAAGCAATTATAATTAATTACATCTGTCATTTTTTTTAATACATCAATAATTGCATTGTTGACCCTACACCAGTGTTATTTGAGTTTTATTATAGTTTTATTCATATTTTAAAATGGCTTTTATTGTTATATTTTTAGCTCTCATGTTGTTGTTTTTTTAAACGCTTTTGTAATTTTTTATTGTTTTTGATTTTTAAATATTGCTATTTAGGTGTAATTTGTTTTTATTTCAAAAAGTAAGTTTTATTTTTATTTTTATTTATTTTTTAATTAATTTTAGTGCTTCAACTTAAACTTCTTTCAGTTTATTGCTAAGGCAACATTTCAAATTTTCTAAATTTAGTTAAATTTAACTAATATTTATATTTATTTTATGTCTGGTTTAATCAGGTGGGTTTAGTTTTGGTTAAAGATAATAACCCTGCAATACACCAACCCCTTAACCCACCCTTAAACCACACAATGACCTAACCTTACCCTTATCTCACCTCAAGATTTCTTTTTTATGCAAGTACGTATTTTAGTAGTTAAAGACACCTAATATAAAGCATGACCTCATTTGATCTTGAAAGTCTCATTTGATCTTGGGAATTTTAACTCGAGTAACTCAGCTGCCATCAAAGAATGACTGTTTCCTTCCTCAAAAAGTTTCAATTGAAATAGAGAATAATTCATGAAAAACTGAGCTAATGATTCTTTGGTGTGTTCCCCGTTTAATGTTTAATGAACATTTGCATGACTTTGTTTAGAATATATTGGGAAGGAATTTAATGTGTCCCCATTACAGTGTAATTAGACATTTAAATACTGAGTAATAGTAAGGTTACACTTAATTTTAAGGTGTAATTGTTACAGTGTAATTATACATTTAAGTACTGAGTACTGTAATTTTAAGCAACTACATGTACGTATTTACTATACACTCTCAGAAAAAAGGTACAAAAGCTGTCACTGTGGCGGTACCTTTTCAAAAGGTACACCTTTGTACCTAAAGAGGTACATATTGGTACCAAATGTGTACATATTAGAACCTAAATGGTACATAAGAACCCTTTTGAAGGGTACCATCCCAGAGACAGCTTTTGTACCTTTTTTTCTGAGATATAGTAAGTACGTGTAGTTGCTTAAAATTACTCAGTACTTAAATGTAGAACTACACTGTAACAATTACACCTTAAAATGAATGGTTATTGTAGGATTAGGATTTGGTTGAGGGTTAGTTGCATGCAGAATTTACTTTTATTACTATGGTAACATGTAACATATGTAACAAGGACACTGTAAAAAATAAAGTGTTACCTTATGTACTTACTATAGGGTTTGAGTTAGGAATAAGGGTTAGTTTAGGGTAAGTTGCATGTAATTATGCCTATTTTATAGTTATTACTATAGATGGTAAAAAAATTTAACATGTATAACAAGGACACTTTAAATAAAGTGTTACCATATTTGTTTTGTTTTATTTTATTAGTATATATAAAAATATATATCATTACAAATAAAAACAGTACATCATATATTTTTAAAGTGCTGTCTTTCTGCAGGCCAAGTATAAAATATTTAAAATAACCAGAATTGAGTTTAAAAATTACCCTTTTTTTTCCCCACATTGCTCTAATTTCAATTTTTTGTGTGCTAAATAAACATTTATATACATCATGAGCTGTACATTTGTTAAATTTTTATACTGTATAATTACATTTTATCATTGGTCTCTGATCTTTTTGATGTTTATTTTTTTTTCTAAGCATTTATGTTGAGGGAAAAAGTCCATCTACATGTTTACCTAGGTACCGTTTTTTTTTAACTAATCTAACTTTTTAAATTTCCAGTTATTTAAAGAATTATAATAAAGAAAGTCTATTCTTAAAATAGTATTTCAAATGTTCAATATTAAAATGAGGCAACTGCCTTTTTTAATATTTGTGGCAGTCAGTGACTATGATAATACTTTTTGCATTCAATTCATTATATACCAGCTCTAATTATGATTAGTGTCTAAATTGGCAATTTCGTTGATGACACAATGATTACTTTAAAAAAGAAAGAAATAAATAAAGGACAGTGATTATGTCACAAATTGATATATTTAGAGGGATGGAACATCCCACTTTATGGCATATGAATTTAGCCGACCTACTAATATTTAACACCGTAATTTTCCCCTGTCTTCCACCCCTATGATGTGGTCTTCAAATTCCCCTGATGAACAGCTATATAATGTTGATTTTGGGGGTGCCCTTCATCATCACCATCCTCAACATTGCTGCTATCCACTAACTAACACTTTCAAATACTTTTGATCACTTTTTATTTAATTTTTCACCGATAAGCGTCTTGTTTCCCTGCATGATGAGCAGACTGGTCCTGACGTCATCGACGCTGCTGCTGCTGCTGTGTTTCTGGGTCACTTTGAGTCAAAGCAGTGAGTAAAACTGACTTCTGTCAGACATTCTCTTTGATTTAAAGTGTTTTTTCAGGGCTTTGAATTCACAAGGCTGTTCTTGAAATGAAGCCATATGCATTTTTAGATATTTTACACCTTTAGGACGAACACGTTTACCAGAGCTGAGACACTGCCATGCTTGACAATCCGGGCTATTGCAATTGATTTGTGATGAATTTACATCTTAAGTCAGTGGTGAATTGAATAGGCAAAACAATTTAACATCTCTAACTTATCAGAGCATCACTGGCTTGATATGGTTCTGTTTTTGCAGTTTAATAACCTAAGAAATAAAATTCAGTCGTTATTTACACCACTTTATGTCTGTTTTTTTTTTTTTTCTGTGGAACAAAAAATTAGAAATATTAAAGAATACTTAATAAGAATACTTTTCCTCAAAATGATCATCTTTGGCCTTTTTCATATAACTCCAAGATGCCATTGGTTCTAGCATTGTTAAATGGGTTTCACAAATATGTTACTGTACATATACAGATTCAAAGGCATTATTTTATAGTTAAGGTTTAAGACGAGACACTACATGCATCAATTTTGAGATTTTGGCTTTTTTGGCTTTTCATTAAGTTTTTTTTTTCAGACTTGTGGAAAGAAAATATCCAAAATACACTTTTAACTGTATCTTTTAGAGCACTTTATCTATTTGCGTCTGTAGATTTAAATTACAGTACATATCTTTAAAGGCCGTTTTATTCTTATCTACAGTATATTCTAAAGGTTTTTTTTACTGAGGGGTTTGTTCAAATATAATCTTCCTGATTTTATACAACATTTTATTCCTAAAGAAATGGTGAAAATGTATTTATTTTTGGCTGTTGGCATTTTCTGATTTGTGGAGTGATAAATAGAGATATCCAAAATCCCCTCTGTAAAAACCTTTGACTCTAATATATCAAACAAAATAAATAAAAAATGAAACAAGAATTTTGAACCTGACTTAATCCAATGCCAAGTTTACCAGGAAAGTGTATTAATGTGGATTAATGAATCTTTGAATAAACCTGTGGGACAGGTTAGTTGGTCAGGTATCATGATACCACATGAACTGAGAGTGTGTCTTGTGTTAAGGTCCGATGAGGTGCTGTACCAAGTATTCACCGCATCCTTTACCTGTTCACCGGCTGCAAGACTTCACTCGACAGGACGTCACCACGACCTGCAACATAGAGGCTGTCATGTGAGTCACAACGCGGGTTCTGTCTTAAAATTACATGTCTCTGATATTAATGTTCTTACATAACAATGTGAAAGAATAATCTGTGATATCTACTTAATCTTGAACATTCTCTTTCCTGCAGTTTTACTACGGTAAAGGACAGACTGATCTGTGCTAAACCTGATGATCTATGGGTTCAGAAAGCAATCGCACATATCCAGTGAGTTCAGCATTACACACACTTACATTTATGTTTCTTAAAAACAGTGTATATATTGAATGGTAGTGAGCACAAAATGTAACCTTAGCTGTGAATATGACTAAACTGGCAAACGTAGTCCTGACCCAGGTCAAGGTTTTGTAATGTGCAAATGTAATTTTTTGATGTCTTTTTTGATGTGCTGGTAAATGAGCTGAAGTTAAGTCTTGAGAAGCCTCTCTTAACGGTTTTATTTTGTTTCTCGCAGGGAGAAAAAAAGGAACTCAGCATAACGTGGACACCATCAAATCGGTCTAAAGTTGCCTTAAATAGAACAAATCAACAGTAACATGAAACACATTGATTACAATTTATTTTTATAATTAATTAATAAATAAGTTGTTTTGACAGCAGCAATGTGTCTTTTTGTTTTGTCTGCTATTGTTTCATCTGCAATATTTCTGATAAGGTCAAGTCAAGTCAAGTCAAGTTTATTTATATAGCGCTTTTCACAACACAGGTTGTATCAAAGCAGCTTCACAGTAATAAATTAGAACAATACATCAATGTTTGTTTCTAGTGGAACGTCTACGTTCGGTAATGCTGATCAATAGTATCGTTGATTGATTAATTCAATTAAATATCCCCAAATATCCCCAACTGAGCAAGCCAAAGGCAACAGTGGCAAGGAACCGAAAAACTCCATCAGGTGACCTAATGGAGAAAAAAAAAACCTTGGGAGAACCCGGGCTCAGTCGGGGGCCAGTTCTCCTCTGGCGTTTATGAACTAGAGGTCGGATTTAACTGTAGGATTAAAAGTATTATATGAATGCCTGGCTGAAGAGATGCGTCTTTAATCTAGTTTTAAACTGGGAGAGTGAGTCTGAGCAACGAACAGTATCCGGAAGACTATTCCAGAGTTTTGGTGCTAAATGTGAAAATGCTCTCCCTCCTTTGGTGGATCTGGATATCCTAGGTATGACCAGAAGCCTCGAATTTAGTGATCTTAAAGAGCGCGATGGATTATAGGGCGATAGAAGATCGGTTAAATAGACTGGAGCTAAGCCGTTTAGGGCTTTATAAGTCAGTAGCAATACCTTGTAATTAATACGGGACTTTATAGGTAACCAATGTAGGGATGATAAAATCGGTGTTATATGATCATATTTTCTTGATCTAGTTAGAACTCTAGCGGCGGCATTTTGGACTAACTGTAGCTTGTTTATTAAGGATGCAGGACAACCGGCTAATAACGCATTACAGTAATCTAGTCTCGAGGTCATGAATGCATGAACTAACTTTTCTGCGTCAGAAACTGATAGCATATTACGTAGCTTAGCAATGTTTCTAAGGTGGAAAAAGGCTGTTCTTGTAACATATGAAATATGATTTTCAAAAGACAGGTTGCAGTCTAATATAACACCCAGGTTTTTTACTGTAGAGGATGAAGTAACAGGACATCCTACTATGTTAAAGTTGTATTGTGAGAGGTTTTGTGGGTGGTTTTTTGAACCAATAAGTAGTACCTCTGTCTTGTCTGGATTTAATAAAAGAAAATTATGCGTCATCCAATCTTTTATATCTTTAACACACTCTGTCAATTTGGATAATTTAGCGTTTTCATCTGGCCGTGATGAAATATAGATTTGAGTGTCATCAGCATAACAATGGAAACTAATTCCATGTTTCCTTATAATATTTCCAAGTGGCAGCATATATATTGAGAATAATAGAGGGCCTAACACAGATCCTTGCGGCACTCCATAGTTTACTGGAGTTATGATAGATTTTTCTCCATTTAAATAAACAAAATGGTAGCGGTCAGATAAATACGATCTAAACCAGCTTAATGCTTGTCCTTGAACACCAGTATAATTTTGTAGTCGATCTAAGAGTATTGTATGATCTATAGTATCGAACGCAGCACTAAGATCAAGTAAAACTAATATTGAGATACAGCCTTGGTCAGAAGCTAAAAGTAAATCATTTGTGATTTTAACGAGCGCAGTTTCAGTGCTATGATGCGGCCTGAATCCAGACTGAAACTTTTCATAGGTGTCATTTTCTTGTAAGAAAGAGCCCAGTTGAGCGGACACAACTTTTTCTAGTATTTTAGACATAAAAGGTAGATTTGAAATGGGTCTATAATTTACTAGATTATTCGGATCTAATTGTGGTTTCTTAATGAGAGGTTTTATAACTGCCAATTTAAATGTTCTTGGAACATGACCTAAAGATAAAGACGAGTTAATAATATTGAGGAGAGGCTCTTCCACTACAGGTAACACTTCTTTCAATAGTTTAGTTGGTATGGGATCTAATAAACATGTTGTTGTTTTAGAGGAAATGATAAATTTATTTAACTCTTTTTGTTCTATAGTTGAAAAGCACTGTAATTGTTCTTGCGGCGTGATAATTGAGGCTGAATTATAAGGCGCGATTGAGGATTGAACGTTTACAATTGTGGTTCTGATGTTTTCTATTTTCTCAGTGAAGAACTTCATGAAATCATTACTACTAAACTGTAATGGAATACTTTGTTCAGGAGACATCTGTTTATTTGTTAGTCTCGCCACGGTGTTAAATAAGAACTTAGGATTGTTATGGTTGTTTTCTATTAGTTTGCGTAGATGCTCAGCCCTGGCCGCTTTTAGGGCCTTTTTATAACGTGACATACTGTCTTTCCATGCGATTCTAAAGACCTCTAAGTTGGTTTGTTTCCATTTACGCTCTAAATTACGGGTTTCTCTCTTTAGAACACGCGTAGTACTGTTGTACCATGGTGCTTTACTTTTCTCTCTGACCTTTTTTAATCTAATGGGCGCAACAATATCCAATGATCCAGAGAGAATGGTGCTCATAGTGCTAGTTAATTCCTCAAGTTCATCTGTTTGTTTGGGTTCACTGAGCAATAAGGTTG
Organism: Scardinius erythrophthalmus; assembly: GCF_964197995.2. NCBI lineage: Eukaryota > Metazoa > Chordata > Actinopteri > Cypriniformes > Leuciscidae > Scardinius > Scardinius erythrophthalmus. The sequence goes on from NC_138229.1 coordinate 8,975,700, forward strand.
ACTTAGTTTGAAGTATTTTCACAATATGCTCACAAGGTTGCTCTGGGATTTCAAGACTCTAAATAAATCTTTATAGCAGTACACCTGGGCAAGATAGAAATATGTTTAAACTTTATGGGTTACACATGAATGTTTGGAAGGACACAAAGTAGACAATAGGTGGCAGTATGTGTCCACTTGCCAGCAGCCCAAAATGAATCATTGAAGTTTGGTGCTAGCAAAAGCATCAATGTCCAGCTTAGTAGTAATTACTTTGGACTTTTTAACCAACCGTTCCCAGAATGTCAGACTAGGAAAATTCACTTCTTCAGGTCTTACCCTGAATACTGGTGGATGTGTGTTGAGTCCCCTGCTATATGCACTCTTCACTCATGACGGTCTACGTGCCCATGTAACAAACAAAATTTTTAGATGATATTGGCTTTATCATGAACAATGATGAGTATGCATAGGCACGAACTACAAAATCTGACAGCCTAGTGCTCCAACAATAATCTCATTCTGAATACCAAGAAAAAAGAGAGAGAGAGAAATAAATGGAGTGGCTGTGGAGAGAGTTCCCCGTTTTAAATGATTGGGGTTGAACATTACAGAGGATTTTTTCTTGTACTACACACACCTCAACTGTCATTGGAAAAGCACAACAACGTCTTTATTTTCTGAGAAGATTAAAGAAAGTAAGATTGCCTCAGAACTTTTATCGATGTGCAGTGGAGAGTGAACTGACATATTGCATCACATCCTGGTACGGTAGTTGTACAAGAGAGGAACAGAGGGGCTGTGCAACGAGTTACCAAAATGGCACAAAATATCATTGGCACACAGTTACCAATTAACTCATGTCAGAGCAGAACCTCCAGATTGATTTGAGATCATCCCACTCACCCTGCACACTACCTCTTTAATCTCCCTCCTCACAGGACAATTTACTCTCGTAGTACAAGACTGAAAAATAGATTTTTTTGCTTGAAAATAGCAACTATTGAACACTTCCTGACTGGTTTCCCGTCTATAAATTATATTTGTAATTGCACTGCAAATTACACTTTAAACAGTCGTTTGTTGCTTTTTACTAGGGATGCACTGATATGAAAATTTGGCCGATACGATAATTCTTCATATTTGAAAGCTCTAAATTTAAGTAAAAATAAGTTTTTATATACATTTTGAGAGCATGATTGCAAAAACATAAGTCTCACTATTAAAAGCCATGTCCCAAGCACACAATTTTAATATTCTCAGTGTCATTTTATGTAGTCTATAACAGACTTGCACTGCACATGTTGCACTAAACTATTTTCCTTTTTTGAAGTGATTTCAATCATATTTCAAGCAATTCAAAACCATCATGGCAAACAGTGCGCATCTGAAGTGTCGCAGCTAAAGGCTTTAAACTATATGGCAAATTTTCTTATCGGTCCGATAACAATAACATTAAAATGATCATATATCGGCCGATACCGATATGGTGGCAGAAATATCTTGCATCCCTACTTTTTACTGTACTAATAATTTTTTTATCTTATGTATCTTTTTTATAAGGACAGAATGTTGTTGTTTTGCATAGCAGTATAATGACAATGAAGTCTTGAACTTTAGCAGTAATTAATCCAATGCATCCTCCTTTTACATTAAGTAGGGGGGAGTTTTGCAATTCTCTTGTCATGAGCTTACAACAGAACCGCATCACATAGCAACCATATATTTATTCAGGCCACAGTGGGCACAGGGCCGGTGTGGTGCCGAAAAATGACATGGTTCCCCAGCATGGTTAGGTGTGGGGTTAGGATTAGGCAATCAAGTAGACTTCAACAAGGGGGTGATAATTTGGTATTGAATCGAAATGTGGGAATTATTATACTTTTACAGTTTATCTGTGCAAATATAAGTGATTAATGTAAACAGAGAATCATTGAGATTCTACAGTAAAATGCTGCTATCTATCAGTCTTTTCCTGGTCATGTTTCAAGCAACTCTGAAATCACAGTATGCAGTTGCCATTAAAATTGTATATTATTCAAATTATTACAATGAAAATTATAGCAACTAGTAGATACTGTTGTTTTTTTTTTTTTTTTTACTTTCCTGTCTATAGTTTAAAGGGGGGGGGGGTGGAATGCTATTTCATGCATACTGAGTTTTTTACACTGTTAAAGAGTTGGAAGTTTCAAAAATTAACGTTTGAAGGAGTATTTCTGTTTCAAAAATGCTCCTTCTGGTTTGTCACAAGTTTTGGAAAGTTTTTTTCGAGTATGGGCCTGTGTGACGTCAGATGTAGCGGAATTTCCTTATACGGGTCCTAAGGGCACTTCTCCTGGAAGGATGCGGGCGCGCGCGCACCCGTAGACCAGAGCGAGAGAGCGAAAGCAGTACGCCCATCAAAGCGCTGTGCTCGGCTTTAGGGAAGTCAATGTCACCAAAGAAGTGGGTTTTTGGTTGCCAGGGCAAGACAACCCTGCACAGATTCCCAAAGAACCCAGCGTTAAGGGACCAGTGGATGGAGTTTGTTTTTCCAGAGCATCAACAGAGGTTGTGCAAGACTGTTTGTTCCCTGCATTTCGACGATGATTGTTTTATATACAAAGCCCAGATCGATGTATTTGCAGATCATCTTATGCTTAAGGATCGAGCAGTCACAATGATAAAGGTTCTCGGTCGTGCGTTGGAACCGCAGGCGGTGAGTAAAACTGCTTCAAATGTCTCTGTGTGTTGTTAGCTCGGCGCGTTAGCACAGCTTTAGCTCCGCCCACACGGCCCGCCCCCAGCCGCTCGTTTTTTTCCGGAAAGACTCGGTACAGCCTATCTTTCTTTTATAAATATAATAAAACTAAAGACTTTTTGGAGATATGAAGGATGCAATACTACCCTATAGGTACTCAAGATTAACAGGAGATTGAGTGAAAATGAGCATTTCACCCCCCCCTTTAAATCTCCAGACTTGCATCAAACCTCTGTATTCTGGTTAGAATAATTTTTTTGGCTCTAGTCCATTAAATGATTATGTGAAATGTGAAAGGGACATGTGAAGGCCAAGTATGGTAACCCATACTCGGAATTTGTCCTCTGCATTTAACCCATTTAAGTTAGTGAACACACATTAGGAGCAGTAAGTAGTGAACACACACACACACACACACACACACACACTGCAAACCATGGACACAAACACAGAGCTGTGGCAGCCATTTTCATGGGTTACCAGTCTGACTCTCTAACCATTAGGGCACGACCCCCAGTCAAATGTGATTAGAACCAAGATTCAACATGTCATCATAATTTGATTGTGATGTGCTTGGGTTTTTAAGCTAATTTCCATAATGCAAATTTCCATAATGACCAACGCAGTCTAGCAAGAGCAGCACAAATAAAAAATAACGTGGCTTGGCAAACGTTATGTTCAGTAAATTGACGAGTGAATTGCATAATTCATTTAACTCTCCTCCCATTCATTTGTGTCTAAAAGGGAAACTCCTACAAATGCATATGCAATAAGGTGTCCACACCTGTGCATCACCAGTTTTTTCTCACTGCGTTTCTTAGTAAATCCTGAAATAGTTTTTTAATGCCAAAAGAGGGTTTGTGCTTGCGCAAGCTGACAAATAGATTTAAAATAGCTTACTGTTGACATCTTGTGAGCTGTAAAAACCCACCCGCTATCTAAGTTGGGACGGACTGACGATTAACTCTTTTCCCTGAACTTGGGGCATTGAGAACTGCCAAAGTCATCATGTTTGCAAACAGTCATAACCTTTCATTTCATTTCCTCAGTATTGAGGTATTTTTTTTACCTCATTATTGTTCGTTGGTGACTGGGAAACAGTGAATTAAAGAGTAGCCCATGTCAGTGTTTTTAATGTCAAAAAGGGCAATGGCCTTAAAACAGATACGGGTCTTACTCTTCCCACAGTGGGGCTGAACATGACCTGCAGGGTAACAGGTCCAAACTGGAGAACTGTTGTCAGCATTTTCATAAAAAATATCCAACATCCTTGTTTTATGAAAGAGGAACTTGCATGGATGAGCATGTCAAAAAACTCTGCACCGAATGATTTGTAAGAGATATGTCCAGTCAGCAGATTAGTTTAAACTATTAAGAATTAAATAAATATCTGTGAGATATTCCAACTAAGAGCGTTTTTTAAACTCTTTTAAAAAGGACAAAAATAACACATAATTACATATGCTGTGAAAAAGATGGAGGACGGGAACCAAAATCCATTTTGGCCATTGCACCACATCTGTTTCCTGATAGACAAAGTTAATATGATAATAGGCCTACATTAGTGCAAACAGAGCTCTAGTCTAGAAGAGTGTTTAAAAATTCTCCATAAATTCGATTATACAAATTATTAACAAGTTTAACACTGTTTGTGTCCAGATAAGCACTGTTAATTTGTTATTAATAAAATAATTAATAGCAAATTTAAAAAGAGTTCTGCGTACTTTTGCCATGTGACAGGCTACGATAAGGAACAATAAATGAGTAGGCTAGTTAATGTCCTGAGTTTGGGAGCTTGTTTTCCTCAGCTAGCAGTTAGTGAAGTCTTTTTAATCAGTCTTTTTGGATTCAAATCAGACCAATCTACGTTTTTATGTAAGCCTAACTGACTTAAAGAAAAAGAAGTTATGACCATTCTTGATGCACTTTTATGATGGATAGACACACTTTTATGATGGATAGACACACTTTTATGATGGATAGGTGCACTTTTATGATGGATAGACACATTTATGATGGATAGGTGCACTTTTATGACGGATAGACACTTTTATGATGGATAGATGCACTTTAATGATGATAGATGCACTTTTATGATGGATAAATGCACTTTTATGATGATAGGTGCACTTTAATGATGGATAGATGCACTTTTATGATGGATAGATGCACTTTAATGATGATAGATGCACTTTTATGATGGATAGATGCACTTTAATGATGGATAGATGCACTTTTATGATGGATAGATGCACTTTTATGATGGATAAATGCACTTTTATGATGATAGGTGCACTTTAATGATGGATAGATGCACTTTTATGATGGATAGATGCACTTTAATGATGATAGATGCACTTTTATGATGGATAAATGCACTTTAATGATGGATAGATGCACTTTTATGATGGATAGATGCACTTTTATGATGGATAAATGCACTTTTATGATGGATAGATGCACTTTTATGATGGATAAATGCACTTTAATGATGGATAGATGCACTTTTATGATGGATAGATGCACTTTTATGATGGATAGATGCACTTTAATGATGGATAGATGCACTTTTATGACGGATAGACACTTTTATGATGGATAAATGCACTTTTATGATGATAGGTGCACTTTAATGATGGATAGATGCACTTTTATGATGGATAGATGCACTTTAATGATGATAGATGCACTTTTATGATGGATAAATGCACTTTAATGATGGATAGATGCACTTTTATGATGGATAGATGCACTTTTATGATGGATAAATGCACTTTTATGATGGATAGATGCACTTTTATGATGGATAAATGCACTTTAATGATGGATAGATGCACTTTTATGATGGATAAATGCACTTTTATGATGGATAGATGCACTTTAATGATGATAGATGCACTTTTATGATGGATAAATGCACTTTAATGATGGATAGATGCACTTTTATGATGGATAGATGCACTTTTATGATGGATAAATGCACTTTTATGATGGATAGACGCACTTTGATGAAAAATATACCCATTGACTTTCATTATAAAGCTTGGAAGAGCCAGGAGGACACTTTTTATTATAACTCTGATTGCTGACTCCAATTTGCTCACATTGCAAAAGAAAAACGCCACAACAGCGTTTTCACAACTTTCAAAAAGAGTAAAAAAATAGATAATGGCAGTCGGAAGAGAGAAAGCTGTCAACTTTGTCACAGCCGAGCTATTAGAAACACCCTCACAGCAGCGTTAACTACTTTTTTTGTAATATAATACAAATAGTGTAATATGCGTAATTATCTTTTATTATGACAGTATGTGGCAACATGTACGTTAAAAGCACATCTTCTGCACTAAACAATGATATTGCAATATTCTAGACTCTTACATGTATCTAACGCCACACTTACACTACAGAAGACTGTAATTTTTTATTTTTTTATTTTCAAATTACAAATTACTTGTATTTTAATTAAATACTTTTTTCACAGCAGTATTTTGTATTTTATTTAAATACATTTGATGAGTAAATATTTGTTATTTGTAATTAAATACTTTTTGATGTATTTGTGCCCATCTCTGGTTAAAGGTTGTCAGAAGAACTGCTCCTGTGCAACGAGGGGAATTCCATGCTATATATGCCGTTGCCAGGGGTTGGCAACCAAATGTAGTAGGATACAGCATGTTGAAACACTAGAGAGCAGCGACAGCAGCAGTGACTCCAAAAACAGCTAAACAAATTGTATAAACATTAATATAGAAATTAGTTATCACCCTGAATTGTAATCTGTTTGTCTGTTTCATTAATCGTTTTTTTTTTTTTTTTTTGGTACAAATTGCTACTTAATGTAACAGTTTTAATCAGTAAATACTTTTAAACCTACTCCACAAATGACTCCTGTGTGTTTTAGTCTTTCAGCATTTAGTTGTCAGTACCTTTGTCTCACACTCCAAACACCTGGATTGAACAGTAACCAGCCTAACCCAAAATCCTCAAATCCTTTTTTTTTTTTTTTTGATAGAATAAATAAAGCTATCCCATTTGTGAAAGAATATTAGAAATAGGCTACTAGACATTGCAATACAAATAATAGATATTGCATAAATATGCAAATGATATACTGTACAGCAGTTTACAATTAACACCAGTTAATGGTAAACTTCTTTCTTGGATCTTGTTTGAATTGACAGGCTATTATAGGCTTGAAATTGAATCCCCTCTAAATGTGTTATGGGCCATGAGGACTGTCTGGTTAGTGAAAATGATCAAAATATGATTTCATCTAGTAACTTCACATGGTAATTTGTTTATTTTAACAACAACAAAGGGAAAAGAATGCTACCGATTACAAATGGAATGTTAATTATTTTTTATTTTTTGCCTATACCTATGAATTAAGAGGCATTGTTAACTCTTACATTCTAATTACATGTACAATCTTCCACTCTTTTGAAAGGTGTGCTCAGTTTGTTTCTAGCATAAAGTATCAGGGAGATATGGCTCAGGATTCATGCATATAATTAAACCTTTTTAACATGTTTGGGTAATTCGGGGAGTTAAAGCAGAATTTGAGGTAGAATTGTTTTGACCCTAATTACAAGTTTCCAGCAGCTTGTTGACCGGGTTGTCCACCCAGGTTGTGATCCTCAGACATCATAGATTTCATTTTTATATGACAACCTTTTACAGCAGCCCATGTCTGCTAAACTCCCTTTGCCCCCTGGGTAATATGGAAATGTTTTGTTTAGAATCAAACCAATAATTCGGAGCGCATACAAAAATGCCTGAACATGTGAATTGAGATGGGTCGATCACAAACCTATGCGTTCCTTTTTTTTCTTATCCGAATCATTCGCTCTTTCTTGAAGTGACAGCCACATATGTACAACATATAGAAACAAATTCACCTCCCGAGATGAACAGCATTGATTTGTTATTTTAATAATAGTTTGGTTTTATAGCCTAAAGATGCCTATCTCAACAGAAATTTAAACATATAATGAATCAAAGTAAGTGACCTCTCGGACTCTGGAAGTCAATTAATTAGGCTCAGCTCCCTCCTACTTTCACTTGCTCCTACGAGCCTACACCCCTACCAGAAGCCTACGATCGGCCAATGAGCGACATCTCGTGGTTCCATCACAAAGAGCCAAAAAATCGCTTTCCAGAACATTCTCATTCACAGTTCCATGCTGGTGGAATGATCTCCCCACCCGCATCCGGAATGCAGAATCCCTGACAACATTCAAAAAAGAACTGAAAACTCATCTCTTCCGTGAGCACTTAAAGCTCCAATATGTAGGAATTTTGTAATAAAATTTCCAAAAATAACTTGCACAGGGTGATATATTTCCTCCAGTTGTGTACTTACAATATCTCAAAAGTCTCCAAAGATTTTTTATTTCAGAGAAATTCCGATTTTAAATAACTGGCCGTCCCGGAAAAGAAATGTCGCGCCTCAGTGACGCAATCCTTTTTCCGGTGTGGACCATGTGATAGGATATTCCACCACACCGGATTTTTTTTTTTTTTACAACAACTTTATTGAGGTTTTTTTCTTATCACAATAAACAATAAAGACGTCTGACAAAGAATAAAAAAAAGAATAAAATAAAAAATATGACCCACCACACCGGAATATCGCATGGTCAAATGCGGAAGTGGTGGTTAAAGCGTTATAGCCATAGACTGTATGGTTATAGCTGTTATGGATCACGATTACTCTTTGGCGAGTATTGAAGTGCCAACAAAACGAAAGCGTCCATATTCTGATACACGCAGACTGTGTGACAAACGAAGGAATAAAACCTGGATAAATATCGGCCAGGAGTTTTCGAGATGGAGAGAGCTGCGCGACTATCTTGGACTTGACAGAGACTCTCTCGCGAGTGTATTGAGACAGGTAAGACATGCAACTGTCAATAATAGCACTTATAAACAAAGTTATATTGTTCTTTGTACTTTGGTAAGGCTTTTTATCACGTGTGGTGACCGAGATTATGGCAGTACAATTAAATACAATCGGATATGATGTTAAAAAAATATATTTAGTCATTACTTGCAAATGTTCGTTCAAATTTACTTTTAGATATTGGTTTGAACACGTTAAACAACACGGCATTAACCATAAAAACGTAAAACTGCACAACATTAACCAAACAAATCATTTGACAAATAGCTGTATGTTGTAACGGGATAATATAGCATAACATTTCACGTTCCTTGCAGTTCATTAATTATGATGACATAAAATAATACGATCAGACATACAGGTAATACAAAAACGAATAAATTACCTCATCCGTGATCATGATTCATTAATTCCATGTAGATATATCGCTAGATGGTGAAAACGCATTAAAAACGACATCTCCCATCGTCACCTCCTTCATAGCGTCATCAAGCTTCGCCTTTGTTATTGTTGGAAACTGCGCCCTCTTGTGGTCAAATACCAAAGTCACATACTGGAGCTTTAACCTCATAAAAAATAAAAATAAATTCCTGTAAATTCTCGCTTATCGGGCTTATGCTACTCTGAATAATGCCTGAACTTTGTATTTTGAGCACTTCTTGCGTTGTTTTTACCTCTTCACGATGACTCGCTTAAGTCCCTTTGGACAAAAGCGTCTGCTAAATGAATAAATGTAAATGTAAATGTAATTTTCCTTACCATAGCCCATGTGGCTGTTATGTTTTTAAAGAACAAATGACATAATTTTAGGGCTTTGTTTGCTCTAATGTATTATCATATTTGTCTATCAGTGCACAGATCTTTATGTGTGGGTAACCTGGCTACAGTGGACTTGTTACAATATCAAAATTCTTGTCACCATCCTCCATCATTTTAAAATGCACAGCATATTGCTGTGTAATAATTGTCATTGGCAGGTTATGCTAACACGTGATCATTGTTTTTGTCAAGATATTCATTTAGTTTTTAATGGGTTAAACTAAACAACCTGAGGAGTGAAGGGTCAGTGTTCATATTGGCTGGTGTGCAGCTTGTTGTTGTTTTGTTCAAAATTAATTCAATTAATATATATTTAATTTGTCAAGATCATTCTAATTTGCTTTGAACATTTGTGTGAAGATGTGTGTAAATCTCAAGTTTATTTTCTTAGAATCAACTGCATCAAAATGAAACTGAATCGCTGCAACAAAGAATATTCATTCTTACCAAAACAGAAAGCTGCTAAAAAGTTGTTTTGTCACCAAAGACTACTGGAGAAATAATAATAAAAAAACCTAGTGATTCGAAAAACTAGTGATCTCTACATTATAGAATTAAGTAAACATAAAATACTTAAAACTAAAAGTGTCAGAATATTACAAGCAGCAAGTGATTAACAAAATGAACACAGGATTATCAGAAAAATCCTCCTGTCAGTGCAGACAGTGAGTTCGGCTAAGTCACTTAATGATATGCAGATTGTATTATACAACTTTAAAATTACACCTATTAATTTCAGTCACATGACTTTTCCTGATCGTCCACCATATTTATAACCATCAGCGAGGCAAAATAATGATGGTAAGTACAAAAATATCATTTCAAAGTCATTTGTTTGATGAATAAATATTGCAATTACAGTAAATGTATCCCCTTTATTGTGTGTATAGTTATGTGACCGAATTTCCCAATTTTTAGAATGATGGAATAAAAAATTAAGTAATTAATTAATTTAAAAAACACTTAAAACTGTTTTTGAAAACAACATAACCACTGAAAGTGAAAAATACAATTATTCTCTTCTCTTCTGAATCTTTTTTTTTTTTTTTGGAATATCAAAACAAGGACACAGACTCAACTCATTTTCATTAGATATATGCATTCGATCAGTTGTGCAAAAAGCAGAGTAAGGTTATTTCACATTTATACATTGCAATAAAATTTTGTATTTTAGAATATTTATGATATAAATGCCAAGATTATTGTTAACATTATTTATATCATTTAGAATAATTATTTTGTTAATATCAAATGAAGATACATTAGAGAGATCTGTGATTAACAGTATATGTACTTATCAGGACACAGACAGCAGATTCTTACAAATCATATAGATTGTATGAGCTCAGACTGTTAGAATGATATTATCCTGCTTTAAAGCTTTTATTTATTTTTCATAATCTTATTCATTTATAGTGAATTTTAACCACTCTTCCAGGCCTCCGTTTCCACTAATTTATTATCATAGCCCTTGTCCTTCATGAAACGGATCTGTACTCCAGGTTCAATAGCTAATGTAGATTTGTACTGATAAACATAAAAAAATTTGGTTTCATCCTCCATCTTTTCAAACTTCACAGCATATTGATATGTGTCATACTGTTTGTTTGTTTTTTGTGAACTAATGTAAAACCCCACCCATGAGTTTTCGAAGGTATTTTTCCAGTCTGTGAAAGTCTTCTTGATATAAAGCCGAGCACAAGCTTTACCATTATGAGTGAAGAGCTGCAGACCAGCATCATACGTCTGTATTTTAATAGGGAGGACATGGTTAGCATCATAGAACTCTGGTTCGTAAAAGAATTCTGGATAAGACCAGGATGAAGAGAGTTTAGGATTCCCTTTGTCCCATGTTGATGTCACTTTTTCATCACTCTCCCAGGGTGTAGTTCGTGCTAAAACATTGTTATATTTTTTGTCCAGAAAGAAGCGGATTTGAACTCCAGGGGCAATAACCAAACCTGACTTGTATTTGTATATATCATAATCCTTTATGCTATCGTCTTCAATTTTTGCAAACTTCTTAGCATACTGATATGTGGAATAGTCATTATTTTTATCTTGTGAGCTTTTGTAAAACCCCACCCATGAGTTGTTGAGAACGTCCATCCAGTCACTGAAGGTTTTCTTGATGTAGAGTCGAGCACAGGCTTTGCCGTCTCCAGCGTTGAGCTGCAGATTAGCATCAATCCCCTTTATTCTGATGGGGATCACTCTGTTAGCTCCATCAAACTCTGGTCCATACCATATATTTGACATGTGCAGTCGGGGTTGGAGACCAGCATTCAGGGAGACAGAAGTATCTAAAGACCCAGATGCTGTATCAATGTTAAAAATATGTTTGCTGACCTGCGTAGGATCTTTATTAGGATCACTGGAAGGAGTGTTTTGGCAAATATCAATGTACACATACATATAGTTTTTCATTATGTCAGCAGGTATCTCCCATATAAGTTTTGAGTAACCTTGTGTAGTTGTTTTAATCTCTAGTTTAATTCCGTCAAATGTGTTGCACTGGGAAGGGGGTGAGCGTTTCTTTGGGTTGTCTTTAGGCCTACAGTATTTGCCATTATATCCTGTCTGTTCCAGAAACTGATTGCATCTGTCATCATCTTCATTATCATGTTGTGATGTACTGGAAATAACATCTTGGCAATTAGTTTGTCTGATGCTCGAGATCAGTGCAGGATCAATCTCATAAGTCTCAGAAGGATTAAAGTCATTGCTGTTAAGGTAATGTGCTGTAATAAACACATTGGATAATCTGTTTGTGTCTGGTCTGTTTCTATCCAAAGAGATGATAAGCCTGTCCATGTTTCTTTCTGGTAGATTGCTGTTTCTGTAAAACCTCCGTACATACTCCGGCAAAGCACGAGCACGAGGATCATTTAGATTACCAACAGAATAGTAACTTAGCCCGGAGGGAAGAAAGCCCTCTCTGTTTCTAAACTGATGGAATCCATAGTCTCTTCTAGGATTAAAATTCAATTGGATACGATTGTTGTTTTGATCAACAAATGCGTTTTGGGCAAACCAGAACAATAACTGGAGTCCATGACGTGGATGAGGCTTTCCATAGCCAGTTTTTCTCAAGTCATCAATATTGCTAAGTTTTTTCACAGAAGAGACGCTCGCCAAAAACACACAGAAGAGCAGGAAGCAGAGTCTCGTGGCACCCATGGCAAAATCTTAATCAGAAACAAAACATTGTAAATCAGACATATAAGCTTTAATATAATTGGATCATAAGCTGACAATTCAATGATGTATTTTTATATTTAATTTAAGATTTTTATATTAACATTAAAAAAATTCTAATGCTAAACAATATTTACAATATAACTTTTACAGTACATTTTTATGATGGTGCAAAGATGTATGTGGCATTTCTGTGGAGAGCAATTTAAGACAATCAACTATCATTGACAGGATAAAGTCAATAGTTTAAGTTTTTTTTACGTCCATTTAATATTTTAAAATATAAATTTAATATTTCAATAAATTCTGTAATATTTCAGTAAATGTATATCATAATCTTATTTTTAATCTGAATGGGTTTAAAGATATTTGCAATATTCAGCAAACTTTAATTTAAACTCATCCTACCTCAGATTGAAGAAGAGCCTCTAAATCCTTCACATCTCTTGGGTGTTTATTATACAGTAGGAGGCTGTACTTTACAGACAGGATGTGTCTGCAACAGACCTGGAGTCTGTAATACTGTCCCTCAGTTGTCGAGCCATTTTCACTATAAATTCTGCTAAAAAAAACCTGTACTTTACATGTCAATGAAGAATATGCTTAAAATATGAGACGTGATGTGTGGAGAAAACAGAGAAATCTAAATCACTTGTGAACAGAATATATTTAGTGTGTCAATTCTCAAGTTGTTTATCACAGGGTAATTTTGTCTTTTAAAAGAATTTAGTTCACAGGGACACAATTGCACAAAAACACCCATAGACCCAATACCTCTTATACACATACAAAATTTAATTCCTCACATGCATTAGAAGTACTGCTGTTTTTACATGAAGAATGATTTAAAGTAATTATATATGTCTATAAGTGTTAGTATTATTGAGTCAAAGTTTGGCGAAAGAGTCTTTAGTAGATTCTTGAAAATGGGTAAAGACTTGGGTTGAGTTAGAGGTCATTCCACCAGCTTGGAAGAGTCCAGGTAAAGGTGTGTGAAAGTGATTTTGTGCCTCTTTGGGATGGTACCACAAGGCTCTGTTTACTTGCAGAACGCAAGCTTCTGAATGGCACGCAGGTCTGAAGAAATTAGTTATATAGGGTTGCAGAGCCAGTGGTTGTTTTGTAGGCAAACATCAGTGCCTTGAATACCTTGAATCACCAGATTCACACTGCATGAGCATGCGCATTTAATTTCAATTCAATTTCAATTTAATTTCATTCTAGGTGTCAGTGCCCAGGGGCACCAAAGACACTAAAACAGTTAATCTGCCACTGACTGCAATGCAGTTTAGTAGGAAAGGCTCAGGAAGTTTCTGCAGCTTTGCACATTGAGCAGTCTTTAGACTTAGGCTATCTCAATGCTATCTAAGTTGGGACTGACTGATGATTTACTCTTTTCCCTGAACTTGGGGCATTGAGAACTGCCAAAGTCATCATGTTTGCAAACAGCCATAACCTTTCATTTCATTATTGTTCGTTGGGGATTGGGAAACAGTGAATTAAAGATTCTACAACAGTAGCCCATGTCAGTGTTTCAAAAAGGGCAATGGCCTTAAAACAGAATACAAGTCTTACTCTGTCATGACCTACTCATGACCTGCAGGTTAACAGGTCCAGTTTCTCTCAAACTGGAGAACTGTTGTCAGCATTTTCATAAAAAATATCCAACATCCTTGTTTTATGAAAGAGGAACTTACAGGGATGAGCATGTCAAAAAACTCTGCACCGAATGATAAGCGATATGTCCAGTCAGCACTGAGGTTATGCAGGTTAGTTTAAACTATTAAGAATTAAATAAATATCTGTGAGATGTTCCAACTAAAAGCGTTTTTTTTAAACTCACACATATGTGTACAATATTAAAAATAACACATAATTACATATATGCTGTGAAAAAGATGGAGGATGGGAACCAAAATCTTAATATCAGCACAAGTCCATTTTGGCCATTGCACCACATCTGTTTCCTAGACAAAGTTTATGATAATAGGCCTACATTAGTGCAAACAGAGCTCTAGAAGAGTGAAAATTCCCCATAAATCCGATTATACAAATCATTAACAAGTTTATTAAATGTTTGTGTCCAGATAAGCACTGTTAATTTGTTAATAATAAAATAATTAATAGCAAATTAAAGAGTTCTTCGTACTTTTGCCATGTGACAGGCTACGATAAGGAACAATAAATGAGTAGGCTAGTTTTTGTCCTGAGTTTGGGAGCTTGTTTTCCTCAGCTAGCAGTTAGTGAAGTCTTTTTAATCAGTCTTTTTGGATTCAAATCAGACCGATCTACGTTTTTATGTAACTGACTTAAAGAAAAAGAAGTTATGACCATTCTTAAAGAAAAAAATTAGATAACTTACTTATAAGTCTAGACTAATCATTGTTTGCAACTCATAACCTGTCTCAGGTTTTCTCTTGACATGTAAGACTATTCTCATATGTTTACAGTAAATTAATGAACATCTGTCAAGGTCATTCTACTTTTCAAATGCTTAACCAAATGTGCAATGGCAATATTTCTTACAATATTTATAACCAGCACAGCAGGATAGGGTAATGACAGTAATGAATAAAAATAAATAAATCAAGTAATTGTTTTGGCCAACAAATTTGGTAATTAATAATGAGCAAATTCCAAACGGCATTTTTGTGCACTTGAAGGGCCTTCGGGAAGGGGACGCCATTTGTGTTCCAAACGAAAATGAACAACTGGATCCCTTCACGAAGGAC
This sequence comes from Scardinius erythrophthalmus, assembly GCF_964197995.2. Taxonomy (NCBI): domain Eukaryota; kingdom Metazoa; phylum Chordata; class Actinopteri; order Cypriniformes; family Leuciscidae; genus Scardinius; species Scardinius erythrophthalmus. The sequence goes on from NC_138229.1 coordinate 8,991,070, forward strand.
TCTTCCACAAGGCCATTGGCGAAGGGTACATGCAATGGTCACTTCAAGGAAGTCATTTTATCCTTAATGGTCATAATGTGACCCAGCGAATACTCGTGATTCATTTTGAAGCTAGATGGCGGAGAGTTCGAGTTCACTTACAAACAGACCAATTACAGTTGTTTTGTTTTGTTCATGATATTTTTGTCACGTTGTTTAAATAAGGCAAGAGATGTGTTAGGTAATGCGGTGAGAGAAATATACTCATACACACACATGTAACCCATATTTAAAAAACGTTTTATTTTAAATGTATATCTATTTGCAAAAGTAATAAGAAGAAATTGCTGTCGTAAGAACAGCTATCAGCTGATGGACGTGCTGCATTGTCATTGGAACATCCCAGGTGAAGATAATGAGGAAATTAAGCCGGTCTTTCATTGCTCCCTTCACCAAGTGCGTTCCAAATGGCTACATAATGGCACGCAAGTGCCCTGCTCGCTCCACTTCAAGGGCTCTGCGCTTAGAAGGGAGTATATGGCATAGGGATGCTCCTTCCGTTTGGAATTTGCCTAAAATATTTTAGTAATATCACCGTTGTAAGCTCGCACTCGAAGTCCGGCATTCGACCAGCGCGGAAGGTCTTAACGTGTACTGTCCTTTTCTCGAGGCAAAGTATTTTTTGATTAAATGCAATACATTTGAATATGTATTCTCTCGTTATTTCATCTGACTCCATAAATGAAAAAGGTTTAATGATATCTTTGGATCATTAATTGTGAGCGAATATTTGACTATTCCGTTTAACTCTTCAATGAAAATAATGTCAAAGTCAGTTAGAATAATCAAATGTAACAATTTATTATGTCAGGTAAATGTATCGTGCCAATTTCATAATCAATTCAAAGATAATCGATACAAAACATCAAATTCTCTGGAAAATGAGAAGAGATGCAAACCCAACATTAAGAAATACGTGAGCCTGAGAGATATCTCTCTCAGCCTCACGGGCCAATCTGAGTTACAGAAAAGGCCCTGAACTCCCTGCTGCATTTCATTAAATAGCCAGACCTCTTTCACATGGAAACATGTGCTAAAAAAAGAAATTTGCATTCAGAAGTCGCACCTTTTGGGAGTGTGTGACCATTTGTCTTGAGAGACCACCTTCCTTTGTAAGTCAGTTATCTTTAAACTCTTAAAAACCTTATTACCTTTTGTTTTACTTATTTGGAAATGAGACATTTGTACCAGTCACACTGTGACATTTGAAATGATACCAAACATGAAAAATACTCTATGATAATCATTCACATTAAACTATACATTTTCTTGGGTGAAATCAGGTGATCATCTGAGCATGAGAGAGAGGGGGTGAGGGGAGAGGGAAAGAGATGTAGATGAAGATGATTCAGAGGTGAGACTTTCGTCTCGATGGTGTACGAGAGCCAGTTCAAATGGTAATCTCCAGAGAGGTCCTTTTGTCCTCTCAGGGTCTGGTCCAACCAGACTGTCCGGCATTTCCTAATTTATCAATTCTTACACCGTTATAAAACGCATGTGACAACATTTCCCAAAGTGTTGAAAAACAGAATTCACAATAAATAAATAGATATAAATTTGAACTTTATTTTTTCAAACCACTGCTGAGAAAATAGCATATGGTTTTTCACTTTTGGTTTGCTTGTTCTGTCCAGTGAAATATCAAAAAGGGACACAGACTCACTCATTTTCATTAGATGCATTTTAATAGAAGCTGTAAAAAACAACTGCATAATACTGTTTTTTTTTTTCAAGATGTGTTAACAACAAATTAAGATAAGCGAGATCTGTGATTAACAGTGCGTTATGTTAGAACAATGTGTTAATTATCATTCTTATCAGGACATGTAGTACAGCAGATTACAAATGTAATACATACAGTCTAACTAAAGTCAAAGTAAAAATGATTTTTTTACTGTTAATGTGAAATTATCATATACTTTAAAGCTTTTCATAATTCTTTAACCACTCTTCCAGGGCTCAGTTTGCGCTGATGCTTTATCAGCACTTTTGTCTATCATGAAACGGATCTGTATTCCAGGCGCAATGTCCAATTTGGATTTGTACTGATAAATATCATAGTTCTCATTATCATCCTCAATCTTTTCAAATTTCACAACATAGTAATATGTGTAATAGTCATCATTCTTATTTTTCGAACTAGTGTAAAACCCCACCCATGAGTAGTAGAAAGTTTCTTTCCAGTCTGTGAAGGTCTTCTTGATGTAAAACCGAGCAGAAGCTTTACCATCCATAGTGAAGAGCTGCAGACCAGCCTGGTCAAGCTCTGGTCCATAAAAGAATTCTGGACCATTTAATGAGGGTTCAGGCTGAGGACCAGATCCACAATCTGATGGTAATATTGTCACTTCTTCAACACCCTCCCAGGGTGCAGTTTGTGCTAAAACCTTGTTATATTTTTTATCCTGCAGAAAACGGATTTGAACTCCAGGAGCAATAGCCAAACTGGAATCATACTGGTAAATGTCATAATTGTGTGTGATATAGTTTTCGGTCTTTGCAAACTTATAGGCATACTGATATGTGTAATAGTCATCATTTTTATCTTGTGAGCTTTTGTAGAAACCCACCCATGAGTAGTAAAGAACATCCTCCCATTTACTGAAGGTTTTCTTGATGTAGAGTCGAGCACAGGCTTTGCCGTCTGCAGCGTAGAGCTGTATACTAGCATCAAATCCCTTTATTCTAGTGGGGATCACTCCATTAGCTCCATCAAACTCTGGTCCATACCAAATGTATGGATTAGTAAAATGAAAATCAAAAAGTGATGGGTACAGTCGCAGTCGTGCTTGGAGACCAGCATTCAGTGAGACAGCAGTATCTAAATCCCCAGATGATTCATAAATAGTCAACTGTTTCCTGACCTGTGTATCAACGTCATTAGTATCACTGGAATAAGTGTTTTGGCAAATTTCAATGTGTGCATATTTGGAATTATCTATCATTTCAGCAGGGATCTCCCAAATGAGTTTTGAGAAACCTTGTGTAGTTGCCTTCATCTCTAGCTTAATCCCCTCATATGTCTTACATTGCAAATAGGGTGAGCGTTTCTTTCTGCGGCTGGAATGACTGTGTGTACAGTCAGTGCTGCTATATCCTGTCTTTGTCAAAAACGTATTGAGTCTGTCATATATTTTGTCTTGTGTAGTACGTGGCATTGTGTAAATACCATAATTATTGTTCTGATCCAGAGTGCAGTTATGAGGGTCTCCGACCTGCAAGATCAGTGCAGGATCGATCTCATAAGTGTCAGAAGGATTAAAGTCATTCTTGTGAAGGTTATGTGATGTAATAAACACTCCGAGTATCCTTTGTGGCCTTTTTTGTTCCATAGAGACAATGAGCCTGTCCATGTTTCTTTGTGGCACGTTGGTGTTTCTGTAATATTTCCCCACATAGGCTGGCAATGCTTTGGCTCCAGGAGGTTTTAAATTGCCAACCATATAGTAATTCTGCAAAGAGCTCAATGAGGGGAGAACGCCCTCTTTATTTAAATACCGATGGAATCCAAAGTCGCCTCTATGAGGATCAAAATTTGGTTCAAGGATGAGAATGTTGTTCTGATCAACATTCAGGACTTTTTGAGCAAACCAGAACAATAATTGGAGTCCATGACGTGGAGCAGACTTGCCATAGTCAATGCTTTTCAAGTCATCGATATTGCTAAGTTTTTTCACAGAAGAGACGCTCGCCAAGAAGAGGCAGAAGAGCAGGAAGCAGAGTCTCATGGCACCCATGGCAAAATCTTAATCAAAAACAAAACATTGTAAATCAAACATATATAAGCTGTAAATACAATTGTGACATAAGCAGGCAACTTAATAATTTTCTATATAAAACAGGAAGATTTTCTGCTATTTTAATGCTTACTAAACAATGTTAACAATATAGAACTTTATTACAGTATTACGTTTTTATGAAGGTTCTTAGCGTTTCTGTGGAGCGACAGTTGGGAGAATCATCAAAAAATACAGTAATGTTTTGACAGTGCCACAGAGCCACTTAGTGTACACTTTTTGGGGAAATCTGATTACAGTTATATCCACATTAAGATGCGAAAGGAGAAAATATTTTATTGTCAAAAAAATTGCACGCATAACATTTAACTTTGTTCATTGTAAATGTTAAGAGCACCTGATCCTACCATTGGCTATATAAAGTCTAATAAATGTAAATATTAAATGTAATATTTTGTATAAAACGTAAAATTAATATTTCAGTCAATTCTGTAAATGCAATTTATATTATACTTGAAGACATTTATATTCAACAGACTTCAATTTAAACTCATCCTACCTCAGAGTGAAGGTCCTCAGTGGAAGAGCCTCTGCATCGTACACATCTCGGGTGTTTATTTATACAGAGGAGGCTGTACTTTACAGACGAGGTGTGTCCCTCAGTTGTACTCATTGTCACTATAGGCGCCGATTTATATTTCTGTCAGTGGGTGCCCACACTTCATACCCCCACACTCTGTGATCAGTTTAATGTTTAATGAACATTCGCATGACGTTGTTTAGAATAGAAAAGAAAAAAACATTACTGGTGAGCATCTTGAGACAAAGCACTGACACTGACTTGTTTTAAGATTTGCTAGTGCAAGTTGGTTTCAGTTAAAACAGCTCTAACATGCATTTTATTCTGGGGCTACTAAGACTTGTCTGTGAAACCGGGAGGAAGAGTCTCTATTGATAAGAGGTTTTTTTTTTCTCTTTCAGGAACACAAAGTAACCATAATGTGGACAATCTGTAAAATCTGAGTTTTAGATACGTCTTCTGAAGATCTGGTGTGGGCTGAGCATGCTTTATTGACTTCAGAGTGACTTGTACTATATTTCATTGTTGACATGAGGCTGAAGTCATTGTTTTTTTGCAAACAGCCATGAGGACTATATAGTCATATTCTTTTAGTATACTAGCGGGAATGTTCCCATGTGGTTTCCTCAAAGCCACTTGCTGATATTTTAACCTCTTATTTTATTTCCTCTGTTTTATTACATTATTATTATTTTTCACTGGTGAATCTGCAAGCAAAGTTAATGTAGCAGCTGTGGTCAGCATTTAAAAAAAAAAATCTAAAATAATTCCTCATTTTTATGAAAGAAGAAGTTCCTTTTTCACTGAGCATGTAAAAATCTTCTACACTGAATGACATGCAAGTTCCACCTGGATGAGCAGTCCAGCGCTGCCATGAACGACAGTAGCAGGCTGGCTTGAGATGCCAAACACTTCTCCTTAAATGTAGACAAGAGAAGCTAGCATGCTCTACATAGGCTACTTGCAGTCAAGGGGACAAGTGAAAAAGCTGTCAAGTCGAACAACTCTCCCATCTCGCAGTAGACCATGCAGAGATCTACGGAAGCAAAGGCAAATAGTGAAAACAAGTTCTTTGTTGCCAATAAAGTATATGCATTAGAAGTACTGCTGCTTTTACATAAAGAATGATTTAAAGTAATTATATATGTCTATAAGTGTTAGTATCATTGAGTCAGAGTCTGGCGAAAGAGTCTTTGGTAGATTCTTGAAAATGGGTGAAGACTTGGGTTGAGTTAGAGGTCATTCCACCAGCTTGGAAGAGTCCAGGTAAAGGTGTGCGAAAGTGATTTTGTGCCTCTTTGGGATGGTACCACAAGGCTCTGTTTACTTGCAGAAGCCTCTGAATGGCACGCAGGTCTGAAGTAATGAGTTATATAGGGTTGCAGAGCCAGTGGTTGTTTTGTAGGCAAACATCAGTGCCTTGAATTTGAGATGAGATGAGTCTAAGGAAGAGATTGAAGAAGTACCAGAGGTTGCTGGGAAAACTGTAAATCAGGAGCTTCTTCCTGACTCCATAAGTGTTGAATCTTGTGATGATCCTATGATGGCACTTAAACTACTATAAATGAATTAGAGCTATTAATCAGGCAACAAGAGTGAGGCTCAGAATCCGGCTTCAGGCTATAGAAGTAAGCTGATCGTGATGTTATTGATTTGCAGGCTCAGCAAATGCAGGTTAAGCCTGTTCCAGTGCCCTGATTTAGAGCTCTTAGAAGTCCTGCTCATTCAATGTCAGATTCACACTTATGCTTTGATGTGAGTAAACACATTGTGTTAGTGCCAAAATTCTGTGAGAGTGAAGTTGACTCCTATTTCACTACATCTGAACAAGTGGCTGCTAAACTGAAGTGGCCACAGTTATATGGCTTGTTATAGGCAGATTAACCTAAATGGGCTATTGGGCAATTTTTTTGTGGATGTGCGATCTACCACCAGATTCACACTGCATGAGCATGCGCATTTAATTTCAATTCAATTTCAATTTCATTAAACAGTTAATCTGCCACTGACTGCAATGCAGTTTAGTAGGAAAGGCTCAGGAAGTTTCCGCAGCTTTGCACATTAAGCAGTCTTTAGACTTAGACATTGTTAAATCTGCAGTACTCCGAACATACAGTATGAACTTTTCTGCTGGATCAGGCAGTTATCTCTGATGAATTTGTGTTGCAACAAAAATGTGTTTTCTTCACCACGTCAGACTAGGAAAAACTAGGTCTTTTGGATAAGAGACTAGGGAAAGAGACATGTCTAAAACTTTGTCTCATGTTAACAAGAATGACATGCCGGTTGCTAGTGGTTGTAAGCCTTTTGCTAAACCAAAGGGAGACCAGCTGTATGCTTTTACTGTCTCGAGCCAGGTCATTTAATTTCTGAGTGCAAGGCCTGGAGACAGAAAAACGACCACTACTGCCACCTAGTGGACTGACACACATGACATGACATTCAAAAATAAAAAATAAAAAAACAATTACATCACGACGTAACACAACCAGGGGAGCACTGCATATTTGCTGAGGGGTATTTCTTTAAAAGAGAAAACTCCGCTATTGATAATTCCTATTCATTACATATATTTTACATATACTTACTTTAATTCATCATATATTATCAAAAATAATTGTTTTCTTTTACTGTTTTGTTTATTATCTCATATTAGCCTAATAGGCTGTCAATATGTTTTTTTTACCACGAAATATAAGTCGTATAAGAATGCTAAAATACAAAGAAATAAAAAAAAAAGCTAAATCAAAGCAAAGTCATTTGTAGCACCTGTTCTGAGGAGCTCCGCTGGGGGCGCGCCTGCTCCAGCTCCCGGCTCCGCCACGGATCATGACAGCGCTGTCCACGGCGCGCGCGTCCTTCCGGTTATGGGATGAATCGCCTTGGTGTTCAGGTGCAGTGTTTTTGTTTCTTTGAACCTATTGAGTGTGTTTCAACTACCTCAGTGTGATGGCATGCGATTTCAAGGTTGATTTAATTTAATTTTACATGCTTTTCTTTGCCTATCGTGTCATTCAAAACCTTCAGCTGCATGTCTAACGCGTTATCGCCTCAGCTGACATGACGGTACTTCTGGATGATTAATGCTGACTCTGATGCTTGATATCTGAACATGTTTGTCACTAAAACGGTGTTGAAGAGCCAAAATTCCCATTAAAAGCCGCATTTAACGCCACTGTATATAGCTTAAACTTTAAACTCGAAAACATTCATCAGGACAAATTAGTTTTCAGGTTAATGTCTTGTTTTGATATATTGCTTTGACTAACACATATGTGCAGGAACGAGCAAAGGCAATGAAGCTATGATAATGTTCTTACTGACAGAGTCTTTTAGAAGAAGTTTAGTCTTAAAACTCAAATCATGTTCAAATTATCACAGGTGTGATTGTTACTTCTGGCCTTTCGTCTATCAGAAGTGAAGCTGCTCTGGTTGCCATGGAGACGGAGACTGAGCACCATGCAATGTTTGTGGACCCGGACTTTCCAGCTGATGATTCCTCAGTCTTCTGTGATTACACCACGCCTCTCTCCAAATTGTTGGGTGATGTCACATGGCTCCGCCCACAGGTAACATTCTATAGTCACTATTATTCAAATGAGCACACATGAAGGAACACATATAATAAATGATTTTCATTTAGTTTGGTGTCTATCATTATTTTAAATACTCCTTGACATTAGAATGAAAGTTTTGTGGCTTTTAGTGGGTTAGCTTTAAGACTTAGCCTACAAACAATAGGTATACTTCAAGTTTATTTTATTTAGTATACTTAAGTAAAGTTTAAGTATATTTTAAAGTATACTTTATGTAGATAGTATTGATACTTTGCAGTCACGTGATATCTGGCTGGTAACAAACGCGGTTAGTGCATCCAATCGCACAACAACTATCTGGCATGTCGTGTACACTTCAAAACACCAACTTTTGTATATTAAAACTGTCAACGTCCTGGCAAGATCCTTGATTATTTACTGGTTTTCGTTGCTAGAGAATGACGTTCTTGCCCGCCAGCCAGTACAACTGACGTCACGTGCAAAGTATCAATACTAATATCAATGTACTAGAAGTATACTTGTTAGTGTACTGTTTCAATACTACTTGGGACTAAATTGTTTTGTTTTTTGTATATAAAAGTATACTTTAAGAAGTGTAACATTAGTAAACTTTGTGTACACAACTAGTTTACAACTAAGTTTTTCTTTTGTACTGCAACTATACTACTAGAGAACTTATATGTATAGCTTACTGATAGTTTACTAGTCAAATACATGTAGCTAAACTGTAGTTTAGTAGTTTTATACTACAAGTATTCTTAAGTTTTCTTTAAGTGAACATAGCATCATACTTATAGTTTCCTAATTATATAAATTATATTTTTACTCTAAGTATACCACTATGTTCCCATTTAGGTATCAATTTTTTATACTTGAAATATACCTTTAACTGTACTTTAACACTTTCCATTTAAAAAACCTTTTATTCCAGCTTTATGCATTCTTTTTTTTATCAACACTTGAATGTGGGTACTTTCGATTAAAAAAAAACAAACATTTTAAACATAAAGCTGAGAAAATAGCATTTTTATACTAAGTATACTTAGAATACTTAATTATACTTTTAAGTATATCTCAATCAAAAGATTGAGTACAAGTAAAGGCCAAATATACTTAAACTTTTCTGTCATTAAATCAAATATACTTAAGTACAATTTTAAGTATATGTCTGAGAAGCACATAAAAAGTAGACTGAAAGTATTATTTCTTATTTTTAGTTTAAAAGAAGTAAACTAATAGCACACTTGAATAAACTTCTTTTTCATAAGGGTAGTGTGCTATTAGTACTCCTAAATATTGACAAAATGTAATTTTGTATATACTGTAGCAGATTGCATGCATTTAAAAAAGAAGGGAGATGAGCGAATGTTATAGACCCAGTGAAGTGAATTCACTGGGTCTATAACAATACAAACTGTCAGAAACTGGCTTTCTTTGCATATTTCCCAGGACATCTGCAATCAGCCTCAACTCTTCCCCGATGACCCTGTGCAGGCCCACCCAAAGCAAGGCATTCTGGGAGACTGCTGGTTGCTCTGTGCCTGCTCCATGTTACTCAAGAACCATCATCTTCTGAACAAGGTGAACACTGTCAGGTTTAATGTGTGAGACGTTTTACCATAAGAGAGTGCAAGAGTCGGAGAGTTAAAATTCTCATTAATTTTCTCTGATTTCTCCATAGAGGAATTGATATTTAATGATAACTTATAAACGTTAAACAACCTATGAGGTTGTTAAATGATGGTATATGCTTTTGTTGAAGCAATCAGCCAGCATTATTTCAACTTATTTTTAAAAATAATTGTGTTTAATAGTGGAATTCCTGAACAAAAACTACATTACACCGCGTCTACATAAATCGCGAGTGACGCGACAAAATCAAATAGGGGTCGCGCAAATTCCTGACAGTAATCTGATGCCCCGTTCTATTTCTGACGTACTTCAAGTGCTCGTGCTATTTCTGGCATGAGGAACAAATGTATTTGCACGATTGAAACTACTTAAATATTTTTGTATGTGTATATATATATGGATATTGTGCATTAAACATAAAATATATTGCTTTTTTATATTATCAACATCTTTAAATTGATAGTTTTATATTAAAACTATCCCCCCCCTCCCCCCCCCCCCCACACACACACACACACACTTTTTTGCTTCAAATCTAGGTTTGTCAGGTTGTGATTCACCTCTTAGCTGGCTGGTTTGGTTCATGGCTTTAACTCTTTAACTGAGACTTTTATTTAAATCCTTATGAGAAAAATGAATGGTAAATATACTTACGGAACCATTGCTGCTAAAAGAAGTGGATGGGCACTGTTGTACTCTATTATTCAATTATTTTATGTACACCAGCTCATCCACGTCTTCTCCACAGAACACAAACAAATATTCCAAGGTTAAAGGAGACATATCATGCTTTTAAATCGTTCCTTTTAACATATAAATCATACATTTGTAGTCTATATAAAGCAGAACTGCAATGCTTGGGTCTGAATTCCTCATTATTATAGCTCCACAGGCCCCCTTTTTACCCCTTTTCTGGTGTGCGTCTGACATCAACTCGTTTTGGTGCGGTCTCTTCTCAATTGAGACACTTCATACCCCGCCCCCTCTCCAGTTTGTAGAGGTTCAACTCCACCCCGTTCGGCCATTTTTGTAGTTTAATAGCAGAGATACGATTATAGCGGCACAGAAACTTTTTATTCACACGTTATTAACAAAATGTCAACAACGGAAGACTTGTCCATCCAGCCTTACATGTTCGAGCCAGAGTCCGGAGCCGGAGCGAGATGAAAATGAAGACGACGAACCTGCAGAAGAACGTCTCCATATGGATGTATCGCAATGGTGTGTTACTTACTGTATTTACACATGAAACTTTGGTCTTCCGACCTTTTACCACCGTGTCGATTTATTTTGATTAATATGTGCGAGGGAGAGAGAGCAAGACAGCGTCTAGTATGGAGAAGGTTTACACTTTCGCCAGGGTCTGAAGAGAGAGAGTGAACGCGCGCGCGACCGGGTCTCTCTCTCTCTGCTCGTTCTTTCAGTTAAACATGCGCACTGTCATAAGCGCGGCAGTTCATCTACATTAGACGGTGTAATGAAGCGTATGGGTTACTACATCCAACAACCGAACATTTTAACTTACCCTCTCGTAACTTCTGCATCTTTTAGCTTGGACTACAAAATTGCAGCGAGAAATAATAATGGCGGATCGCTCGAAGTGTTGGGCTGGAAGTCAATGTCCTTATTTGGCAGTTCCGCTGCAAATACTGTGACGTGATTGTTCACAAAACGTCATAGATAACAGAAAAATCTGAACAGGTTGAAAAATACGACCAAAACAGAATATAAAGATATCAACGAAGCACCTGAAGAGAATAATTTCAACTTTTCTGTACTTCTAAACACTCCAAATATACAACAAAATGCATTTAAGGGCTAAAAAAGTGGATTTAGCATGATATGTCCCCTTTAAAGGTTAAAACTTTTTCTAAAACATTATGACAACACTGCTGACTCGTGCTGAGGGTTGTTTCTTTCACAATTGCATCCACAAACTTCAAATGAATGTGCTCTAGGTGTATTTTTATGTGTGTTTGTGTTTGATATCAGGTATTTCCACCAGAACAGCCTTTGTGGGGCGACTGTGCTTATCACGGTGAGTTCAGGTTTCGGTTCTGGAGGAACGGGCACTGGATAGAGGTACGAGTGGATGACCGGCTGCCCTGTATCAATGACACGCTCTGCTTCTCACGATGCCAGAGCCCTAGGGCATTCTGGGTAGCACTTTTGGAGAAAGCATATGCCAAGTATGTGCTGGTACAAAGATGTCTGTGAAGTATAAAATATAATTTTGTTTTGATGTTTGACCAAATCATAATAAGTGTTGGCCACTGTTGTTCATACTAGGCTACATGGTTCATATGAGCGTTTGTGGGCAGGCCAAGTATGTGAGGCAGTGGTGGACCTGAGTGGAACCATTGTGGTACGATGGAGTCTAAAAGGGGCTGAGTCATCACCACAGTCCAACGACACCCAGATTCAACACACCGCTAACGGGACGAGTCTATCTCAACTCTCACTGGAGCTGAAGGAGCGATGTGCCATCAGCTGCTGTGTTCACAGCGCCTCCACAGGTGAGACAGAAAAGTAACCACTGAATCTGAATTTAATTGAGCTTGATGTTGACACTACCTTGCAACTGACAGTTATTGAACCGACCTGAAACAACATTTTAACTAAATTGAGCTGAATAATGATGCTATTGCCTTCTGTGTAGATTCTTTGCAGCTGAAATTTAATTCATTTAATAAATGATTATTATATATATATATACAGTGAGGAAAATAAGTATTTGAACACCCTTACAAGTTCTCCCACTTAGAAATCATGGAGGGGTCTGAAATTGTCATCGTAGGTGCATGTCCACTGTGAGAGACATAATCTAAAAAAAAAAATCCAGAAATCACAATGTATGATTTTTTAACTATTTATTTGTATGATACAGCTGCAAATAAGTATTTGGACACCTGTCTATCAGCTAGAATTCTGACCCTCAAAGACCTGTTAGTCTGCCTTTAAAATGTCCACCTCCACTCCATTTATTATCCTAAATTAGATGCACACCTGTTTGAGGTCGGCCAATAGTGAGCCTACGTGGTGCAGGCAACACAGACGCGCTACGCTTAAACACTACGCGAAAAGACTCGACGCCCAGAGAGAAGGAAATGAAAAGTGGAATAAAGTCGTTATTTTTGTTTGTTTTAGCGCACAAAAAGTATTCTCGTCGCTTTTTAAACTTAAGATTAGGCCACTGTAGTCACTTGGACTATATTAACGATCTCTTTAATAACTTTTCTGGGCCAGCAAGTTTCAGTCCCTTAGAAGTCTATGGAGGAGTGAGACAGCGCTCAGATTTAATCAAAAATATCTTAATTTGTGTTCCGAAGATGAACGAAGGTCTTACGGGGTTGGGACAACATGAGGCTGAGTAATTACTGACAGAATTTTTATTTTTGGGTGAACTATCCCTTTAATAGTTTACAGATTTTACAATGTTCCTAATTCATACCTTGAATTTTTTGGTGGCAATTTTACAATTGGCAGAAAATCTTTCACAAAATACCACAGGAAATATTTAGAGGAAGGTGTTTCTTCCTTATAGAAGTTTCACATAGAAGTATTTTTGATAGCATGCCTTGCTGTTTTTTAATGAGAAAAGAGGTGAGAAATATTGCAGTATTCGTTTATGCAATAACAATGGAAAAAAGGATTTGTGAGCCAGGTACATTATAATGTGTATTATAAGGAGGTATAATGTACATGAGTTTCTTTTTGCCCAGTTCAGTCAGGTATGATGAACAGTATTAGCTCTAGTAATGGGTCTGTTCTCTGTCTCTCTGCAGGAGTCCCAGAGCTTGGCCAGTTCCACGCCATGAGTGTGGTGGAGTGGACAAATGTGACAACGACTACAGGAGAACAAGTGGAGCTGATCAGGATAAGAAACCCCTGGGGGAGGAGGAGCTGGGCCGGGGTGTGGAGGAAGAGGTGTGGAGGGAACAAAATGCTGAATGATCACATACTAGTCCATTTTTACGTTGATTTTGTGTGCTATAAATAGATTTGTTATTATAATTGTAAATATATCATATCTTTGTGGATTGATTTAACATACTTAAAGGTATAGCGGAGGATTTTTTACTTCTGGGTGGATCACCTATACTATTGGTCCTCCTAATTGTCAATCACTCTGGTGAATCAATCAAACTTTTCAAAAAGCGGAGAGGGCGGGTCTTATCTAAAATTCGGAAAGATCCTCCGCTATACCTTTAACTAACAAGATAATAAAGTTCTTCATAGAAATGTGCATTTATTTTACTTTCATTAGTCACTGCAGTGCTGTGTGGGTCATTGACAGGGACAGGCCGAAAGCCATTGATTTCCAATGGAGAGCAACAATGATCATATGTAGTGCCTATTTGAGCTTCGGATGCATTGAACTATTTAAACTTTTGTGATTAGACTGAATGCAACCTGACCTAATCAAAACTTTATTATTGAAGAACAAAGTGAGAATTAACAATATTTTTTTTCACTAAAATGTTATTTTTTAAAACACTATTTCTTTAAAATTAGTGGTTAATGAACAATTGGATCTGATTAACTTAGTATTAACTTAGATTGTCTCTAGAAAACCTACTATGTTTTTTTTTTTTTTAAACATATTGGTGGTCATTTGTTTGGAACAATCATACACATATGTTGTCGATATTGGAAAGGCTGCTTCTGTCTGACTCTGCTTCTGTCGGTCTCTCTCGACAGCGGATCAGGATGGGCTTCTCTGGAGGCCTCCTGCTCTCAGGCTTTACTGCGCCGCACAGCAGAGGGGGAATTCTGGATGGACGTGACAGAATTCCAGCAGGAATTTGATGAGGTCACGGTGGGCTATCCCATCAGTGTTGCTGGACATCTCCAAAGCATCTACACAGGTATTGGCTATACGTTCTTTAGAGCATTTACATCACCAGACCTTTGCTGTCTTATAAATTATATATCTAGTGAATCATTTGAAGGTTTAAAAAAAAATAAAGGTAGACATTTATTTAATATTTATATTAATGTGGTACTATATTTCCTTTCATGTAGGAAGCTTTCTAACCCACAGCCACCAGATTGGAGGTCGCTGGGTCAAAGGTCACTCTGCAGGCGGTTGCCGTAACAACAGCACTTTCATCAGCAACCCTAAGTTCTGGTTGAAAGTGTGCGAGAGAGGAGAAGTGTTGCTGTCTTTGCTTCAGTACGGACGTCCTGAACCGCCAGCAGAGGGCGGCACTCAGCAGCATCCACTCCTCCAGGCCATTGCAATACATGTGTGGAAGGTTAGAGAATCACAAAACAATCTTTTTTTGAGTGCTTGAACATATTACACTGTCATATGTGATATATAATATGTTTTAGGTGGAGAAGAAACACTTTAACCTGGTGCGGACACTGAACAAGCCTCCGCTTGTGTCACACACACACGCGTATGATCGGGAAGTGGTTGTAAACACTCACCTGAATCCTGGTTTTTACCTGCTGGTGCCCAGTACCTTCCTGCAGGGAGCCGAGGGCCGCTTCCTCTTGAGAGTTCACTCTTCCTGCTCTACCTCTCTCAGGTCACTGCTCAAAGACACACTGGATTGATACAGTTCAAAAGTTTGGTGTCAGTAAGATTTTATTATGTTTTAAAGGAAGTCTCTTATGGTCACAGAGGCTGCATTTTTTCATCAGAAATGCTGTAAAAAGTATTATTACAATTTTAAATCACTGTTTTGTGTTTTCTATTTTAATAGATTATAGAATGTGATTTATTCCTGAGATGCAAAGCTGAATTTTCATCATCATTACTCTAGTCTTCAGTGTCAAATGATCCTTCAGAAATCATTCTAATATGCTGATTTAGTGTTTAAGAAACATTTCTTCTTCTTATCAGTGTTGAAAACAGTTGTGCCGTGTAGTGTTTAGTGGAAACAGTGGGGTTTTTTTTCAGGATTCTTTGAATAGAATATTCAAAAGAACTGCATTTATTTGAAATAGAAGTCTTTTGTAACAATATAAATGTCTTTACTGTCTCTATTGATCAATTTAATTTTTCTATTTCTTTAAAAAAAATCTTACTGACCCCAAAACTTTTGAACAGTATTGTGTAAATATACTGTATAAAAATGACACCAATTATTAGTGGTCATATTCACACTGCATCTACATATACGATTTGATGCAGTAAAGCCATCTTATTGGTTTATAATGTGTTTTTCTCTCCAGTGTGATGAAGTCAACTCCTCCTCCTCTTCAGCACTGTTCAGAGGGCGAGTGGGAAACCATCAGCTCTCCTGGCTCTTGGTCTGTTGGTTTTACTGCTGGGGGAAGTCGCAACTTTGCCACACATGGACACAACCCCCGTATACCCCTTACTGTGACCTATGACCCTGGAGGTAACAACGTAAGGGTCACTCTTCACCAAAACAGGCCAGAGAATGCTCTCCATGCCATCGGCTTTCATATTTATAAGGTCAGAAATGATTCATTTCTAATAAGTTTTAAGGGATTTATGATATGACTAAACTGCTTAAAAGCTAAAGTGTGTTTATTGTGCTAAAAATGTTCAGTTGTAATCATAATTGTTTTAGAAATGATATAGTAATTTAGTATTAGTAAGGTGTAGGTGTCTAACATTTAATAGTAATTCCTTTTTTGGTATGCCTTTGGTGTCCAGGTACCTGCCGGTGGTTCTGGCTCCCTGTTAACCCCTGGTTCCATGTGTCCTGTGGTTAGTTGTGTTCCTCATGCCCACTCCCAGGAGGTCAGTGTGTTTTCCCATCTTCACCCGGGCGAGTATGTCGTAATTCCCTCCACCTACCAGCCGGATCTCAGCGCTCACTTCACGCTTACTCTTCTACGCAGGATACACCGGTAAGCACTCTGCCTACACTCTGTAGTACAGAGAGACATGGCAATGAAAAAAATAAAAGAGATTGGTGGAAAAATCAATGCTTTTTCTTGAACACATCAAGAACGCAAAAGCATTGACATTTATTTTTTCTTCCCATCTCATATTTTTTCAATCACCATGTCCCTTAAAGGTGCAGTAAGCGGTTTCTGAGAAACACTGTTGAAATTCTTTGTTAAGAAAGTGTTGCTGGTTGATATTAAGATGTAAATCTTTGGCTCTGATTTGGTGAAGTACTAATGTTGTCAACCTCCTCAGGAAAGCAATGCTGAGTGAAGAGCTTCTGGGCCATGCTGTGCAGGAGGTAACAATCTTTCAGCTCATTTAACACTCATGTTCAGATGTTCTAGCTACTAGGGATAGTACAAAATATAAATCAATATATAATGCATTAGCAATGATTTTGCAGAAGATCATTATAAATAACATTTATGATTTAGAATCATTTTAAACTAAATTTACACTTTTATGTCTTGCATAAAACATTTATAATTTACTTTGAAACAATGGTTCCTCAATTTGAAAAATAAATAAAACTTTAGTTGAAAATTCACTCGAGATATAGATACATTTTTTCATGTTTAATTGTAATGTATTATTAAATATGAATAATATTAACATGTATTTATACCCCCCCCCCCGCCTGCTAAATACTTATTTGCTTAATTGTTTGTACCGTTTCTGTAATGACAGTTCTGTATTTTGTTTTACTTCCACTGCTCTCCACAAGTAGTTTCATGAAAGCTAATGTACCATTAGTTTTGTAATATTACAAAACTACCTCATATTACCTAATATTATAATAAAACTACCTAATATTACCTCTTCTCACAGGTCTCCTGTATCTCTGTGATGAGATGACAGTCTGGGGAAGTGGATCAGATGCCCATGTTGAGATGAAATCTCACGAGAGGGTGTGTGGCATGAAGCCCGAGCATAGCCTCGTCCACTGGGCTGATCTCTAATGGGAGCCACTGGTGCACATCACTCCCCTCAAACAACTACCAAAAGCCATCGGCACTGGATAAATCATGGTATATAACATGTAGGGATTTGTCACAATGGTCGCAAGGATTCTTGGCCTATTAATATAGCATTCGCTGATGTGTGTGTGACGGCTTCGAATGTGGACAGAATTTTGTGTTGGAACGATACATTTTATAAAATTATTGTAATATATTTTTTATTGTAAAACTTTAATGTAATGTATTTATTTATTGTGAATGATCACAGATTTATGATTAATTATCTTATCTTTTGGTTTTTGTCCAAAGCAAAGGTGAAAATAATCAAATTAAAAGTACCTTTTATTTTTGAGTGTTTCGTTTACTAGATTATCTAAAAACAGGCATTGCCATGTTGTTATTCATTATTAACACTTTGTTGGATTTACTGCTAGAATTTGTATTACTTGATATTTAAGGTTACTGTGATAGATGCATCAGAAAGAGAGAAAAGCAAAAAGAACCAGGGATCGTTAGAAAAACAAAGATGCAGAGGATGAATAAATATGGGGGTATTATTGGCAAAAGAAGGGTAGACATTGATTGATTAAAGGGTGTGCGGCTCTACTGAAGCTCCAGCTCTCTCTGAAGTGTGCCGCAGAGTTGGAGCCCCTCACACAGGCGCTGCCCCGTCGGCCTTTGTGAGCGCTAATTGTGTGTGTGTGTGAGAGGGTCCGCAGGCCTGTTAGTGCCGCACTAGTGATGAACTTGCGGCGTCACTGCCGCCCTGATCCAGCCCTTGGAACACGCTGCACAATGACTCGCTATGTGACTCAAATACTGTTGTGACCCTTTCCTCCTCCTGTGCGTGTCTATTATATGTATAAATATTCATTAAATTATTTTGAATTTAAATGCTTGAATCCTACTTTATTTGAATGCTTTGCAAATCATTCTTAAAACAAATAGAATTATTTTGCTTGCATATAAATGAGACATCTATACAACTTTCTTGAATAAACAACTCATTTTTATTCATATTTTGTGTAAAAAGAAAATTTAGCGTCTATTCCCCAATGATCAACATCACAGTACATGGCATTACTTGACCATTATTAAATTATTTATATATATATATATATATATATAAGCAAAAAAAAAAGGTTTTACTTTTTTTAATATATAGGTCTAACTGTCATTGTGGTGAAAATGCTTCATTTAATAAATCATGGATAAACTTTAGGCAACTTTTATTTTTATTTTTTACATTAACTATCCACCAACATGTTTATTAGTTTAATAGTTTATAAGTTTACAGATACTATGGAAGCTTGTTTCCGCCACAAAATAATAAAATAAAAAAGATAATTGCGACTTTTTATCTCACAATTGCGAGTTTACATCTCGCAATTCTGACTTTATTTCTCAGAATTGCGAGATATAAAGTCAGAATTGCGTGTTTTAAAGTCGCAATTGCGTGTTTTAAAGTCAGAATTGCATGAAATAAAGTCACAATTGCGTGTTATAAAGTCAGAATTCTGACTTTTTTTCTCGCAATTGCGACTTTATATCACGCAATTCTGACTTAATATCTCAGAATTCTGACTTTATATCACGCAATTGGGAGATATAAAGTCAGAATTGCATGATATAAAGTCGCAATTGCGTGTTATAAAGTCAGAATTGTGAGATATAAACTATTCTAAGGTAAAAAAAAAAAAATCTTTTTTTTTTCTTGAGAAAAGATGTCAGAATTGCGAGATATAAACTCGCAATTATGTGTTATAAAGTCAGAATTGCGTGATATAAAGTCAGAATTCTGAGATATAAAGTCAGAATTGCGAGAAAAAAGTCAGAATTCTGACTTTATATCTCAGAATTCTGACTTTATATCGCGCAATTCTGACTTTATATCTCAGAATTCTGACTTTATATCTCAGAATTCTGACTTTATTTTACGCAATTCTGACTTTATATCTCGCAATTCTGAGAAATAAAGTCAGAATTGCGAGATGTAAACTCGCAATTGTGAGATAAAAAGTCGCAATTATCTTTTAAAATGTTTTATTCAGTGGCGGAAACAAGATTCCATAGGATTCACAGTCCCTCTCTGCAACAAAATACAGATATTCACCAAGTGAACAGCGTGCGCGTCACCAACCACGGTACTATGCGCGCGCCCGCCACCACCACTAGTGCGCGCCGCCTTTGCTGCGGAATTGACGGGGCTGCCGTCGCGAGAGCGGATATAGACACTCACCTAGAAAATAATGAACAACAAATTTGACGCGTGAGTAATAAAAACAATGCAGCACGTTTGCGGGGGTTAGTTGTGCGTGAATGCAAACTCATGCGTTTCGAGAGTCTCTTTAACGTAGAGAGAGAAAAGGGAGAGGGGAAAAAGAGGTGTGTCTAGGAGCTTTGGCATGGGCTGGGAGGTCTCTATGTTTAGTTGCATGATTGGACTCCTACGTTTTTGTGTCCAGGTGGATTGTGTTTTAGTGCACGCGGTGAATGCTGCATGCAAATCTTCTCTTAACGAGGCAGTTCTGCGTGCACAGACAGGGCCTCCAGGCCGAGGACGGATCACCGGGTTAGGCGTGTGTGTGTGAGCAGCGGGGGCAGGTGCTCTGCGACCCGGGCTCAAACTCTTCAGCCTGCTGGAATGACATGTGGGGCTTTAGGCTGCTTTTAACATGCGAGGCGTTGTGCATACCGAAACACGCTATACATGACACGTGAACACAAAACTACAGTAGATAATCATGTTACAAAACCAGCGTACTTTATTATGTATGCAAACTTTCCATGCTCAACCACTGAGCATTATAAGCGCAGGTTCAAATAAGAGTTTAGTCTGTTCCTGAAAACTCAGACAATGGCCTCTGTCCTCTGTAATAAAGTTAACGATTATAACATCCTCAGGAAAGTACAGTGGATATTATAGGATGTTATAAAATGTACAGTGGCAGTACCATGGCACTGAAATACATGTATATTAACATGTTTCTCCAAAAAAACTTTCATGGTACTTTTTTAAAAGCGTACAATGTAAATGTGATTATTATACAGTAGTCAACTTTTAAAGTGGATCAAAACCTTTCATCAAAGTTATACATGCATTTTGAACAATACCCGTTCTTGTCTTAGGACAACTTTGATGAACTTTTTTGATTCACTTGAAATGTTGACTACAGTACATGTAAATAAATAAAAAAGAAGTGTATATACTCATATAATATAACACTATATATACTCATTTATAACACTTATCTGATAGATGTCACTTTATTTACTAGCTTTATATAAATGACACTATAACATAAATGTACTAAATTAGTTAGTAAATATATATATATATATATATATATATATATATATATATATATATATATATACACATATATAGTTTTGAGTTGTCGTTTTTTTTTCAGTTGGAAGCCACTGCATGTGCTTTAGTTCCTGATTGAATTATGTATTATTGCTCTGATTGAAGCCACAGTAATAAATAACACATTGTGTTTGAGTGAAATTGAGAGTTTTGTCTCCATTTAAGGCTGAAAGATGATGACAGTGGAGATCACGACCAGGACAACTGCTCACCGAAAGACGGGGAGAAGGAAAAAAATGAGGAAGAGGAGAAAGACTCAAACACTACCAAGAGAAAGGTATGTAGCTGGATGGCAGTCAGACAGAGCAGGAATTAACAGTAGATAACTGTGCTCTACTTCTGCAGGCGGTGGTCCCAGGGGCCGGCGAACACCCCCTTCAGTACAACTACTCGTTCTGGTATTCTCGCCGCACACCGGGACGGCCGGCCAGCACACAGAGCTACGAACAGAACATTAAACAGATCGGCAGCTTTGCTTCGGTAACATGCATGCAAACTCACATGTACATGTCATGTACTGAACATTCAGACACAGGCACAGTTAGACTGCCTTACTGTAGGTCACATGACTGACAGTTCAACAGCTGTTTTGTGTTTGTAGGTGGAGCAGTTCTGGCGTTTTTATAGTCACATGATCCGACCGAGTGATATGACTGGTCACAGCGATTTCCATCTGTTTAAGGAAGGAATCAAACCCATGTGGGAGGTGAGTTTGGTCAGATTACATGCACGCACGCAGCTTTTCTAATGATAGATAATAGAATTTCTATTGTATTGTATTGTATTGTATAGGATGATGCCAATAAGAGTGGAGGTAAATGGATCATTCGGCTTCGTAAAGGCCTGGCGTCACGCTGCTGGGAGAATCTGATTTTGGCCATGCTGGGTGAGCAGTTCATGGTGGGCGAGGAGATCTGTGGGGCCGTTGTGTCCGTTCGCTTCCAGGTACTGCCGTTTACTTTGTAGGAAGGGAATTGATTGTATGCTTGGATCATTGTGGTTTGCTATTGCTGTGATCTCACATGAGTGACAGGTTGTCCTGCCCTCGCGCCAGTAAACGCATCAGAATAACTATGTTCTGTATTGAATAAATATTTGTGTTTGTTTGTTTGAAGGAGGATATCATTTCTATCTGGAATAAGACAGCCAGTGACCAGGCCACCACTGCTCGCATTAGAGACACTTTACGCAGAGTCCTCAACTTGCCTCCTAACACCATTATGGAGTACAAAACACACACGGACAGCATCAAGTGAGTCACACACACATTATACACTACAGTTTAACAATGTGGGCTCAGTAAGTGTTTTGTTTTTTTGAAAAAATGTAAAAAGGATAAATTGGTTAAAAGCGATAGTAAAGAAATGTAGGTTACACTTTATTTTAATGTGTCATTGTTACAGTGTAATTATATATTTAAGTACTGAGTAATTTTAATTAATTACATGTACTTACTATAGGGTTAGGGTTTGGTTGAGGGTTAGTTGCATGTGATTATGCATAATTTACTGTTATTACTATGGTATTACAGGACACAACTTTTTTAAACGACTTGAAACTGCATAAAGCTTGTCATGTGACCATCATACAATATATCTTTGAGATGCATACATTTATTACATGGCAGAAGTCAAGAGTTTTAAGTCAAATTATGCATTAGTTTAAAAAAAAAGTCTTGTTTTTTTTTTTGTTTTTATTTGTAGTATCGATATACTTGATAGTATTAAATTGATATATTGTGTGTGTGATCTTTTAGAGCTTGGGAGGATTTCCATGGTCTAGTGAACGCAAGTGGAGGCCGCTAGTTTTTCATCCGGAGAGTGTGTGACGGGTATAAACTCACTCACTGGAACTGCTGCACTTCTCATTAGGAGATTTTACATTCACTCCCATCATGTTCATCGCGGTGTAAAAGTGTTACTTTTTTCTCCTCATCTAGATTATCAAGTTCATTTTCCCACGGAAGAGGACATTTCCAAGGAGGATAACCTGAAATTGATCTGTTTTTAAAAGGAAAATCAAAAGGGACGTCATGAAAAGAGTCAGCATGAGACATTTTTACTATTGAAGACTTCTGGCTTGTGTTTTTATAATCATCCGAACACCACATCACCTGAAAACTCTCACAGATGAAGACGGAGCCGAATAATCAACATGCGAACGAATGTTTTCCAGTCGGCCATTAGGCTGAGCTATCAGAGCGGGACCGAATAGTTCAGCCACTGTGACGTGAGCTAATGGCTGGAAACTGCCACCGTTTTCCAAAAAGAAAAACAACACGCCTTTGTGTAGTACAGTCACGTTTACCTGAATCATCATCTTAATAATAAAGTCTCGTGAAGATGGCCCGAGCAGGAAGACAGAATCATTTAGGTCACATTATTTACCAATGTTGGGGATATTTTACTATAGTGCAGTATTTTAGCTACAGTGTTGAGTTGTTTTAACATAGAACTGTTGTACAAAAAAAAAAGAATTATATTTCTAAGCGTATTTGGAGAGATCTATAATGGCAAACATTTTATTTCTCTTGAGTTTGTGAGTGTAAACCCAAAGGACAGTGCCCTACCAGGGATGGGTGCCATGCTGCCTGATTCACTGTGCCTGGCCTTCGCCTCCTGCAAAACACTGATTTCCAACATCCGCTGGAGGAGTCGACACTGGAGAAACGACTCTATTCATAGGACTTCAAGCCCTGTTTTAGAAATCATTCAGGCATGCTAACTAACAAGCACTGATGTGGGGGATAATGGGGGCTGTGTATCAACACCTGCTTTATACTGCCTGAAATTCAGTGCTGGTGCTGGACAGTTGTATTTGAGGTACATAAAAAAAAAAAAGTGGAAAGGTTGTTTTTAAGTATGATTGATCATAGCAATAAATGTTGATTATGCATCTGCTGCTAATTTTCAGCTGTGGTGTGACTCTGTTAGTTTTTGCATCTAATATAATTTAAAGAAAATTTAATTAGATGTACAGCCCTACTGATGCTACCTGGACTTTGATTTCAGAAAGTTTGGACTTACTGTGTCACTTACTGGGGATTGAATTTTGGACTTTTTTTAGCCCAGGTCCTTAAAGGTGCATTGCGCAAGTCTCTGAGTTTTTGCAGAACTATGCCCCCTCTGGCGACAAGCGAAACTGCAACCAGAGGTGTGCACGCTCATGACGTCACGCCCAGTCTCAAATTCCGTCCCGAATCCCTCTTATTTATTTTACTGTACAGGATTATAGAGGCAATCGCAGTGATCAGAGAAGGGCTCATTCAGCCCATCAGGCAATTGTTTAAGCATGTATGGGTTAGAAAAACGGGTATTTTTAACATGAAATATTGCGCATTGCACCTTTAAATATCCAAAATATTTTTCCAGTAAATTTTTGTTACCTATAGGCCACTCCAAACTAAAAAGTCTGTTAAAGGGTGAGGGTCCTGCATTATGCACCTTACGCAAGAGTCCCGAGATTTTGGCATCATTTCATGCTTTTCATTCCTCTAGGACTCTTTCCTATTTTGTTGATTCATTTGAAAATATTTTAATGAAGTGAGGCCAGATTTAGTAGTAGATTGTTTTTATGATCAAAGATCAACTTTACAAACCTTTTGAACAAAAAAGTTTGTTTTTTTGCTGTTCATATTTTAACCTATTTCCCATCATGAAAATAGCTACGGAAGCTGGCATGTCGTTAAATTATAAAAAATAAAATAAAAAACTATATAAAGTAGTGCATTGAACATTTAACCCTGTAAAGCATGATTTTTTTTTTAAATGGGTTTATTGAACGTTTAGACAATATTATTTAAAAAAAATTCTATCATAGTTATAATATGATATAGGAGAATATGGAGCTCATAGTTGAGATGGGAAAAACACCTCAAATTTATTCAGAGGCCCAAACTGAGCCAACATGCTATTTTTTACAGTTGCTGTTATTTATATGGCCAAAAAGTAAAATAAAATTCTGATAGCTGGATTAATGAGTCTTTAACAATATAACATACTACTTACAGTATAGTTGTCAGTCTCTCTATATCTCTCAACAATATATCTTAGTAAAATAGTTAGCATTATTTAAATGCTTAGTTTTATGATCAAAGATCTGTAGTTTTTATTGTGGGGGCAAAACATATAATGCAATGCAATACAATGGTAATTGAAAGATATACAAATAAACATTCCTCAAAAGCCAAATGCATCATATTTGATACTCACATTTAACATGATTTTTCTTTTAGAAAAAGTTGCCAGAAGAGTATGAACTATCAGACGACAGAAGGCATGTAGTAGATCACGTACAATACAACAGGTTTTTCAGCAAAGTTTTGATCATGTTGATCATTTAGAGGCCATAGAAATGTGTGTATTAAAGGGGTGGTTGAATATAATTTCACTTTTCTAACTTTAGTTGGTATGTTGTTGATTGAGCATAAACAACATCTGCAAAGTTACGACGCTCAAAGTTCAAAGCAAAGGGAGATATTTTCTTTTAAAGAAATTGCTTTTTAAGGACTACAACAAACGACTGGTAGGGACAGCACAACATTCCTCCCGGGTTAGTGACATCATGAACCCTAAAATTTACATAAGCCCCGTCCCGCCCCCAGAACACAATTTTTAGATTATCAAGACAGAATATGCTAATCAATGACTAGAAGATAACAACAAATAAGATACATAAATTCACCAACTAACCATTCAGAAATGTTGCCTACATGTTTTCACTTCTTGAGTCTCTCCATCTTTCTGACTTCGATTTGAACAATTTTCAGTGCATGTAAAAGGACACAAGCTGTTGAAGCTCCGCCCCCTGTGCTGGGAGCAGCAGCTCATTTGCATTTAAAGGGACAGACACAAAAACTCTTTTTTGTTTTTGCTCACCCTCAAAAAGTGACAACTTTAACATGCTATATAAAAATATCTGTGGGGTATGTTGAGCTAAAACTTCACATAGACACTCTGGGGACATCAGAGACTTATTTTAGATCTTGTGAAAAGGGCATTATACCAACCCTTTAAATATGAAACTAGGGTTAATATTATGTTCTGTGCAATTTAATACTCAACATTTAAATCCTATTTCAGTGTGTTTAGTTTATAGAGGTGTAGAGAGTCTCTGTACAGGGATTCTTGATGTGCACTATACTGTCCAGTTCAGATGCGATTAGCTCAGAAAACTGCTCCATCTTGTTTAGTTGTACCATAGTTATTGGGTTCACACTCCACTTCAGAGATGAAGCAGATGTCTTTTATGGCCCAGAAGATTTGCCATTTCCACTTAGCTCATCTCAAAAAACATATGATTCTGCAAACAGAAAAAGATAAACGATAAAGCTGTTGCATATTAATGATATACCAGCATCTGTGTGGTTGGCAGCTCACCAGCAGGAAGGTAGCAGCTAGTAACAGCACTTTGGTGTTCAAATTCATTCCTTGAGGTACTGAGGGAGAAAGAGATGTTCTTAATAGTCACTCCTGAAGCTGTAGCTGCTGAATTCAAAATAGTCACACTATTATCAAAAATAAATTTTAGCGGTAAAAGAAACCACAATTAGTCTAGTCATTAGTCTAGTCTATCAGCTATGTATCTGGGTGGCAGGCCTGGATAGATAAACAACTCAAAAACATTGAAATTCTTACCAACGCCAAACTTTTGAACGGTAGTGAATACAGTAACATGATAATATAAAATAAAGAAATGTTTAAGATTCTGCACTATTTCTACTAATTGTCATGCTGATAACATAACGTGTAACATAACATAACAAAATAATTTTAAATGTAAAAAAAATAGAAAAAAAAAATAGAAGAATTTTCACAAGTACACTACATGATATGATTGTGGATATTAATCTTACCATCCAGTCCAAAATACTCATGATCCATGTTACATCCCTCATTATATCCAGGCCACCTCTTCCATATGCGCCCGACACTCTCACCAATAGTGGAGACCACCTGATGCCCCAATAAATGAGAAAAGAGTATAATGGGCACAGTATGTAAAAGGTGGGCGATGTAAATGAGCTGCTGGAGGGTTTCTGACCTGAAGCTCTTGCTCAGAAAGACATCGTGTGTTACAGCAGGAGCCCTGGATCCTCACGACCGAGATGCCCTCAGAGTCACACACCTCGAAATACGGCGTGAACATACTCCACCTGACAAACACCTCAGGGATTACACACACTCTTGATGCAGGGGATTCTCTCGACTGTGAATGTTCAGTTGTGTGATATTATAGCCTGATATGACCTGATGGTCTTTGTTCATGGCTGTCCTGAGGATGAGGTCATATTGTTGGTTTTGTACCACAAAGTTCAGCACATCTCTCCCTATTCAATCCGAGAGAGGGTTTTTACTCTGACACAATTAGTTGATTCACAATGGTGACCTTATCTGACCCTGCAGGATAGCTGGCATCACGATGAAACATGATGTGGATGGCTTTGTCTGCATAATAGATTTACAGTACAGGAGATTTCCTCATCCATTACACAACAGTTAGATACGGTCGACTAATTTAACTGAACAAGCGGAATTCCAAGAGTGTTAACAAACACTGGGACGTTCATATCTGAATATTCAACTTTGCTCTCATGGTAATCCACCCCTGAACATCATAGAAAAACTGCAGTTAGTTGTTTTACATGTCGATTGAGTGACTTTTTTACATGTTTTACATGTCGATTTGAGTGTCTAAGTAGGCGATTCTTGCAGTGTGGATTCTGGTTTTTGTTAAAATATATATATATATTTTTAACTGAACCCCTTTGACATAAAATGTTTTCTTGAAGTACCCCCTTAAATTTTAAGTTAATGTTTCAATAATTTTCAATATATATAATAATAATAATATAATGTATATTACTATTTTTTACTCTAATTAGTGTATAAAAAAACGAAGATGAAAATATATTACTATTGTAATAATGCTATTGTACTTTTAAATTAAAAATGTATTTTTAATAATTATAATAATTATTTAATTTTACACTACAAGCTACAATAGTTAAATGACTATTCTTCACTTTCAAACATTAAATCAGTGTTATTTTAGTATGACTGAGATACTTTTTTTTAGTTATTTTTTGATTTTAGTTAATTTTATTAATTGTGTTGTTTGTTTTTCTCATTTTTATTAGTTATTGTTTTTTTTAAATATGTGTTAGTGTTAGTTATTTTTAAAGTAAAACTAAAATAAGTTCAACTAAATGAAAACAAGACATTTTTAGGTTTCATTTTGAGTGAACAATTAACAAATATGTTTTTTTATGGATTTAGTTGAGCAAAATAACCGTGTTAAACCCTTGAGCTTTTATTTTTGCGTAAATAAAAGGAGACCTTTATGTTTTTGTTCAGTTGACGCTTGTTGTTACAAAAATGTAAAATAGTAAAATGTGGAAAAACTATGTCCACAAAAATGTTGGATGTTATACGAATGGGAAAATAAAGTAATCCTTGCAAACGTTGTAAGTGATATGCATAGATGGAGTTCATATGGAGCAGTATTTACTGTGAACTGAGCTGCTCTGAAACACTGAAACTGACACAAACAGTGTCACGCTTCAATCTGAAACAAGCAGCGCATCAGATCAAACCACTGCCTTTTGTGATTTGATATTTGCACTATTAAGCCAAATATTATTTAGATGAAATGTGCAGTCCTATTGAATTATTTTAATTTGACATTTTTATGATTTTTTTTTTTTGCTTTTTTTTTTTTCTAACTATGAGACAAAGATCTGGTTTGCTGTTGATGACTACCTTTGGTGAACTGTCCCAATAAACTCTCTCTCTGGTGTATAGGCCCTTATTTCCATCAGGCAGCAGCCGAGCCAGCACATCTCCGCTCTCAGGGGCCTTTCGAACCGGAAGACGCAATCTGCGTTCTTATCAAAGCCTTGTAGTGAACAGGATCGAGCTGGACCACAGCATTGCATACAAACGCATGAGCTCTCTAACAGAGATGGGAACACAAAAAGAGGTTTCGTGGTGTAAATCAGTTGTGTTCAAAGTTTAGCCGTGGCTGTTTTGGTGGCTTTAACACTGTAAATAAGAGTAAAATCATCGTAAAGTGCCCATATTATGCTTTTTTGGATATTACCTTTCATGTAGTGTGTAATATAGCTGTTTAAATGGTCTGCAAAGTTTCAAAGCTCCCAAAAGAAAGAACCATTTCTGAACTGCCTGAAACAAGTCGTCATTAAATCCATCCTTACTTCCTGCACAAACCTGTGTAGGTTTGTCACACATTTGCATAATGCCAGTCTATACGCCCGTGAACAATGTATACTTTGACCCTGAAACATTGACTGGGCCATCTGACCAATCAGAGCAGAGCAGGCTCTCAGAAAGGAGGGAATTAGAGAGACCGAATCCTTTACGGAACCGTTTTATACACTGTGAGAAAAGAGGTGATGCTGCAGTGAACATTATGAGAAAATTAAAGTGTTTTTTGAATGCATGTAAACCCGTCGATCAAAACAAAATGAAAAACTATTAAAATATCATAATACTGTATGAGCACTTTACAGAATGACACTCAATATGAGAATTAGAGAACTGCACATATCCTGTGTATCATCTTTACCTTCCACAGCCACAAAGAGCGGATCACTGGTTTCTGTGGAGATGCTGTATGTTCTTCGGGCGACACACTGTGGACCTGAGACATTACACAAAGATAAACCTCCATTAAACCTTTTTATATTTACACAGGAAATTGTATTCTGTGAGTATTTTAAACCATGTCCAATATTCCACAGAAACAAACTCCAGTAGTGGCCAAAAGTGATGTACATATTTGTTTATCAAAATTCAAGGGAAATATTTCATTTTTTCAAATGAAAGGAAAAACAAAACACGAAACTTCATGGTTGAGGTATTTATCTTACACAATTATTTGGCAAAAAAGCAAACTACAGCTACAGGTTTTATTTTACTATGCATATAAAAATGCATAGGAAAACAAAACGCTCACAGAAAAAAAAAACACTGACAACAACATAATCAGTTAAATCATTTTCATTGATTCTGTCTTGTTTTTGTATGTGTTCATAATTTCTTTGTATGACAGCCTGGTCAGCGATATTAATTATGCGGACATAATTTCTAATCACAAAGAAAACAACTGACTCCAAGCTAATATGTAATATGATTACAAAATCTTTAACAAATAAAGGGTGAAGGTGTAAATTTTCCTTTTTTTCCCTAATTTTCACTTTTGACCACCCCTGAATATTTGATTTATTAATCAAAACAGTGATTGAATATGTTTTGAATATTTCTTTAAAGATGATCTATTCTAGGGTGATAGCAAAAAATATTTATCTATTAAATAATATTATTTATTTATTATTATTTACTTCAAAATTATTTATTTATTTAAATCATTCAATGCTGATTTGGTGCTCAAGTAATAATTGTGCTGCTTGATATTTTTGTGGAAATATTTTTTTAGAGGATTCTTTGAAAAATAGAAAGTAAAAAAAAGCCTTTATTAGAAATAGAAATCATTCGTAAAATTATAAATGTCTTTATTGTCACTTTTAATAAATATATGCATACTTGTGGAATAAAAGTCTTCCCTTTTTTAAACAAAAATCTTACCCAAACTTTTAAATGTGTATTTCCATTAGCTTAACCATTTATAAATAATAATATAGAATTATTATTTTTATTATTAAAGTCATGTCTCTGGTGTCAGATCATGACTCATTAAAATTAATAAGAAAAATCTTTTGAATAATTTTTTGTTTGAAGAGATCAGCCAAAATGTCAGAAATGTTGAAAGTGTTTGTTACGTCACATTTTAAAGACATTATTTTTAATAAAATTTCTTTCTTTTTTTCATGAAAAACAGTCGACTGTTTTTTTACTTGATATTTTTAGATGTTTTATTCACCTTGTAGTTCAGGTCTGGCATTAATGTGGAGTCTAGTGACTGTTCTCAGAACAGACAGTTTTCCCAGTGTTTTCCCCTGACTGTCCGTCTCTTTCCTCCCGGGTCCCTCGTCCTCTCCTCTCCTGTCTGTAGACCCGAGCTCAGCGGTGAGGTCCTGGCTGTCTGTAACAGGTCTAATCTGCCTGTGGAAAGCTCTGAAGAGCATGTCAATGTGTCTCTCCCTTTCCAGACCAAACGGAAGAGGCTGAGCGGTCACAGATGAGAAGGCCTGAGAGAGAGAGAGAGAGAGAGAGAGAGAGAGAGAGAGAGAGAGAGAGAGAGAGAGAGAGAGAGAGAGAGAGAGAGAGAGAGAGAGAGAGAGAGAGAGAGAGAGAGAGAGAGAGAGAGAGAGAGAGAGAGAGAGAGAGAGAGAGAGAGAGAGAGAGAGAGAGAGAGAGAGAGAGAGAGAGAGAGAAACACTGCATTTGAAATTCAAAGGAATGTCAATGAAAATCAGTGAGAATTGCCATTTGCAACCAATTTTATTTTTATAATACAATGCATTCCCGTGTGAAACAGGACATTAAATGAGAAAAAATAGGCGATCAGAATGCCACCAGACAAAGGTGTTCACTAAAACAGTGTGTTAATAACTATATATAACTATATATATCTTTCTTTTCTTTTCTCTTCTTTTCTGCATTTCACCCCTGATCCAGCTTGTTTCCCAATCTAGCTTTCTAATAAATCTGGCATAGTATACTATTAACATTATCAAAAATTACTGACAAATTGTTTATGCATTTCAGAACCATGTTCATTTCAAAATACTTGCAGCCAGTTTTTAGGAAACTATAAAAAAATGCAACAAATTTAAGAAAATGGGGGAAATTAACTACTAAATATAAAAATAACTAAAAATAATAATAAAAACTTTATTTAAATGTATTTTGAGAGGAAACATTTTATTTAATAACATATTTTTATTAGTATTACTTAAAATATATCCAACATTATTTATATTGTTTAATAACATTGCTTAATAATCAAATTAATATTAAGATTAAGATTTTACAGTAAAAGACCAGAAAATAAAAGGTCAAATTTATTTTTAGGTTTTTTTAAATTCTCTTTGCAAACAGCTTTTTTAAGGAAACCATTAAAAAAGTAATATTCAATCAGACAATGGATTTTTGTATGGATTCAATGGATTTTCCTTTTAATATAAAAGTTTGTGATTAAGCCATAATAAAGCGTTTGTTGTGTAACTACGCTGAGACATTGGTCATTAAAGGAATAGTTCACCCAAAAATTTTAATTAAGTCATCATTTACTCACCATCAAGTTGTTCCAAACCTGTATGAATATCTTTCTTTTGCTGAACACAAAGGAAGATATTTTGAAGAATGTCGGTAACAAAACAGTTACCCCTGTAATCCAATTCATACAGGTTTGTAAATGATGACAGATTTTTCATTTTTGGGTGAACTATCCCTTTAAGACACCTTAAGACATTAACCAATATGAATTCAGCTGCTAAATGGACACATCAAATTGAATTCTTACCATTTCAGGCCCTGAGGTTTTAGTTGGTCAGGTGCAGTAGTGATGGGATGAGGCTTTCCTTTCCTGAGAAACAGCTTCCAGACCAGCTTCAGAAACTGTGTGTTAGCAGTTGTGATGCTACCAAACACCCCCCTCTCTGCCCTGCTCTCCTTCCCGGATCTGCTCTTTGTCAGACAGAAAAGTACCAGTCAGCCATGTAATGAAGATCCTCCTCAAGCTAGTGGGGGGTAGTAGAGTGATATTACCTAAACTGAAACAATTCACATGATTGCATGCAGAACATCATCTTTGTCCTCTAAGTAGAGAAGGTCACAGTTTTTTTTATTTTCAGAAAAGCATCAACTGAATAACTAGACAACATTAAAGCTGATTGACAAGCAATAACAAGCAAATAATATGGCATTCATAATTATGAACAACTGATCAAAGCCATTTTATGTCTCATATGGCTTCAGATCCAACCAGCTCTCTTCTCTGGAGACCTTGAATCACTTTCAGTAGGTCTACAGCACAACTAAACTGGAGTGCCGAGAGTTCCCTTCCCACAGTACAGCAAAACTGTTGGTCTTTATCTCCAGAGTATCTTCAACAGAGTCCTCCAGTCTTCTGCTGCAGTTTCTCTGAGTCTATCATTTTGTTCTGAACTCGTGTTCATCCGGTGATGTCTCCAGGTGAGATTTCAGGCAAGTATTTTTTGGGGTCTCCTGGGAAGGGCTGAGATGGCGCCTGGTTAAAATGTCCCATGAGGAAGATTCCGATGGTGCCCAGTATAAACAGCAGCGCCATGACGATAAAGCACATCCTGTCAATCACCCTGGCAACCAGAAACCATTCTTCATTTTCCTGCAGAACGAGAAAAGGCAACAGAATCCAGAGTTAGTTTCTTGGAAAGTTAAACCCTAACACAAACATTTGCTGCTAAAGTGTTTATTTTGTAAATGAAAGACACATTCAGCCTCATGATTGGAGGATTCTGGAACGGTGACTCACGCTCTGAAAGTCATTTTGATGCTTGACACTTTCTGCGATGTGTTTACAGTAAGACACACACTGCTGCACTTCTGGTGAAGCCGAAGCCAGACTGGATTCCAGATCCTGTGCCGTGTTTCCTCCTAGACCATTTTCTGATGTCAAACCACAAGCAGCAAATTAATGCCAGCCCAGCAACCATTTAGCGTAAACATAGCAGAAAATATTATTTAGTTGTATTTAATAGGAAACATTTTAATTAATACCAGTAATATAACCGATAACATATGACCAGCAACATTATTTAGTATTTATATTATGTATGATTTATTATGATTATTAAATGCCAGTGTTGTTTTAGTTTTTATTTTAGCTTTATTACAGTTAATTATTATTTAGATTTTATTTTTAGTTTTCATGTTAATTTTCATTTCATGTTTTTAATATGCGTTGTCTGCTTTTTTTATGCTATTTAGGTTTAATTTTTTTTTGTTTCAGTTTGTTTAGTTAGTTTTATTTTTTATTTATTTCCAGTTCATCATTTTAGTGCTTCAACTTTTTTCAGTATATTGCAAAGGGAACATTTCAAATTTTCGTTTAAAGTTTTTTAACTAATAATTTTATTTTATTTTATTTCAGCTTTATTTCAGTTAGCAGAAATGTTTTAATGGTTTTATTTAAGTTTATAAAATTATATTAATTTGAAATTAAAATGTGTTGGGAATAAAAAATTAAATATTGTAAAATAGTACTACAATTTAAAATAACTGTTTTCTATTTTAATACATTTTCAAATGTAATTTATTCATGTGATGGCAAAGCTGAATTTTCAGCATCGTCCAATCTTCAGTGTCACATGATCCTTCAGAAATAATTCTAATATGCTGATTTGCTGCTCAAGAAACATTCCTTATTATTATCAAGTTGAAATTATCAGTTATGCTGCTGAATATTTTTGTGGAAACCATGATAAATTCAAGATTCTATGATAAATATAAAGGTCAAAAGAACCGTAACCTTACAAATGTCTTTACTGTCGCTTTTAATCAATTTAACGCATTTATTCAGAATAAAATTATTAATTTCTTTAAAATTTGCAAATCCTAGCTACCCGAAACCTTTTAATGGTAATGTATATATAGTTTGTTGATAACTGTTGACTCACTTATTTTCTCCAAAGTGTTCTTCAGCAGCCCCTTCCTCTCCTTCAGTCGACTGAACATCAGCTCAGAGCGAGCAGTTCTGAACATATATTCATCAGCCTTTGCTATTAATCCCAAAGAGCTGCGTCTCCTGCGGCGAAGCGGGGTGCCGTTACCCAGGGCAAACATTTTAAAATCCCCTTCCTCCTGCTCAGGTGTCCAGAGCCGCATCGTCATCCTCAGCAGACGAGGAAGGGTGTTCAGCAAGACCTGGGTCACCCCAGAATGGAGGGAAAAGACATTATAGAGCACTACATAAATGCATTTGGCACAAAGTGACTTCCATTGCATTCAAGATATACATAGTACGTTTTCTGAGAATAAAATCCAAGACCAAGACCATCGCTAGCATCATATATAATAATAACTTACTCATTCTTTCCTTATGGATTGGACAAAAGATGGTTAGACAGTTCTGTTGTACCTTTCTGATTGTGTTGCTCATGGGGTGGGTGTTTGGAGTTCGCAGAGAGACGTTCAACACCACCACACAGTTCATCACAGTTATTGTGGTCACGGACATCACAAACATCAGATACCTGCCAGAAAAACACACATTTCTCAAGGGGGGCTAGAACAGCACCATTTCACTACCTGAATTAGCTCTTATGCTAACATTAGACCACAAAGACACAGACAGTCAACATAGCACATCCACAGATCTCCCACAATCTGTTCACTAACCATCTGACGTATATTGCTCAGTAAAAATGGGAACTTTCTCAAGCTGCCAAGCTTTAATCTGATTGGCTGGTTTCAAATATGTGCAAACTATTACAGCACCGTTCAAAAGTTTGGGGTTGGTAAGATTTTTTAATGTATTTGAAAAAAATCTCTTCTGCTCACCAAGGCTCCATTTATTTGATTAAAATTTAAAATAACTGGCTCAGTGTTAATATATATTTTAAAATATAATTTATTCCTGTGATGGCAAAGCATTCCGGTCTTCAGTGTCACATGATCCTTCAGAAATCATTCTAATGTGCTGATTTGATGTTTAAAAAACATTTCTTATTATCGTTAATGTTGAAAACAGTTGTGCTGCTTAAAATACTATTTTTCAGGATTCTTTGAAAACTATAAATTTCAAAAGAACAGCATTTATTTATTTCACAATGTAAATGTCACTTATGCGCATGTCAACTTAATGTCAATTTAATGCGCCCTGGCTAAATAAATGTATTAATTTCTTTAAAGACAAGAAACCTTACTGACCCCAAACTTTTGAACGATAGTGTATGTTTTATCTTCTGTTACACACAATTAATACAAGTTTATCTGAAACGGCTGAAAAGGTGTGATGAGTGAATAAAAGCCCAGACTCACTTTCCAATGAGAGGAACAGCCTGGGAGGTTTCTGGCACTTTCTTGGCGATAAGAAACAGGAAGACAGTCTGACCGAGCAGGATAGCAATGGTCATAGTGCATTTCTGTCCTCCAGCTAATAAAAACAAACAATTAAATCATCATTAATCACACTGATCATAACCCAGTCCGTCAGCTGCTACTATCAACAGTCATGGAGAAAGAGGGATCTATTTCACTGAATGACATTGTCTCCTGATTTGTTAGATATAATAGATCTCTTACCATAAAAGTTACTAATTCACTTTTATTATCATAATGTTTATCATCAAATGGATAAAAACATTTATTCACAAGTTTCTCCTGTTATCCCCCAATGGCCCTGATTGACATTACCAGACCCACTTCGTGTTTAGTTTGTTTTTCCTCCAGAGAATCCTCTGTATCCCTAAGAACTGTTGGATAGCGACCACTGTAACATCTGTTAGCATTCGTTACGGAGCCTGTCTGACCTTTGGCCGGCAGGAAGTAGACGAGTAGCCCAAGAGACGAGAAGAGGACACAGGGCACGATGATATTGATGACGTAGAACAGTGGTTTCCTCTGGATGATGAGGAAGAAGATGATCTCCTGGCGCTCCAATTCATCTGGGCTGTATCGCTTATTCACAAGTTTCTTAGCAGGGCGGTGCTTAATAATCCATTCCCCATTCTCTGGCCAATCAGGGCACAGGACAAAATACATGTTAATGAGCAAAATGATAAGTATTAGTGTAGTTTGCTGAGGCAAACGCTACTATTCCTCAAACTTATAATCAACTCTGAATCAACATACAAAACTGCCAGATATATTATAATCATTATGATCACAGCAGTAATACTTGCTTTAATGAGCTCATTGTTTCTGCCTAAATAAATACATGTTAGCTAACTGCATGATTTGTATTATCACAGCAGTAAACCATGGTTTTACAAGTCAAATAACAAAGACCAACTGAATTTTACAGAAAGAGCAAAGTCTTTATGATGAAAAATAATGCCCAACAGAATGTTTAGTACCAGTGAAAGCCTCTGGATCGATCTCAATCCATTCCATAGTGACGTTGTCCTCGTCTGACAGCATCAGTCGAATTTCATTGGAATTGTACGTCTGAGACCTGCCAAAGCAATTAGAGTGAAACCCAGCATCATCCTATTTTCATGTATTTCCAGCAGTCCTCACTGTGGGACAGAAGGATCAGCCGTACCTGAACACCATGCTGCAGTTCTGCCAGTCGAAGGGGAAATAGTTGACTTTGATGGCACAGGAGCTTCGGTATATGGCAGGGGGCAACCAGACCACACTACCGTCAGGATCTATCAGAGCGTTAACGTAGAGCGCCACCTCAAAACGCCCATCCACACTTTACACATAGTACACACACACACACACACACACAAAAGGTAGGCTATGTGTCATATTTGATGGGCTAAAATAATATTTGTGAAAAGGTTTGTTTTTTGTCTTTGTTGATCCTGGAACAACATTTCAATCAACCAATCAGATTTGAGGGACAAGTTTACAGTTTAAATCAAGTTTAGACTTACAACCAGGGTTAGGTGCTTCTACATCAGTGTTATTCATCATAATTTCCCTCTGATTTTAGGGATAATGGGTAGGGTTAGGTTTAGGGGTAGGATTAGGACCAAATTTTCAGACAGAAATGTTGTTCCAGGATCAACAAAATATGTCTTGGGAAAATCTTCAATCACTCACTTGTTCTCCAGGCCGACATCGGGCAGCCAGATGGTTTTAGAAGGTAGACGCATACGGGTGATGTTCTCATAGACCTCAAACCCTGTCCTGTTAGCCCAGCGGAGTCGATAATCATGCCATTTCTAGATAGAGAGTGAAAGAAAGATATTTTGCTCTGTTGACTACTGTATACTGGACATACACAGATGTGATTTGTCTTACCATTTCAATCCAAACGCAAGTGGTGAGAGTCTCCCCTTTCTCATTCTGAACATGAAAAAAGATGATAAACCAGTCACAAATTACACATATATTTACCTTGT
Source organism: Scardinius erythrophthalmus (assembly GCF_964197995.2). Taxonomy (NCBI): domain Eukaryota; kingdom Metazoa; phylum Chordata; class Actinopteri; order Cypriniformes; family Leuciscidae; genus Scardinius; species Scardinius erythrophthalmus. The sequence continues at coordinate 9,028,799 of NC_138229.1, forward strand.
GTAAACACATGCAGAGTTTTACCAGAGAAATGAGGTTGGTGAGGGTCATCTTGATCTTTACATCGGTGATGTCACCGTGGTGATCCATATGCCGTATGTTCTTGTTGTATCCCACCATTAGATCTCTGTGCAGAGATCCCTCCAGGTTACAAACCACATCTAAAACAGACAAACGACTGTCAATCTAATCCATCATTTTATTATTTGTCAAAAAGTTATTGTACCTTTGTTTTAAAAAAAGTTCTGTTAGTTTGATTCAATTAAGGAGAAATTTTCCACATAATTACATTTGCAAAAAATAATGTTTTGTTGAATAAACTAAATAAATTTAGGTTCCTGTGTCCAATACTAACATTAACAACTACAACTTTGAGTGTTTTCATTCTGTAAAGCTTCATTCTGTAAAGCTGATGTTTTTTTTTTCAAACATGACTTTTAATTTTAAAATTGCTAATAATTGCATAAAGCAAAACATGCCTTTTGAACTTTACAGTGCTACAGATACAACTATTATTTACACTTAAGGCAATAATGCCGGAATGCCTTTGCATTCAGGATAACACAAGCACAATTTTAAGATTGTTAATTATCAAAAACAAAATATATATTTCATGCATACTTGGATTAAATTATGGATTTTGGATTAAAATATGAAAATCTACAGCTACAACAACTGACATCATACATGTCATACATACTAAAAATTTGAGATCACTTTAAAAAAAATGTATCAGAAAACTAAAGTTAGTTTGATATTTTATTATGTAATGCAATGACATTCATACGTATATGTATTAAGAGTGACTTGTGTCCAAACACCATTAATGGGTCATTAAAGGGCTTACTGTATTTAATCCTATGGGTTCCAAATTTTGAACTTTAGTCTTGGTTGATCTGTGTATGTATGCATTACACCTTCACAATTAAAGCAATCCCTTTATTACTAAAGTAGATGCACACTTATAGACATGTAATACTTGTGTAAATCAACAAGGATTTGACACCCTATTTAACAGCCTGTTTGTCAAGCTGACACTCAGTAACTTTAACACTTAACACATTATAGCAGAAAAATTATCATGTAGAGACCAGTGGTGCCATAAAATACTTATTTACTTTCTACAACATATTTTTTGTGACAATCTGAATGTGCTGAACTGGATTTCACTCAATAGCTGGATTTTAAAACAAAGCTTTAGAACAAACTCATTAACTCAAACACAGTCTTACCTGAGATGAAGAGAGATAGCAGGGCCCATAACCAGACGGTTTTTGATGGAGAGATCTGATCCATGTCTGATATCTTCAGAGAAGCGTTAGTAAAAGAATGGTTCTCAAGCACCTGGTCAGTGTGTGAGGGAAACAGTTGTCTAGGAACAGGAACAGGGTTACGGGAAAAATAGGTGTGGTTCCAAACTTCCAAACCTCATTGTTATTTTCAGAATGCCCAGAGTCTGTGCCCATACAATTCCTCACATTCTCAGCTGTCTCTGTACACACATCCACACGCACACACACACATACACACACACACACACACCAAAGACCTCAAAGCGAGGTCACATGAACTGGTTGTATTCTCTCCGTCTGTCTGTCTCTGATGAATAGCAGAAAGATAAGGTAGGGTTACAGTATTTCCTGTAGGTCAGTGCACAGATGGTATCTCGGGCATGATTTGTGAAGTGACACGCGTCATCAGCTGCCCTGTGTTCATCATTGTCTAATGATCAGAGACAAACAGGGTCATAACACCATAAATTCATCAATTTACAGTTGGAAGTTGGTTTTATTTCCAATGAAGATCTTTAGATGTTTTAGTGAAGATATTATTCATGTTAGAAAACTAACAATCTTCTGTTTTCTGGAATGTTTGAGTGTGTGAGCAGATCTGTGAGCTGTACTGTGGGTTATGGGGTGCTAATGGGGATCACGTCCTCTAGTGTATTATTTTAAACCTAATAGCATCTCTAATGACATAAATGTATGACAGCTGCACTAGTCTATATGTTTTAAGGTGGGATTCCTGTCCATTTTTTCCAATGAGTTCTGACAAAAAAAAAGGTTAAAGATGAAGTCGCTGTCTTTTTTAGAGGGATAAAATCTTTTAATTATTCACTCAACTGATTTGTTAAAAAAAGATTCATTCAGAAATTACAAATATACATGAGCGATTCATTGAATCTTTCACTCAACTGATTTGTTAAAAAACACTGATTCATTCAGGAAAGAAACTGCTTTGTTTTTTTTGTTTGTTTTTTTTTTTTTTACTATTTTAGTTGTCAGAGCACAAAAGTAAAAGTAACTGGCAATATTATGTCAATATTATGAGATGCTGGTGTGAAAATCAGAATGGTCGTAATTGCCTCATAAGCAACAGATAGATACAGTAGATTAGATGATAGATTAGATAACAGACAGACAGACAGACAGACAGACAGACAGACAGACAGACAGACAGACAGACAGACAGACAGACAGACAGACAGACAGACAGATAGATGGATGGATGGATGGATGGATGGATGGATGGATGGATGGATGGATGGATGGATGGATGGATGGATGGATGGATGGATGGATGGATGGATGGATGGATGGATGGATGGATGGATGGATGGATGGATGGATGGATGGATGGATGGATGGACGGACGGATGAGGAAATGTAACAAGGGACCTGCACTACAATCCTTCACCGTTAAGTGTTGAGGTTTATTTTTAACACTTTGGAATTCTGGAATGATGGATTCTAGACTGGTTGTTTGAGGATGAGAAAGGAGTAAAGCAGATCAGAGTAGAGTAGAGTAGAGTGAGTCATTTGTACCATCTGATACTACTGTTGACTGAGATTGCCAAGATATGGATTAAAATGGGAAAAAGTGTGGGAGGAGCAAGTTCATCTAATTTGTCAATCATCACACAAGAATAAATAAACAGCTGTTTCCATTGTGACAGTTCTTCTGGCATCCCTCCATTATCTCATCTAATGCATTATTTCTATTCATTCATAAATCCAGGGGGGCTTTTAGTGCTTAGATTATACACTCAAGGATTATTAAACATGCAAACTCATGAAACTGCAGTTCATTGGCACTGAAAGTAAATTTACATCGCTCTGAATAAACTTCTTAAAGCATCCTTCTAGGTGGGATTACGACTTTATGGAACAGACAAGGAGCTGCAACTGTGCCATTTTTCAGTGTTCCTTTAAGATCCTTTAGACTGAGTCTTTAGTGCTCATTCTAAAGGCCCACAGGATTGTCATCAGCTCCAAATAAAGAATTGCCATGACTTTCATTTTCAGTAATTCAGACACCTGTCGCAGAGCACAATTAGCACAGTTGACAGCGATGTTCAGCTGTCATGATCATGAACTGTTTGCCAGTTCACTGGAAGTAAACAAGCCTCTAAACAGGGTGATTTCTCACAGCAATTACTTCCCTTCCCCAGCTAATCTGAAATATAAATGTTATGTGAAAGTTGGTGACAGTGCAAGGAGAAATATTACAATAGAAAATAAAAAAAAGGGATAACAAATACAACAAAGTATTTGGTGCAGGCTGGAAAGGTGTGAAATGCATGCCTGACAAGCACATAAATAATAAAAAGACAACATTTATTTAAATATAGTTAAATCTTTAGCTCCAGTTCATTTTTAATGATTTGTTTTAATATAAAAAAAATACAAAGTAACACAAATAAATATATAACAAACATCAAATATAATATCTGTACAGTTTGCAGCTCAGACAGGAGGATCAACCTCTGTCCCTGCAGAATAAGTTAACATACTGTTAGCGCCAGTCCAGTCTCAGATTGCAGAGAGTGACCAACTGAGACTCTTCATTCTTCAGGAAAGTGTCAGCTGTCCTGTGAGGACTCTACAGTGGAGGTCCCATGCAGTCATTTCCATAGCAGCACATGATGTCACATTAGAGTTTAGGATGTAACAATGCTCCGCATCGGGGATTCAGCTCAAGTGTCATTTATGAGTGTGTTTTATGTTTTGAGAGCATCAATGGCAACGGCAATGATGCGTGGCATGCTGCGGTAAAACGCCTCGTTCTCCAAACCCACCAAGCTGTAAAAGGTCAAAGGTCGTCCACCAACAGTGGCCTTGATCCGTGACTGGTACAAACCATGTTCATTCTTAGTATTCAGGTCGACCAGCACCTGAGATGAAGAACACACACAGAGATATACATAAAGAATTAAAACACAACACTAAACATAAACAACATGGATAGACCATCACACAAACAAAAAAAGTTTTTTTGAAAGAATTTGTTTGTTTTTATTTTAGCAAGGATTCATTAAATTGATCAAAAGTGACAAAAGATTATTATATCTAATAAATGCTGTTCTTTTTTCAAAGAATCCTGAAAAAATGTATCATGGTTTCCACAAAAATATTAAGCAGCACTGTTTTCAACATTGATTATAATAAGAATTTTTTTCTTAAGCACCAAATCAGCATATTAGAATGATTTCTGAAGGATCATGTGACGCTGAAGACTGGAGTAATGATGCTGAAAATTCAGCTTTGCCATCACAGGAATAAATTACATTAAAATATATTAAAATAGAAAATAGTTATTTTAAACTTTCATAGTATTTCATATTACTTTTCCTGTATTCTTTATGAAATAAATGCAGCCTTAGTGAGCAGAAGAGACTTCTTTCAACATTATAAAATCTTTACAACCCCAAACTTCTGTACAATCTATAATATAATACTACTTTTGTAAAGATATACTGTATGCAAATATGTCTTCTGTTTGTAGGAAAAACATTTTTTTTTTGTAAATGAAGTCGAGCAACTTCTACGACATACGCACATACAATTACACACATGTTAGGTTTTCATGTTTTATGAGGACATTCCGTAGATATAATGATATTTATACTGTACAAACTGTATATTCTATCCCAAAAACTTTCAGCATTTTTAGATTTTCAAAAAAAACTTCACTTAGCATGATTTATAAGCTGTTTTCCTCATGGGGACCAAAAAATGTCCCCTCAAGATCAAAGATTTTGGATATTGCCGTCTTTGTTGGGATATTGTGTCCCCATAACGTAGGGTATACCTGAACCACACACACACACACACCTCCTGGAAGATCATGTTTATGTTGTTAGATGGAACAGCCAGGATCCAGTTGTACATCTCTTTGGTGGTGCTGACCAGCTGAGCTGATTCAGTTACTCCTGAGCAAACTACAAAACACAAAGAACAGACACAGTTTTAAAAGTCATATTCCTTAATATGAATATTAACCTAATATTCCTTTTTAAATCGCAGCTGAAGTGTTCCATAACACAATAAGCCAGATAGAACTTTGAGAATCTAAAAAAACTGCTAAACGTTAATTAAGCGAGAAACTGTACCTTTGTCATTGGCTCCTCGTTTCAGTCGCTTGAGCAGATCTCTCTTTCTCCTCTGCAGGAGCTCTGAAACAACAACACAAGCGGATTTGGGTTTTTATTAGAATGGACATTCATGGTTTAACATCATTCTGCAATACTACTACTTTGTTGTTATTTTGCTGGTATTATTTAAAAAAAATGTATTTTATTATTTAAACTTTAAAAATTAAACAGATCAAGAAAGAAATATTACTAATACTACTGCACTGTTAAAAAACAACAACAAAAAACATATTGAATAGTAGTAAATAATCATCACAATACTATTTTTTTTACATTACAGTAAACTTTCAAACATTAAAGCTTTTATTTTGTTCTAAAACCGCAAAGAAACCTTAAAGCTAGTGTGTGCAGTGCTGAGCTACAGTCTGTTTTTTAATGTATTTGAAAAACAATTTCTGTATAAATACTGAAAAATCATATCCCTGATAATGTAAATTACCACAGAAAAGAATTGTCATCTGTTTAAAAAAACAAAAAAAAACAAGAGTACAATAAACGAGGCCATTTGAGGTTAAACTCAGTCTGAGGCTTGTATTTTTGTCAAATTACTTGCATAAATTCTTTGTTTAAAATATGTTTTATTTGAGTTGTACAGTGCTCTAAAAAGTCGTTGTGGTAGGGTGACTGTTGTAGGTGAATAAAATTGTAGTTATTTCAGAAAAATCTTTTCTTGAAAATCTTTTTCAAGGTTTCCTGTTTATCTTTCCTGTTTTCCTCTTACTTTTGAAGAGTGGCTGTTGAAGCTGGGGCATCTGGGTAGGCACAGAGCTTTTTTCGTCAGAAGGTTCCAGGGTCTTGAGCTTCATTGGTTGTGCCGAAGGTTCTGCGGATCTGGATGTCGTATCCACATCATCCCGAGGGGATTCTGTCATCACCGGATGTACTGTGACACTTCCCGTGACACTTCCTCTGAGAGCTTTATATATCAGAGAAGTCCAAATGTCAGCTGACAATATAGGCTCCCTTGCATGGGCACTATTATCCTGTTGTTGTTTTCCAGTGGTGGGAATGGTGAAATCCCTCTGAAACAGTTGGTGGTCCAATTCTGGTATGACAGGAATGCGCAGTGATTCTAGTTTGGAACGGAGGGCAGTGATGGATGAGCGCAGCGCTCCGTCGAGCAGCTGAAGAGGCGCTTTTTCACTGTCCTCATCCTGAAACTTTCATAAAAAAACGAATTTAGTAAAAGGATTGTTCCTCATCTGTAATATAAAAAAATTAAGCCAGACTTACACTACCGTTCAAAGTTTGGGGCCAGTAATGTTCTTTAATATTTTGTTTAGAAGTCTCTTATGCTCACCAAGGCTGTATTTATTTGATTAAATATACAGTAAAAACAGAGATATTGTGAAATATGAATACAATGTAAAATAAATGTTTTCTATTTGAATATATTTAAAAAAATATTTTATTCCTGTGATCAAAGCTGAATTTTCAGCATCATTACTCCAGTCTTTAATGTCACATGATCCTTCAGTAATCATTCTAATATGATGATTGTAATTTCTTATTATTATCAATGTATCACAAATGTTGAAAACAGTGCTGCTTTTTTTCAGGATTCTTGGATGAATAGAAGGTTGTTTTTTACTTTTGTAAAATTATAAAGGTCTTTACTGTCCTTTTTAGTCAATTTAATGCACCCCATTTTTACTGGCCAACATTTTTGACTTGTAGTGTAATCTTAGTTTATTGTTAGCTAATGTAAACAAAACAAAATAAATCTAGTAAACATGTTGCTGTATCACAGATTTAATCTGAAATTAGACAAGATTACCGGTGTGAAGAGCTGTTGCTCCTGAGACAGGTTATTTGAGTTCTTTAGTTCTTTGTGTTGATCCAGATCTTCAGCAATGCCTCTGAGATAGCTTTCCCAGTCGTCCACCAGGGGGCCCACTTGCTGGAATAGTGCTGGCGGGCCTACCTGCTCTTTGAGAATAATATGTTGGTTAGAATAACAGTATGGAGACAGATGTATATGAATAACAGTATGGAGAAGTCAGAAAGTTTAGAAAGTTAGAAAGTTTTAATGGCTCTACCTGTTACAAGTGCATTTCTGCGTCTTCGTGGCATATGAGCAGAGCTGTACGCATTCTCCACCAACTGAGGAAGAGTCTGAGTGAAGAAGGTCAGATCGACTTTATCTCTGATGTAGTCATCTGCCCTCTGAAGCAAGTCCAGCAGAGTCTGCAGAAAGGAATGCAACTCTGTAGAGAGAAAGACGTTCATACTTTTATTCGGAAGGGATGCATTAAATTGATCAAAGGCTTTTAAATTGTTACTGAAAAATTGCATTTCAAATAGATGCTGTTCTTTTGAACTTTCTATCCGTTAAAAAATCCTGAAAAAAATGTATCATGGTTTCCACAAAAATAGTAAGCAGCAAAACAGTTTACAACATTAATTATAACAAATGTTTCTTGAGCACCAAATAAGCATATTAAAATAATTTCTGAAGGATCATGTGACACTGAAAACTGTAAAAGTCTAAAAGTAATGGCTGGTGAAATTTTATTTTAAAATAGAATAAAATAAACAACTATCATTTTTAATTGTATCAATATTATACTGTTTACCGTTTTTACTGTATTTTTAATCGCAAAACAAAAAGCCTTGGTGAGCCAAATATACTTTAAAAAACATCTAAAAAAATCTTACCAACCCCAAACTTTTAAATGGTAAAATACACTGCAAGTCAAAGTTTGGACATGACTTAATTTATGTTCTTTAATTTGATTCAAAGGCTTAACTTTGAATGAAGTCTCTTACGCTCACCAAGGCTGCATTTTATTTGATCAAAAACACGGAAAATAGTAATAATAAAAAATCAGTATGCACATCCAAACTATCACTTCATTGAAGGTAAATGTTGTTAAAATATGTAAAAAAAATGTATTAAAATGTCTGGATAACTTACGGCACTTCTTAAATCGGCTTTGGCATTTGTCCTGAGCGAGACGCTGGCAAGCAGAGGGGTCGAGGGTCGAGGAGCAGGATAGTGTGTAGTAGTGGCAGAGAGTGTTGAACTCTGACATCTGCTGTTCCTCAGACAGATCACTTGTCTTGAGCAGCTCAGGACATGTGGACTCTCGACTCCCGAAGGACTCTGGAATTTGGAGAATGAAATGTAAATAGCTTTTGCAGGCTTCGTGGCTCACTGAGCAGAAAGTGTGGGAGGGTTTAAACCCTTGGTGGTGGAGATATTCTTTGTTTCAGTAGTGTGTGCAACATGTTGAGCAACTCACTCTGTATCTCAGTCATGACCCAATCAGAGAAGGCGGTGACCCGTGTGTAAACGCCGGGCTTTCCCCTCTCTCCACAGCCATCACCCCAAGAGGTGATGCCAAACAGCTGAAACCGCCCTGATAAACGGTCCTGGAAGATCAACGGGCCTCCAGAATCACCCTGTACACATGCAAAAAGACAAATTTAAGTCAGATTTTGGTAAAGCAGATGCAGTGTTTATAAAGGTGATATCATCGCTGTCGGGCAGAAACCTTGTATCTTATTATATTTCATCCATTTTTTTCCCCATAAATCATTAATATAGATCACCCTTTACATCTATCTGTGGGTTCTGAAAAAATTTGACCAATGAAATGTATTAAAAAGAGCTTGTGACTAAACCTCGTAAATCCATTGGATCCTCAAACTGTTGGTCAAACCTCATAACTCAAACCGCCTCCATCGTGAATGAAGTGCCGAACACATTTTGGACGTCTCTGCTTGTTTGCAATTCAAAAGTAAAAAAAGAACCGGTTGTTTGAACAAGTATAGCATTTTCTTTACTCAAGAAACACTATATAAGGCTATTGATTTATGTATTTGAGAAGCAGAGTAGAGTGTCTAATTTGCAGTTGAGTCATAGCCAATACGGTCTTAAATAGCCTTTGTGTTGCACTTCATCTTTTATAACATGAGATGTTGGCCACATTTTTGGCCCACATATCTACAATAAACTTTATAGCCTGTAAGTTGATAAAAACGTAACATGATGCACTCACTGGTCGAAAACCTCTATCTCCACACATGCAAGTATCCAACCATATATAATTCCACAATATCAACTTTGAAAAAACATTGCTTGATTATTTTCAAATTACAGTGTTTTTTCTATTTCCTGAAAAGTAGAGGTTTTGGACATACAAGGTTTCCACCCGACAGTTTCTTTATCAGGTGTGGTGTTCATAATTCAGGCTTGTATGATAATGTGGACAAACCTGGCATGAGTCAATGCCCCCAGACAAGTACCCAGCGCAGAACATGGTGTTAGTGAGCAGCTCCTTCCCCAGAGCACTGCGACAGACGGTCTGAGAGAGGAGGGGAACCTTCGCCTCCATCACCACATCCGCAGAGGGGCCGTCTACACACGTACAGAGAATCAAGACAAACATAAACAGAAAGAAAATAGAAGCCAACGTTGTGGGCTCTTTTGCTAATACATGAGTTCAGCATCATATTCTCTTACCCTCATACAGAGAGCCCCAGCCGGCGACCAGACAGGGTGTGCCAGCCGGTGGGTCGAGGTCAGAGGGCAAGCAGACAGGTGTGACCCGTTCAGACAGAATTACTGGAGAACTCAGCTCCACCAGAGCAATGTCGTTATTGAAAGTCTTTGGGTTAAACTACAACAGGAGATAAGAATTGGACACAGAATAGACATTTAAAAATAATAAAACTCTTTATGAATTTATTTATTTAAAAAAAGTAAAAAACAATGCATTTATATATATACACAGATTAGCCAAAACATTATGACCACCTGCCTAATAGTCGAGTCAAATCATATTTATTTATATAGCGCTTTTTACAATACAGATTGTTTCAAAGTAAAATAATGCAACAAAGTTTGTTTCCAGAAGAAAATAGCATCACAGTTCAGCTTAAGTAAGTTCAGTGATGTTTCATTTTTGGTGTAAAAAAGTTAATTTATAAATATAGCCGCTCTGGAGAAAACCATGATGTCATTGTCCAGCTCAATTCAGTTCACATATAGTGGTGTCAATACAGGCAGAATCAATATTAATTGTTGAATGTTAAATTAAATGTTAAATTTAATGTCTCCAACTAAGCAAGCCAAAAGCCAATGGCAACAAATGTGGAAAAAAAAGTGAAAAAGGCAACAGTGGCAAGGAACCAAAACTCCATCAGGTGGCAGGATGGAGAAAAAAATCTTGGGAGAAACCAGGCTCAGTCGGGGGCCAGTTCTCTTCTGGCCAATGCACAAATGAGAACTGAGTGTTTGCTTACCATCTTATTTACCCAGACCATGATATGTGGCCTTGTTAGGAGATGATCAATGATATTCGCTTCACCTTTGACTAGTCATAATGTTTTGGCTCATCATACTGCATATACAGCAAGGATAAATTAATAAGTCAAATATTTGACTGGTTGCATTTTTTGATGCATTTACCTTCGGATGAGTGATGATGCGATTGACTTTCATGATCTGCTCATCAGGGTCAGATTTTGTGAGATCAAACTCTCCCACTACAGCTGTCCAGTAACTCTCACTGCGGCTCCTATTAGGGGGAGAGATACATTATTAATATTTGGTTCATTGTTTTTAATGATATGGTGCATTCAATTACTGTTACAAGTGTGTGTATTTCTGATATTTTACAACAGCTTCAAATGTTGCTCATCCATCTGTTTTTATAAAAGTGCAAAACAATTTCATGTTCTCAGTAGAATGTAAAAAAAAGTTTTTATCTACATTACAAAAAACTGATATCAATTCTACAATCAAAAAAGTCATTAAAGGAATAGTTCAGTTGATGGGCCCCACCGACTTTCATAGTATTTTTTTTCCATAGTTTGGTTACCCATATTCTACAAAATATCATCTTTTGTGTTCAGCAGATGAAAGAAATTCATACAGGTTTGGAACAATGTGACGGTGAGTAAATGATGACAGAATTTTTTTTTTTGGGTGAACTATTCCTTTAATGATTGCCAATATTTTGAAGTGGAAAGGCAACACACTATCTCACCTCACATGAGATATGTAATTTGTGCTCTTACCCAGCAAAGCAGTGGGCGGCAGTGAGGACCCAAGAGCTGTCTACCAGCACGCCTCCACACATCAGAGCCCCATCCAGCCGCAGGTTCACCAGCCACGGCCAGCTGCCCAGAGGGGCAGGAGATCCCCCAATGATACGAGGACGAGGCTGTGTCAGGTTTTGTGTGACGGAGAAACGTTGGCCACACACAGCTACGTCAAAGACACATCAAAGATGATTAGAATATAACATAACATTAATTGGTGATATAGTGTCAGTTCAGTTTTTTTAAAATAATTATATTAATTTATTAAAAATATACACTACCAGTCCAAAGAATCATTAAGATTTTTTTTTATGTTTTTGAAAGAAGTCTCTTTTGCACACCAAGGCTGCATTTATTCAATCAAAATACAGCAAAACAATAAAACTATGAAATATTATTATAATTTAAAAGAACTGTTTTCTATTTTAATATTGTCACGGTGTCTGGTTGTGTTTCCCCGGGTGTCCACTAGATGTCCTTCTTTCCCCACAGTGTTAGGCACTAGAACTCCATTCCCCACAAGTCTGTCTGTGTATCGCACCCAGGTGTCTGTTGTTTGTATAACCAGCTGTCTCTCATTATCCCGTTGTCATTCATGTATTTAATGCCCTGTTTGTCTCATGTTCGGTGTGTATCAATGTTATTCGTCACACCGCGTCTGTTGCCCGTGTCTTTCCTGTTTATAGTCTGTTTATTGTTTTTCTTGACTGCCTGGCTGGATTTGACCATTGCCTGCCTTTTTGGATATTGATTCTTGGATTACCCCTAATAAATACTTCGTGCTGCACTTTTGGATCCTGGGCTCTTCATTCCCTGAGCGGTCGTGACAAATATACTTAATATAGTGTATTATATTATTCCTGTGATAGTTAAGCTGAAAATTCAGAAACATTATTATCAAAACAATCTTGCTCAAGAAACAGCTTTCGCTGCTTAATGTTTTTGTTGAATAAATTATAAAAAAATTCAACATTCTTTGATGAATTATTTATTCATTTATGAATCATTTATTTGAAATAGAAATAGAAGTCTTTACTGTCATTTTAGACCAAGTTAATGCATCCTTGCTGAATGAAAGTATTAAATTAGGCTATCACGGTTTCCATAAAAATATTAAGCAGCAAAATTTGTCTGGTAGTGTAGTTTTACATAATCTACACAATAAACGTCTGTTTTTAGGAATAATATTTTGAATGTTCGCAGTATGCTTACATAATACAATGAAACTTTTTAGTATTTCAAAAGACATTTGTCTTTACCCTGTGTCGTGGTCTGTGTGGCCGGCTCCAGATTCTGCATGGTGTTGAGCAGACTGCACTGCAGGACACGAGCACTGCAGCTCTCTCCCATGACTCTGACGCACATGTCTTTGTTCACCTGTGCAGTTGTGCACCGCCGTCTGTAGAAACCACAGGCCTGACTCAGCAGCCAGCCCCTCTCGCCTTCATCCGCTTCCTGCTGAGCGCGAGAGATGACCTCGCAACTCGGCTCCGACTGCATGTCCTCTGGAGATGCTACGGAATTACCAGCACCATCATTATCATCAGCAGCACTTAAAGTCAAAGGGTTCTTGTGATGAAGCATGCTTGAATTCAAGCTTACCACAGGCACCTTTTCGCTGTCCACAGTCCTGAAACAGACAGGGCACACACCCTCTGCAGCCTGCCTCAGCCTTGCCACGGTCCGACACGGCAGCATCTACGGCGGACAGAGCGCGGGACAGAGCGGCCTCCATCACTACTGTTCCTCTGTCAGACAGCGCTAGAAAGATATGTAGGCAAAGGTGAGTTTATGCCTCAAAACAACCAACAAATAAAGCACATCAGTAGAGTATGCGCTAGTGAAAACATTTAAAAGCAGGTTCAAAACAAGAAATATGAGACATTTATCTTCAGCGGAGAAGAAATGTGTGCTAACTTTGAGTCAGAGAAGACACACACTCTTAAAAATAAAGTTTCTTTATTGGCATTGATGGTTCCATGGAACCTTTCCATTCCACAGAAGGTTCTTCATAGTGGAAAAAGGTTGTTTAGATTTTTAAAATGTTCTTCACATGGAACAAAATGGTTATTTTATGAACTGTTCACTGAAAGGTTCTTTGGGGAATCAAAAATGGTTGTTCTGTGGCATTGCTGCAAAATCCCCCTTATGGAAAAGTGGTTTTTAAGAGTGAATCATATTTGGTTCAACAATAAAATGGTCAAATATATGAATACAAAAAAAAGCTATTACAAAATTACAAGGCAGAGAGAAAATGAAACATTTGCACAGAAAACAAGAAGTCTGAAATTGATTTCTTCAGTAAAAATAAATCCATTGGGAATCTCTCAACACATTACTGTGCTGTATTTGATCAGTCATGGTTTTTCCATCAGGACAAGAGAGCAAACTCATGCTCAAAGCAGTGCCGAAGACACCAAACACAAAGTTCAAACACACCGAACATCATTCAGCCGTCCCCTCTTCTCTATATCCCAGAGAGAGAGAGAGACTTCAAAGCTGATTGAGACCTTAATTAACGGCCTGAACTCTGGCCTCTATAGTGACTATGCTAAACTCCTGAACACAGTCTCACTGTGACAACACACAAGATCCTTACCAACAAAAATAATGTTTTACTGACTATGTTGACTTTTATACCGTGAACAAAATATATATACTCCATATCTTCATTAAGAGTAGTAGTTTTATCAATATGACAATCTCAGAGTATGAGACTTGTGGATAAAGATCTGGGATCTTAAATCTCAAAGAAAGGATATAACATTTAAAGCGAAATCAAAAGATAATCATTTTGACATGCAAATCATATTTAGCAGATGCTTTTATTCAAAGGTTAAGAATGCTACAAAACACGTGATTCATCCTAAATAGACAGTGTTACATTTTCTAGTTGGCCAGAAAGTACAATCTAGTACAGAGAAGTAGGCATGACTCTCATTTAGATGGAAGAATCTGTCAGATGCATGAGTGTAAATGTCTTTTGAATATTGCGCATGTCAAAAAGTTTATGCTTAGAGAAACTCAATGTCAAAAGTCAAAGCAAGCTGGAGCTCCGGCATTTCTGCTAACAATATCTAACATTAACATTAAGGCTTTTCATCTTTTGGTTAAGTGTACTTATTTTTTTAGAGAAGTTGCAAACGGCTAACGGTTGTTAGATTGGTTAGATGAGAGTGAGAAACAACAAAAATGTCCGGATATCTAACCTACCTTTGAGCGCGCTCTGTGGCATTCTGTACACCTCTCTCACCGGTGGCGCTCCACCACACCAGCCAATCACCGTCAACAGCAGCAGTGACATCACACCCATGACTTCACTTCACCTGTCCACAGGTGAGTCTCCCAAGAGAAAAGCGTACTTTCTAACAGGCTTAAGAAGTTCCAGTTTTCAAAAGCACAGGCGCATGGACTCAACTCCTTTCGCATCAAGGGTGAGGAGTGTCTGCGCAGTACGAGCGTCTCCCACGTCCTGACTGGCTCAGCTTTCTCCCACACTCCCTGTCGGAGTATCTGTTAGTGACAGAAGCTGATGGAACAATGGAAGCGCATGGAGCAGCCCTGCAGATATATGCAAGATCACTGGACCACTCTCTAAGGGGGTGGGCATCAGGGCCAATGCACTCCCAGTTGAATTCATTAAGACGATGAGAGCAAATCACGAGGAACTTGCCAAGGCTGGAAATGGCTTAGTTCTGTGGTGAGAGAAAAAGAGCGAAAGAGAAAGAGAGCTGGATGGGTAGGGGGCGGGTTGTTTGAATTCATTAACATTAGAGAGAGACAGAGAGGAGGGGGTGAGAGAGTGAGGGAGAGAGACAGAGAGAGGGAGCATCTGTCATTCAGCCAATCTCTGAATGAGAGCATTGTGCTCCTCCCTGAGAGTTCAAAGCCAGCGAATGTGGCGATCACAGGCACGCCGACCTCCTTGATCACTTTCACGCTTTTATGTGCTCCATTAAAATATTGTCAGTTCAGATTATTGCATCTTTCTCAGCTCAGCATAGCCTCATTGCATAAATACATACAACATTAAAAAACAACAGCTCATCATTTGTTTACTCATTACTGATTGAAGATTCGTAGAAAAGTTTGTGTTTTGCTTCCCAATTTGTTGGGCAGTCACAGAAGCTGCTTTCCAAAACTTTTCCGAAAACAATTTCAGTGACATTTCAAAAACCAAAATCAAGTTCAATGTTAAAGCCATATTTGTATTTTTTTTTTTTTATAGTTAATAGACAAAAAATCTAATTTGAGCTCTGTCTAACTGCTATTTTTGTTTCATGGGATTTGCTTGATAACTTTAGTTAATAAAATAATAGAAATAATAATAAATAAAATAAATAATATTTGGAAGAAACCGAATACGTTTGGTTGGGCTGCATCTAAATAAAATAAATGCAAATAAAATAATCATACGTGTTAATTGTACAATAAATTGCTCCTTTATAAAAACTAATAGATGAATCATTACAAATTATTTTTACATTATAAATGTAAACAATCAACAATAGTTCTTAGCAGTGGTTCTCAACCTTTTTGACTCCAAGGCCCACCAATCCAAAGCAATATTCGAAGGCCCCATTACTTTACCAGTATTACATGATTTACTCCAATTCTTTGGGCGAATGGCCAGACTGGTTTAAGCTGGTAAAAAGGCAACAGTATCTCAAATAACCTGGTTGCCTTTCTATCAGCTAGAACCAGTCTGGCCATTCTCCTCTTCCACCGAGGTATGCAGAAAAGCATCTCTGAACGCACAAAATGTCGAACTTTGAATCCGATGTGCTACAGCAGCAGAACACCACACCATGTGCCACTTTAGTCAGCCATGAGTCACCAAAATTGGACAATTGAACATTTGAAAAACATTCTGATGAGTCTCGGTTGTTGCTTTGACATTCAGATTCACTCTAAAAAACAAAGATGGTTCTTTACCTTTCTATGTAGAACCGTATCATCCTGAAGAACCATTTATAGGCTGAACTTGAGTTTAGAGTTCTTTATTCTCGCCGAACTGTCAAAGCCACCTTATTACTGATTTTCCGTAGCTCAGCTATACAACTACAGACTGTCAACACATGTCTCTTGTCTCTACAGGTACATTTTTTCTTTCTTACTTTCTTAAAACGTCTATAAACTTTAACTTTCAAATTGTAACTGGATTCCTACCAATCATGCACTGTTCCCTTTTTAGTTTAACTGAACATGTAAGTGTGACCAGCTCTGTTCAGTTAAGGATAGTCATCTTCTCTTCTCCACTAAGTAAGCAACAGAGATATTGAATTTATGATCATTTTTTTATTACGACTTTATGCATGAACTTACCCAGATACATTAAAGCTATCCCATGACTTTATATCACTTTTTCCTTTTAACATTGTAAAAGGCCACTGGAACTTGGTCCAGCATGATAACACGCCATGTCACAAAGCTCAAATCATCTCAAACTGGTTTCTTGGACATGACAATGAGTACTCAAATGTCCTCCACAGTCACCAGATCTCAATCCAATACAGCAGCTTTGGGATGTGGTGGAACGGGAGATTTGCATCATGGATGTGCAGCTGAAAAATCAATATGGAGCAAAATCTCTGAGGAATGTTTCCAGCACCTTGTTGAAACTATGCCATGAAGAATTAGTACAGTTCTGAAGGCAAAAGGGGGTCCAACCCGGTACTAGCAAAGTAATAAAGTGGCCGGTGAGGGTTTATCCAGATTTTTCAAGAAAGTGAGAATCCTAGCTCTTCAAAGAATGTTCATCTGAATTTTTCTGTCTTATTGCTTTGAAAATATGAGGGATTGACTCTGTTTAATACCACTTTCCAAGGTGCTTATAGTGGATGTATAATGTCAGTTCCCCTATTGTTCTAGCAGAGTAACCACAAGTATAGATTATCATATTAACACTAATAATGCACATTACTGCTACACCAAGTTGAAATTTCAACAGTATATCTTTTTTCATTCTAATCTAATATATAATATAAGCATGAAGAATAATGTTCACACATGAATTGGCACCTCTGAGTGTTCATTGAAAGTCTTTGGGATGTGCTAGAGAAGACTTTACAGACTGCTCTACTTTTGCATCGTCAATACAAGATCTTGACCAAAAATTCATGCACATCTTGATGGAAAAAATTGTTGTGATGATATTTCTATCAAGAGGTAAATTCTACTCCAGCACATTCCAAAGACTTTCAATGAATTTAAGGGCTGAAGAGGTGCCAATTCATGTGTTTTTTCAATTTGTATTTGAGCCATTTTTAATAATAATTTTAAAATGAATGCAATGACATTACAACACATTTAAGTGTGTTAAGTGTGAGATGAGGCAAGTGATGATTAGTGGCCTGATTCGTGAAATAATGGCGCATGACAATTGAATGACTGTTCTCCCCTCAAATAAGGCAGGACATGACAATCAGAACAAAGCTAAACATAAAGGAGCGAATGCACAGACAGATATCCACTTCAATTCATCAGTGCTGTCACATGGTATCAGGTTGGTAACATCTCTTTGATGTGGACTCTTGACAGGCTTTGTAAATAAGTGTGGAGAGATTAGCGAGTCCAACTAAAGGACAAGACAGGAACACTGTGTAACGTACGTGTGCTGAGTCTGCAGTCAGGATGAGAGACCCAAATTGGAGTCATCTTTGAGCCAACTGAGCAACTGAACACAGAGAGGGCAGGTGGAGCGGCAGGCCACTTTCAAAGTGCTTCACACAAGGCCTACACAGTATGCATGTATGTATGTATGTGTGTGTGTGTGTGTGTGTGTGTGTGTGTGTGTGTGTGTGTGTGTGTGTGTGAAAGAGAGTGACCAAGAGAGAAAGAGAATGTATGGATGTATGACAAGAAGAAAACAGGGTGAGCAATATTTAAGAGTTGTGCTGTTGAACAATGTTTTAAAATAAAAAAAGACAAAAAGTAAACAGATAAAAGAACAGAGATTAAAATATCAAAAGGAAAGATGGACTTCCAGAGCAAGAGTCTCCCCATCTCACGTTCTCCTCCTCTTTTGGCACGCAGAATAAAAACAGGAGCCGACAGTGTGTTCCAGGCGTTCTATGTGGCCCCAGCACAATGGTTTTGTCATCCTACTGCCAACTGAAGCACTGAGGGATGGCATGGAAGAAAAAAAAAACAAACAGGCGGCTGGTCTCCATTCATCTTTTGCCCCATTCCCTCCCTTCGCCCTGTCGCTCTCTTTGATGTTCCCTGATTAATCTGCTCTCCGCTCCCTCCAGTTTCTGTTGTCCACTTTGTGGTGCTCCGCCAATCTCCTCCACGAACAAGATGCTGATCACAGCGCTAAAGGCAAAAGAGGGATTCAAGGAAAAGTTCAGGAGAGAGCATGTGAGGATCCAATTCTACAGTGTTCGGTTAGAGAGAAACAGTGTGATCACAAAGACTAAAGATTTCAAAGCAAAGTTCTGAGTTAAGCTTTTCAAGATACATGGCATGCCATTGATTACCACAGAAAATAGTTTAGAATTTTCCCTTAGTGTGTGTAAAACACAAAAGTCATGTCTAAAGTAATGCACTTATATATAGTGGAGGTCAACGCATTAGGTTTACAAACACAAATGTGAAGCTCAAATTTTGTTAACACAGTAATTTTATTTCTAATAGAAAATGTGTATTTGAATTGTAAAGGTCTCTAAACACATTATTTTATCGGTTATAGTATGTGAAAAGCAGATTCTGGATGAAATTTGCTAGTTGTAAACAGTCCTTTATGGATTGTTATGTCCTGTTCTGGTTTCCTTGCCTGTTTCAGTGCAGATGTTTACTGGCTTTACATGGTAGGAGTCAAAATATCGGATTAAAAAAGCACAAAGTTATTGAGACATTTTATCGCAATAGTGTAGTCTTAAAAGGTATAACATTTAAGTTGCAGATTAAAGTGAATTTTAACATTCTGGTACAGTGATTTACCCCAAATATATAAATTTATTCAGCAAGGAAAAATTAAATTAAACAGTTTCTCCTTACCAACTTTCAGTTTGGCACAGCAGTTTGAATTGAAAGATTGCAATTGACTTGATTTGAGACATGCATTTTGAATGTAAAATCAACGTCTGTCAAGCTGGAAGTTGGTAAAGAGAACTGTGTGAAGAGTTTTGAAAAAGTGACAGAAGTATTAAGAAATGTGTCGTGATGATTGTTAAAATGCTGTTCTTTTGAACCTTTTATTCACCAAATAATCCTGAAAACAAACTAAAATTTGAATTTAAATATTAAGAATGATTTCTTAAGGATCAAGCCAGGAGTAATGGCTTCTGAAAATGCAATTGTGCTACCACAGGAATAAATTACATTTTAAAATCTATTAATATAGTAAAAAATAGTAATATCTCACAATGTTACTGTTCAGACTGCATTTTAGATCAAATGAATGCAGCCTTGGTGAGCATTAGAGACTTCAAACTTTTGAGTGGTATATTGCAAGAACATGAGTGTAAACAGATTTTCTTTGTCTTAAAGGGGGGGTGAAATGCTATTTCATGCATACTGAGTTTTTTACACTGTTAAAGAGTTGGATTCCCATGCTAAACATGGACAAAGTTTCAAAAATTAAATTGTACGTTTGAAGGAGTATTTCTGTTTCAAAAATGCTCCTTCCGGTTTGTCACAAGTTTTGGAAAGTTTTTTTCGAGTATGGGCCTGTGTGACGTCAGATGGGGCGGAATTTCCTTATACGGGTCCAAAGGGCACTTCTCCGGGAGGATGCGGGCGCGCGCGCACCCGTAGACCAGAGCGAGAGAGCGAAAGCAGTACGCCCATCAAAGCGCTGTGCTCGGCTTTAGGGAAGTCAATGTCACCAAAGAAGTGTGTTTTTGGTTGCCAGGGCAAGACAACCCTGCACAGATTCCCAAAGAACCCGGCGTTAAGGGAACAGTGGATGGAGTTTGTTTTTCCAGAGCATCAACGGAGGTTGTGCAAGACTGTTTGTTCCCTGCATTTCGACGATGATTGTTTTATAAACAAAGCCCAGATCGACGGATTTGCAGATCGTCTTATGCTTAAGGATCGAGCAGTCACAATGATAAAGGTTCGCGGTCGTGCATTGGAACTGCAGGCGGTGAGTAAAACTGCTTCAAATGTCTCTGTGTGTTGTTAGCTCGGCGCGTTAGCACAGCTTTAGCTCCGCCCACACGGCCCGCCCCCAGCCGCTCGTTTTTTTCCGGAAAGACTCGGTACAGACTATCTTACTTTTATAAATATAATAAAACTAAAGACTTTTTGGAGATATAAAGGATGCAATACTACTCTATAGGTACTCAAGATTAACAGGAGATTGAGTGAAAAGGAGCATTTCACCCCCCCTTTAACAAACTGAGGGACAAACTGAAGTTGTTTCCTGTGGTAACTGACAGCATGTAAAAGATTTACTTGCATGTAACCCAGAACATTTCTTTGAAAGAAATCATCTGTGGGACAATCTTCTGCTGTTGTCACAACACTGTCCTTATGCAATTAAGCTCTAGTTGGGGTGTGAGTTGAATCTTTCACAGACTGGTACTCATTCTCTCATTCTGCTGTAAGGATGAGCTTCGCGTGTCGTTGGTTGAGCCATGGATCAGTGAAACCACTCATGTCGTCACAGCCTTGGGGTCTGACGCACAATTGGAGCCAATGAGAGGGCAACTTGAGTTTGTGTGTGTGTGAGAAGTTGTCGGCCTTTTCAATAATACAGGGGGCAATACAGGGAGGTTACATAAAGACATGGTGCACACACACACACACACACACAAAATACACCCAAACAATCCCTTCACAGTCCTGAACAACCGTAATGTTGAATAACACACAGGTATTGTGTACTACTTATGAAACCATTTGTCTCTATTGTCTGGTGCAGAGAACAATTGAAAAGTGGGTCAGTGGGCTGAAAAAAAATCAGCTCCTAACATTTCAGTTTGAGCATTTTTTTTTCCCAGAGAGTGTTTTCTGCGTGACATGCACGACCCCATTAGCTCACTTACCAAGCTCTTTCAGAACACAACCTCAGTGAGGAAGACATCTGTCTGTATTAGTTGATTTTCCCACTAAGGTTATAATGTTAGTCAAGTTGTTTTGTGCAAAAAAACAAAACAAAACAAAAAAAATAATAAAAATTCACAATAATCTTTAAGGATGCTCACACATGTGGTTCAGTTTTCTTGGTTCTTTTGGTCCGGACCAAAAAAGAAAATTCAAAATTTAGTCCTGATTCGTTTAGCATTCACACAGTGATTTTTAACACCGAACCTAAAGACACAAAACAAAGAAACCCTGATTTTATGACATATATTTTGCGACGGAAAACAATGCTGTGTGCTGGGCTAAATGCGCTCGCTGCATATGCGTACATATGATGGTACATGATGGAGCTGAGAACTCGTGAAGCATCGCAACTATGACGAGAAACAACAGGTATGCTAGAGCCATTCTGTCCTTTTTAGGGCTGCGTCTTGTGACATAATTTCCTGTTTTTGGTTTGTTTACAAGTCTTTGGTCCGTGTTGTGTTCATGTTTCATTCTAATCACACCAGAGTTCGGATGGCAGCATTCACACTCAAATGAACCGCACTGAGGGCGTTTTCACACTGGCAGTTTAGTTTGGAACGGGGCACGGTTTGCATGAAAAATTGCTAATGTGAAAGCTGTCATGTGGACCTGGGAGTGCATCGAGCTAAACTAAAGACTACCTGGAGGAGGTGGTCTAAGGCTACATTCAGACTGTCAGTCCAAATCCGATATTTGTGCATATCCGCTTGAAATCCGATCCGATTTAGCTAGTGTGAACAGCAAAAAAAAAATCACATGAAATTCTATTTTTACAAATATGTTTATTATCCTTTTCAAAACGCAATTCTGGAAATCTGTTTTTATTTAGCCTCATAAATTTAGTTTCAAACACAGTTTCTGAATGTTATTTACATATAAAACACCATTAGTTACGTGAGGCAAAATAAGTTAGAATGAAGGATAAACTGAAATTGACGCCATTTCAACAACTTCTGCTCACGTATTTGAAGGCTGCTATTGGATCATTGAGGGTAAACGTCATATTGTGCGACTGTGAATTATTTTACGGAGTGCTTACGACCTACTAGCTACGTTTGGCCTTAAGAACAAATGGTGCTACGGATTAAAAGCACAGATTTAGTTACAAACTAGCTAGTAGTTACTAAGCCTCTATAGTGTGGACTTTACGTTCCAATTTAAGAAAGGAGTTACGAACGGCTGGTGGAACCCTACCCAGGGTTCGATAGAATCAAGTTGAGTGTGAAACCGCACCAACGGGGGGCACCGGGAACATTCATGCTCGGGCTCGGACTCGAACTGCAAAAAAACACCAGGGTTTGTTTTAATCAAACCAAAGCTGCAAAGTGTGAACACACCTTAAGTCTCTTAAACCTTTTTGTGCCTTTGAGACTTAATTCAAGACAGTTTGGTGTTAGGTCTATTATATCTAATATGTTGGGTTTGCATTGAAGGTGGTCAAAGCGGCCCGGAAACGCCTATTCTTCTTGAGGAGACTGAAGAAGTTTGGCATGGACCCAGTCATCCTCACTAACTTCTATAGATGTACAATTGAGAACACACTGACTGGCTGTATCACAGTGTGGTATGGGAGCTGCATTGACAGGGACCGAAAAATCCTACGCAGTGTGGTTAGGTCTGCAGAGTTCATCATCAGCAGGAAGCTCCCAGCCCTACAGGACATCTACCACACACGATGCCTCAAGAAAGCGGGCAGGATTCTAAGAGACTGTTACCATCCATCTTTCAGTCTTTTTATCCTGCTGCCTTCAGGTAGGCGATACCGAAGCATCCGGGCCCACACACAAAGACTGGATAACAGCTTTTCCCCAAGGGCCATCAGGCTCCTAAATGGACAATGACCATCTCTCTTCACTTTTTCTTTAGTCATTTATACACTCACTGTAAAAAATTTCTAACCCTCCCAAATCAAAAATTTCAAGTGACCGAAAACATCAAAATTTTTCAATTGGCCCAAGTGAAAATCTGTCAATTTAATTTTATAATTTACAGAATTTCACTTGGGCCAATTGAAACATTTAGATGTTATCGGTCACTTGACATTTTTGATTTGGGAGGGTTAGAATTTTTTTACAGTGTCACTTTAGTTAACTGTTTGCACCTAGTATATGTTATGTAATGTCAGGTTACTATGCAGTGTCTTGTCATAAGAATTTCAGTGCCAGTTTAACCTTGTGTTGTTCTGTGCATCTGACAATAAAAGACTTGAACTTGAACTTTTTTTCCATTTATCAGTAAATAATAATGTAAAGTTGATAAATTTGTGCTAAAATGCCAAAGTTGTATGGTCAGGCTGAAGCGATGATGTTACAACAATTTAAGCAAGTGTTTCCTAAAAATGGTACAGAGTGGCCTTATGCTACCGCACAGGACGAATCACATCAAACAAGAGTAACTGTTGACGCAAGAGGAAGATGTCTGAAAGGAATGTCCAGGTACTATCCCGGATTGTATCCAGAAAACATAAAACCGCAGCTGCCCCACTCACTGCAGAATTAAATGCGCACCTCGACTCTCCTGTTTCCACCAAAACTGTTCGTCGGGAGCTCCACGAAGTCAATATTCATGGTCGGGCTGCTATAGCCAAACCTATCGTCACTCGTGCTAATGCCAAATGTCAGTTTCATTGGTGCCAACAGTGCAAATCTTGGGCTTTGATACATTTATTGTGCTCTGATGAGTCCACCTTCACGGTCTTTCCCTCATCTGTGGGAGTTACGGTGTGGAGAAGCCCCAAAGAGGCTTATCACCCACACTGTTACTGCCCAGAGTGAAGCACGGGGTAGATCAGTGCTGCAATATCATGGCATCCCTTACTGTGCTTGATGAGCACAGGACTATGGGCAAAGGACTACCGAACAATTTTGGAGGATCATGTGCACCTAATGGTTCAAACATTGTACCCTGAAGGGGGTGCTGTGTATCAGAATGATAATGCACCAATACACACAGCAAGACTTGTGACAGAACGGTTTGATGAACATGAAAGTGAAGTTGAACATCTCCCATGGCCTGCACACTCACCAGATCTAAATATTTTAAAACCACTGAAGGGGCAAGTCAGAAAACTTATCATCCACCAGCATCACATAGTGACCAGTCCACTGTTCTCGAAGAGGAATTGCTTAAAATCCCTCTGGCCACTGTGGAGGACTTGTATCTGTCATTCCCAAAAGTCAACACCAATTGTTGCTGTATTGCCCGCAAAGGTAGGCCCTACCTACTAGGCTACATTTATTACCAAAATGATTGTGGTCCTAAACCAAGTGTTCCAGTTTCATTGTCCAACCCTTGTAACTCATTTTTTTTTTTTTTTTTTCAATTTCAAATGGCCATTGATATGTTTTTCTGAGCTTGACAGAGAATATTTGAAATGCTGACAGTGACAACACGAACAAATTGGTAGGATATGCAAAGGAGAAAAAAGAGTAAACATCACACAACCTATGAGAAAGCAGAGTATTACCTTTATAATCATGATAGGTGGCATAGGCAAAACGCTGACAATCCATATGTGGGACCATCCGCCATCGCCAACTTTGAAGGGGATTAGGGAGAGTTCTTTGGGCTCAGAGGTTAGGATATGTCAATAGCGCCCTCTACCGGACTATGACGATATATTGCCAAACCATAAGTTTGATTTGATTTCGTATAGGCTAATCTGATTTTACATTCTAGCAGAGTAACATGTAAACTCTAGGAACATCCTATTTCTAAAAAAAATTAGGTTTACACCTGATTTCACTTTCTCGAATCAATAAATCAGGCCATCAACACATTCCCTTTGAACAGCACCAAAATGGCAAGTGGGAAGTGAAACTGTAAAAACATAGGCTACTCTTTAAAGTAAATGCTACTACAATGTTAGTCCTGATCGAATTCAATATTTTAGACCACGTTTGAGGGAATAAAAGGCTTAATTTCGTGACTTTAACGTTACATGATCCTCTATGAGCGCACGCGCGCTGTAATACCAGTTTCCTCAGAGACCGTTAGGTTAGTGAGGGTGGGAAGTCGAGAGCTCGCGATTTATTTAGCCAAACCATGATTTAAATGAATGTGGTGTTATATTATTGTTTAATATTTGTGTGAAAGATTTTCAGAAAGGTAAATTGTTTATATTATTTATCACTCACTGATGTTACACAGCCCTTATAAGATGTTATAAATAGCTACCATTAGCTGTTATGAAAGAAACGTCAGAAAGACGTCAAAAGAAAAATAGGTCGGAGCAGTTTATGTTGCTAGGCAATCCAGAAAGTTCAGTTCATGCTTATCAGTTCGGACCATAGACTGTAAAAACTCGCCAAATTACACATACAAATATACACAAATATCTACAACAGATTAACGTTAGGCCTAACGTTAGCTATCTCCAGGGTAACGTTAATTAGCCTACATTTTGTGATTCAACAGTGTAAAGTAATCTTCTTTCCAACTGAAGATATTTGAGTAACTTAAGGATACACATCGAGGTAGAGGTGAGAAAACATTCTCGTGATTCATTCAAATATATTTTGTTTTCTCTTATGAATTTGTATTATAGCCTACCATAAGTGTATTTTTCTTCTTCTTGTTGTACACTATAATATATTGGTCAGCTGTTGTAAATATGAGTTTCTTCAAAATTACTTAAGCTATTAAGTCTTGTTTTCTGAAAAATCGATCAAAATTAAGTGACTTAATGCTTAAAACAAGAAAAAATATCTGCCAGTTGGTTAGAATAATAAACCTCATTTAAAGGGAAAACAAGTTTATTTTTCTTACCCATTAGCAGATTTTTTTTTTCTTGTTTTTTTTTTTGTCACTCAATTGTGATAGGTAGACAAAATACAAGACTTCTTGTGTAATTTTGCTTCTCGAGTAACGTTTGGCTAAATGATTTAAGATTTTTTTTACGTATATCTCCACAGGGCATTTATGCTATATGGAAAAACTACACTCTTGAAATCATTGTTGTATCAGCCTTATTTTGTGTGTTTGATCCCGTGTGTATCATTCTTATTTGTAAAAGTTTATTTTCATTTTAATGAAATGCTGTTAAAAGCTAAATTCATTGATCTGAAATATTTCCTTAACCTGTTTACTACATATGATATGAGTTATAAGAATCAATCTTACATTTACACAGGCTAATGGGAGACAGTTTTTTAGAGCGTGTGCAAGACTACAGTGCCACCTGTGTTCAGGAGGAATGGGCAGAGCGGGCACCCCTGGCACGCCCAATATCTGCAAAAGGAAGACGACGGGCATTACCACAAGACTCAAACCAGAGGAGTATCACAGACTGGCACAGAACACTGAACAAGCATGAAACAGCCTTCTCACCAAAGACTAAAATATCTTTGGAATATCGTCAAGAGACCTTGAATAGAGTGTCTGCTCAAGTTGATCAAATGATTAGGACTCAGGCAATGAGGGTCAAATCATCAAGAGGTCACAGAAAACATTTGTTTAAAAGCCTGCAAAATTCTGAAAAATCCTGCAGCAGTTTAGAAGTGTCAATGAGAAAACTTCCCAGATGTCCAGTAGAAACAATCCAGCCAGACCTAAAAAATCTAAGGGACACCCCAAGACGTAAAGATGTAAACTATATTCAAAGTTCACCCAGCAGCCTGACAGGTCAGGCCACCTTTATGACTGAAAAGGGGCAAACTTATTTTCCACCTTCTTCATCAGAGATTACAGAGTCTCTAGCTCCTCTTCATGAAGCCCCTCACACGCTTAACAGATACAAACCTCTGCCTTCTATCAAACCACAACCTCCTCTAGACAAAAACACTAATTCTTCTGTGTAATAAAAACTCCAGTAAAACTCTCCAATAAAATTGTCAGCATTCTACAAGCTTGATGACAAAGTTGTTTACTGCTATTGCAACTTACAGGACTACTAATCTTATGGAGCTCAGTCTCTCTTTCAGTTCAGAGTATGAGACAGTGGTTTAAAGTTTGACTCCAGGGGGCCCTAAAGACAATTTTGTGCTGTTTGTATTGTGGCCTAAATTAAATTGCTCAACTTGATTAATACATTGCATAGTTGATATTTCAAACCTATTAAATGCATTCACACTATATATATATATATATATATAAACAGATTTTTTTTCATTATCCTGTCTGTGCGTCATCATGTCTGACCTGTCATCCACAATAGATGTTTTATTTTATTGAAATAATAAAAATGTACTTTATGTGCATGGTAAAAATAAGTTTTATATTGCTGAAGCATTGATAATTGAAATAGTAATTCTCAAAACTAGCACGGCAAAATGTGTCACAAAATATAATAGAACTGTCCATGGTGCTGAACATTCGAACTAACCTTAGGTTATTTTAAATTATTAAATATAATATTCTGGTTTTGGATGCCTCGTGCCTGGTCTTAGTGTGAGTCAAGACCAGTCATTCTGATGTCAATGTTTTAACATGGCTATTAACAGATTTAAGTTTTTCTTTTCTTTTGTTATTTCTTTTTTCTTTTCTTTTTCTTTTTTTACGAGCTCTCATGTCTCCCTCTGGTGGATCTTTTAAGTTCAAACCAAATAAGCAACGTAATTTCACTTTATAGAGCCTGATCAATAAATGTGTCAAATCAAAGTTTATTATTTAAATGCACAACAATTCAGCATGCAGCAGTATTTGCTGATGCAGTAAAATATGCTTATTCAAGCTGCAAATACAGATAAAGAACAATTAAAATAAAAACAAGACGGGCTATTTGCACTTAGTGTAAAGGGACACTCCGAGCTAGATAATTATGTGGCCATTTAACAATGAATCCGAATATAGGCTTTAGAGTAGCCTACATAATTTTTAATATTTTATGTGTTATGAACAGTTTGAAGTGCAGGCTGTTTGGACGTATACTTGTGAATTTGTCTGAAACCTTAGTTTACTGTGGTATTGTCCTAGTAAAAAAAAAATGACATTAGTCGTTGTGAGTTGTGATCTCATTTTCAGCCGATACACTGATAAGATAAAAAGTTTGGAGTGTCAGAGGCCCATAGTGTACACCCTGCAAGCAGAACTGTTCATTTCACACGACGCAAAGCTCGGTATAAACGACAAATGTAAATCATAGAGACCTGTTTGATGCATTAGTCCTTGTTTCCCTGCGCGTGCGTGAGCGCGAGCTGTAGTGAAGTGTGCTCGCGCTCGAGTCCCTCCGCCCAGAGCGTGATGGAGAGATGGAGAGAGACCTGTAACACGTCACCGTCCGAATCACAGCAAACCGGGAAAAAATCTGGGAGCAGCTCATCAAGTAAGTCAAAACTCGACGTGTACCCAAAGTGCATAATTTTATCCTTTTCAAAACATACCAAAACAGTTCAGTCGCTGTAATTTGTATTATTTGTTATTAATCATACGGACTCTGGTGTTATGAAATTAACTCGCTCAAATGATAAGTGCATGTCTATAATAGTTTTTTAATACATTTGTGTAAACTTTACTTTTGTCGTCAAAATTTGAAATGTTTTGTTACCGATATGATTATCAGTATTTTAATATTGGCTAAGCATATTCTGAATGATTCAGTGGTCTATTCCCTCAGATGATACAAACGTGAAAATTCATTTTATCAACTTCCTCTAATCTTTTAATTCATTGTTTTATTTTATATAATTTAATTGTATGTCCCATTCCTTATTTCTGTATTGGTAAAGCTCTAAAGCTTGAATCACCTTTTTTTCTGTACAAATTTCACTTAATCTCATTAAAAAATACTAGAATGTGCAACTCTGTTTTCTAAAATACAATTTAGTTGCAAGATATGTTTAGCTACAACTCAAAGTTAGCAAGACAAAAGAGTATCTTGAATTCTAATAAGAGCAATTTACTCTCAATCTAATGTGATTTTTATGCATCTTTCCTTAATTTATTCTATTTTTAAATTGCAAATTTGAACAGTTGTCCAGGTTTACTTTTGTTGCATCAACAGACTGTTATGTATGTATATAGAGTATATGTTCAGTGGGGTTCAGATATTATATGTGAACTACTTCTATTCTATCTAGTTTTCTGATTATATTTTCTCTGTCATCTTATAAATGCATTATCTCCTTACAGAGAGTTAAATTGCTCTAATTTAAACTTTGTCAACTTTGAACTTTGTTTCTTGTGTAGTTAGAAAAAAAAAAAACTCTGACTCCATCAGGTCCATGTAACTATAAAATAGTACAGCATTGTGCAGTTAGTTAGATGATCACTATAAAACTTCTCAGTTCATGAAAATCAAATCTTCCCACCTTCATTTGCTCTGTTGCCTTTGACTTTTGCATCCACCTATGGTTTACTCAGCAATACATCTTGCATATTAAGGTTCTCTCCGTAATTTTCATTGTGGTGGCATTGTTCCATGTGCTTGATAACTGTATAAGACACTGTAAATCACGTTTAAAAAAAAAAAAAAAGAACTATACAAATAAATTATCTAAATGCTTTTAGAAATATTGTTGTGTGCAACAATGTTGTCAAAAAATACAACGTATTTAGTTGCAAGACATTAAAGTCAGCAAGTCAAAAGTGAATCTTCAATGTTAATAAGAGCAATTTACGCGCAAACACTCACTATTGTGATGATTGTATTCGTGTGCGCTTGACATTTAATCACGGCACAGTAAATCCCAGTAAGTGGACCAGTGTCCAGATGGCAGGTGTTTTCAAGGAGCACCTGTGAGACACTGAACAAACACCACTATGTGGATTCTACATCCTCAATATTTATCTCCCCCTTTAGATTGATCATTGGGCAGAACATGATAATAGTAATTAGACTGAATTAGACATCTGTCAGGTAGGTGTCATCGGGGGAATGGTTTTGATTTTTGAAAGATTTCAGATCCTCTGTCTCCTTATTGACCAAACTCCATCTAAACATTAGCATCTGTACCTGTGCAGAGACAGCAGGCTGTTGACTCGAGCATTACGTTTGTATGCATGTGCAGGAACACTATTGACCAGTCTGTTAATGTTTGACACGTACATTCCCACTGTGACAGGATGAGAGGCGTCCGGTTGCCAGGCATCATGTGGGATGGACATAGCCAGTAATGTGAAGGAGAGCTTGTGTCTGCTCTTAAAATGTTTCATGGTTGCTGAAGCAAATAATCCAATGGAAATTCGCTGCTACTACCTCTGATATGTTGTGTAGAAATAGTCTCTATTTACCACCCATTACATCCACTGTGTTTGAAATAGTGGAAACACTGGTGGTTTTGCTGTAAACAGAGTTATCTGAATTAACAATCATTTATACGGAATACTTTTATAGTTTTTGTTATTTTTTAAATAAATAATTATACTTTTGATCGAATTAGATTAAATGATCATTTTATTAAATTATTATTTGTTTTTACATTTTCTGTTTTCATTTGAAAATTTTAGTTATTTAGTTGTTTTTGTCATTTTTATTAGCTTATAGTTTTTTTTAAATATGCCTATACATTTTAATTAAGTTTTAGGTTTTAGTTTATTTAGTTTTATTAATTTTAGTACTTTAACCTTTACTAAACAAAAGTGAGAAAATAATTTTATGTCTTTTATACTTATTTTATTTCAGTTAATATTTATTGTATTTCAGGTAATGAAAATGTAAAAGGTATTGGTCATTTTCTGCCAGGACAGTATCTGTTAAGTTCAAAACACAACAAAATAGGGGTAAAGACCGATGGAAAATTCCATATCCATAATTCCATGTTCTTTTAAAAAAAGTACATTGGGCCCTATTTTTATGGACCTTTCTTTTCTATGGCAGGTAGTAATGAGTGGCTTCACTGTAATACTGTAATGGGTTACATTTTATTTTACAGTACTTGCATGTAAATACAGGGGTTAAGGTTAAGTTAAGGTGTAGGTTCAGGGTTAGTACCTAGTTATTACCCAGTTATTGTAATTACTGTAATAAGTACATAGTATGTACATGGGGAACAGGACTGTAAAATAAAGTGCTACGCTGTCGTGAATACCCAAAGTCAACATTTTAATTAAATGAAGTGTATTAATTATCATGTTTAATATTCTTAAGGGATCTTGTTGCTGGCATCCACTTAACAAGCATAATTAACTTAAGCTGATAATGTTCTCTTGAGGAAAATGCCAGGATTGAAAAACCGAACCACATGGGCACCACTTTTGCTGAAGACATCCCACATCACTTCCTGTGCCAACGGCTGCTCTCTGGGCATTACTGCTCATCTGACATATGTGAATACTGACCCTGAACCTGTGGAGGGTAAGAGATCATGCACACATACACTCTTGTACAAAACTTGTACCTTCAGGGGTACAACAGCATGTCACTGGGGCAGTGACATTACCCATACAAGTTCATAGCAGCACCTCAAGGGAACATTACAGCACCTTTTAGGGGTTTATAAGGTACAAAGTTGCCCTTTTAAAGGTACTGCCCCAGTGAAATGTTGTTGTATCCCTGAAGGTACAATTGTAGTTGGCCTTGACAGTGTACTACAGAACAGTTCAGACACACTGAATATGTAAAAGGTAAGAAAACAAAGACTTAAATAAAACAATGTCCTCGTCACCTGCTCAGGTGTGTTTGTGTATCCTCTGGGGGAGAAGGAGGTGGTGGTGGGTTTTGAGGCAGTGGTGTCTGGCAGGCTGGTCAGTGTGGAGCTCCAGAGCCGAGCGGACTGCTGTTTGGACTGCTGCCCAGGATCAGCGCTGCACACACAGTGTGGTCACAGCAAGGAGTGGGGATGCTGTGGAGGAACAGGTCTGGAGATGCAGTGCTCCAACGGTGAGCCTTTTAAAGCCAGTTCACACCAAGTACGATAACTAAATATAACTATAACAACAACTACATGAGCGTCCACACCAACTGACGATAACGTTGTGTATTATGCTTATGTCTTCAGCCGCTTTAAATGCTTGAGCTTTTTAACGCCCGGTAGATTCTGATTGGCTGTCAATGTTTTTATCCTTCATCATCTGGAAAAAAATCATTCTGATTCTGAAAAACTCTCAGAAAAAGAGTTATTGTAGAATTATAACAATAATTAAAACTTTATTAAGGTGTAATAAAGTGTTTAACCCACACATTGTTGTTTACATTCACTGCAAGCTGTTAACTTAAAATTCTTATTTAATCTTGACATACTGTATGTCATTAGGATTCCAACTTCAATATTGAACCATTGTTTACAATAAAATAATTGTAATAATAATCATCTCTCTAGGATTTTCAGGTGAGGAAGAAATTTGGACTTGCATGTGCACTTCAGCTGACACACTCATTTCCAGCAAGGAATCTGCAAGCTTACACACGAACACACACACACACACACGTTGGGTTTTCATGATTTATGGGGACTTTCTATTGACAACATTATTTTTTTTATACTGTACAAACTATATATTCTATCCCCTTACCCTAAACCTAAACATAACCCTCACAGAAAACCTGCATTTTTACATTATCAAAAAACATAATTCTGAATGATTTAAGAAGCTGTTTTACTCATTGGGACCAAAAAATGTTCCCACAAGGTCAAAAATTTCTGGTATTGCCATTCTTATGGGACATTTTGTCCCCATAATGTAAGGTTAACCAGAGCCACACACATTTGCATATTACATTAACAACATTAACATATTGGTCCATTTCATTATGAAAACTGCCTCATTATGGAAGTTATTGAAAGGTTATATATGACAAGACTTGCCATTGCCACTGATCTTTATTGCTGTTCTCCTGAAATACTGATTCCAGATAAAGAAAAAGCTGTATTTTCTTTCTATTGTCACAATTCACAAGCATACACTAAAGAAGTGTATATGGTGTTCTCATAAATCTTGCGTTCTCTCTTTATAGTGCTTTGTACTTGTACAGTCTGAAGTGTGAGGGCAGCATTCATTATTGCTTAGAGCTCTGTTGGCTCTGTGCCTGCACTTGGATGGTCCTTATATCAATACACAGATATTTCAATTTTCAATTCTGAATATTGAACATTATTATTTTGTGTTTTGAAACGTTTTGGATTAAATCCTGACATTCCAACAACAGTTTTATTTTTCAGGTCTTTGAAAGATTGTTGCACTTTTTTTTTTCATTTCAGGTCATCTGTTGCTGGATGAGGACCTGGAGAGGAGCACTTTTATTGTGAGCACAGGACAGATTGGACCGCTAGATATTGTGTCTGTTGTCATCAGTACCACCCTTGAACTTCCTACACTTGAAAATGGTGCAATCCGCCTGGTCTATCCCTCAGTGCTCACACCTATAGTCAGAACACGAATCCAACCAGGAAAAAGTGAAAATGGGGGGAAATCAGAGGAGAACAGGTAAACCTCTTTAATTCTTCTTTATTGCTAGTACTATTAATAATTGCAGTGGTCCTAAAAGGTATAGCCACACTTAAAGGGTTAGTTCACCCAAAAATAAAAATTATGTCATTAAATTACTCACCCTCATGTCATTCCAAGCCCATAAGACTTTCAATCATCTTCGAAACATAAATGAAGATCTTTTTAATGAAATCTAAGAGATTTTTGTCCCTCCATTGACAGTCAAAGTTACCACTTTAACATCAAAAAGTTCTCAAAGAAATGTAAAACTAATCCATATGAATTGAACAGTTATTTTCATATTTTCTGAAAAAAGCACAATTGCTTTATATTATGAAAATATTTAATTTAGGCTTTTAGTCACATGAAAGTCTTACAGGTTTGGAATAACATGAGGGTGAGTTAAAGGGTTAGTTCAGCTAAAAATTTAAATGATCCCATAATTTACTCGTCCTTAAGCCATCCTAGGTGTATACGACTTTCTGCTTTCAGCCAAACACAGAGTTATATTAAAACATATCCTGGCTCTTCCAAGATTTAATGGGAGTGAATGGTACCTTCTTTTTTGAAGCCCAAAAAAGCACATTCATCCATCATAAAAGTAAACCACACAGCTCCAATAAAGGCCTTCTGAAGCAAAGCGATGCGGTTTTGTTAGAAAAATATCCATAATTATAACTTTATAAACTGTAATCACTAGTGTCCGGTAACGTCGATATAGCTTATTTCCATTACATTTTAAGGCCACTGTAAATTCAAATTCATAAAACATATGTAAAACATACCCTACCATTCAAAAGTTTGGGGTCAGTAAAAATGATTTTGAAAGAAGCTGCATTTATTTGATTAAAACACAAGTCAAACAGAAATATTGTGGAAATATTATTACTATCTAAAATAACTGTTTTCTATTTTTATGTATTTTAAAAATGTGTTTTATTCCTGTGTTGTCAAAGCTGAATTTTCAGCATCATTACTCCAGACTTCAGTGTCAAACGATCCTTCAGAAATCATTCAAATATGCTGATCTGGTGCTCAAAAAACATTTTGTATTATTATATTATTATCAATGCATTGTAAAGGGTATTTTTGATAAAACACCCTTACGTTTTGCTTTATAATTTACACCACCTGAATAACAGATTGTGAGTTTGCCCTCCCAAGAATCCTATTTAACGTCTCTCCTTCAGCCCGACTACGTGCTTTGGCAATGTGTCTGGAAAGCAGGAGAGGATGCTGGGAGTCAGGCAGCAGTGCACACATGCTCTGCTCACCAGCTCTGCCACCAACCTCTCGCCTTATCAGCTCAGCTTCCAGCTGCTGGTTCGAGGAGCCTGTCTGCTGGCCGGTAACATTTATATCTTTCTGTCCAATCTATAAAACATAAGTCACTACAGCAAGAGCTTAAATGTAAAAGCAGGAAAGAACTGTGATATCTGGAGGAGGAGACAAAAAGCGGGCTTGTCTCTTACCTGTCTTTGTCCATCACAGAAGGACGGGAGCCCCCTTTTAAGAGCATTGTACATTCATGCAGGTCGAGTTTGTGTTCTGATATAATCCAGTTAGCGTAAAACTTGGCATGGACATCAGTGATTATGATAAACATCAGTGAGCCTGCCAGAAGGAGCCAAAGCGTGTGTGTGTGTGTGTGTGTGTGTGTGTGTGAGTGTTTGGCTCAGGCTCCAGGCCACTAGAACAGAGGAAAGAGATTGAGGCAGGGTGATATAGAGTCCTAAATCACAGTGGTGACACTGTTCTGACCCAGAGGAAAGTGGCCACTCTGTTTCAGCCGTCTTGACTTTAATGGACATTGAGCTGGACACTCCAAAGAAATAAGTTTTTGAAAACTGAACCATGGTAATATACATTTTTATATGATATAAATATAAAATATATAATACCAACAATATAAATTTACCATGTTAATACAATATTTGTTTGTACATGTAACAGATTATTATACTTTTTTTAGACATGTACCTTGGTAATATAGTTTTAATTTTACATTTGGTAATATCATGAAGTGTACTGTATATATACTGTAGTATATGAAAATGGCACTCGTTCAGTTCAAAATTTGGGGTCGGTAAATTTTTTTTATGTTTCTGAAAGAAGCCTCTAATGCTCACCAAGGCTGCTATTATTTGATCAATAATATAGTAAAACAGCAATATTGTGAAATATTATTACAATTTAAAATAACCATTTCCTATTTTTATATATTTTCAAGGTAATTAATTCCTGTAATTCTTGTAATTTTCAGCATCATTACTCCAGTCTTCAGTGTCACATGATCCTTCAGAAATCATTCAAATATGATGATTTGGTGCTTAAGAAACATGTATTAGTATTATTTTATCAATGCTGAAAAAAACAGCTGTGCTGTTTAATATTTTTGTAGAAACCATGATTTATTTTTTCAGGATACTCTGATGAATAGAAGTTCAAAAGAACAGAATTTATTTGAAATCTTTTGTAACATTACTTTGCTAAAGTACTCTTTTATTCTTTTATCTTACTGTCCCTAAACTTTTGAATGGCTATAAGATTTTTAAAGAAAGAATCCAAAATAATATCCATTTTAAAAATCAATCCCCATTTCAAATCAGGTTTATTAGCAAAATTTACAGACATTCAGCTGTTTGCAATGAACGAATAAAAAAGTGGTTTCCCCAAATTCAACTGAAAATGAAACTTTTAATGACTTCTGCGGTCTCAAAACTATTCAACCCCTTCATGGCAAGCATCTTTAGTACTTAGTTGAACACACTTTTGCTGTTATGCAAACGAGATGTATAGCCAGACACCAGCTTCTGGCAGTGTTTCTGAGGAATCTTAGCCCATTCTTCATGAGCAATGGCCTCCAGTTCAGTATTATTCTTGGGTTTGCGCGCTGCAACCGCCTTCTTCAAATCCCATAGTGATTTTCTATGGAGTTCAAGTCAGGTGACTTATGGCTACTGTAGAATCTTCCAGGACTTCTTCTGTAACCAAGCCTTGGTGGAATTTGAGGTGTGCTCGGGATCATTGTCCTGTTGGAAGTTCCAATGAAGCACAAACTTCAGCTTCCTCGCTGACAGCATGACGTTTTCTCCTAGGATTTCCTGATACTTCAATAAATCCATCTTGCCTTCCATACGCGGCAGGTTTCCAGTGCCAGAGGATGTAAAGCAGCCGCAGAGCATCACCGAGTCCCATCATGCTTAACTGTAGACAGAGTGTTCTTTTCAGCATATGCTTCATTCTTCTTCCTCCAGACATAACGCTGATCCATAGGGACAAAAAGTTCCAGTTTTGTTTTCATCGCTCCACACAGAACAGAATCCCAAAATTTCTGTGGCTTATTTATATGATTTTGAGCAAATTGGAGCCGACTTTTTTATGCTTTTGGGTTAGTAGTAATGTACGTCTTAGAGTTTTGGCATGTTGCCACCAAGACTTGCTGCAGGTCTTTTGCAGTCATTCGAGGGTTTTTCTGAACCTGCCTTCTCATCTTGTTGCAGCTGCTGATAGGTTCCTTTTTCTGCCCGTCCAGGTAGTGTAACCACTGTTCTTTTCATTTTGAACTTGCAAACTATACTTCCAACGGTGTGTCAGAGAACATTTTGTTCCTTCACTATTTTTTTGTATCCTGTTCCTTGTTTGTTAAGGGCGATATCTTCTCTTAACTTTTTGGACCATTTTTTTGACTTGCCATGTTTCTAAAATGCAGTCAAACGTGACACTCAACAAACCTAGCCAGTTCAGATATTTCATGTGTTCTAGCTCAAGCACACCTGGTGCAACTAATGAAGCCCTTGATTAGTTGCATCAGGTGTGCTTGAGACAACACCTGTTTTGCAGATTTGTGTTGTTGTGAGGGATCTATTCAGGGGATTGAATCATTTTGAGACCGCAGAAGTCATTAAAAGTTGCATTTTCAGTCGAATATGGGGAAAACACTTGACATTTATTGTGCTGAGCTATTTCAATTACTTTTGTTTGATTTGTTTATTGCAAACATCTGAATGTCTGTAAATGTTGCCAATAAACCACTTTTTCAAGATTTGCAATGGGGGTTGAATAATTTTGATTACAACTGTACTTGGTTAAACTGATTATAAAGCCAACAACTTTGCTTTAATATTAAACTCTAACCTTTTTTGTTAATTTAATTGATGTTTTATATGCATATCAAGGTTTATATCAAATGGCTGACTGAAATGTAATTCAAGAGATTCAGGATCAATTTTATTATAGCTTTAGTTCCCTGAGGCTTAGATGTCAAAGATTCGCACCAATAATATTCTTTAACAGCAACTAATCAAATCAGTGCTGAAATGTCATGTGAACAGGCTCTGTAACCTCTTTTTATTTGCAGGTCTGGAAAGCCCCACCCATGCCCTGCGTGCGGATGCTGACCCCAGTGCACAGTCTGCGTCTGCAACCTACATCACACTGGCCGAGGAGCATCCCTGTGACCGACATCTGGAAATAATACTACACCTTAGCGGTGAGAGCTAGGCCTAAAATATTAAAATCACAAACTTGTTGGTCATTCTGGTAACACCTCCACAGCTATTTTCTAGTTATGCATGTCTTATAGCCATTATCTGCTTGAATGCAGAAAGACCAAAATCTCCAAAACTGTGTTTAGATTGCATTTCAGTAACATTGATATTTCAAAGCAGCAACAAATTCTGATTTCATCATTAATTTAGCTTCTCCAGCTCAAATTATGCTACAAAATGTTTTTATACAGCTAATGAAAATGTACACTTTATAGCAAAAAATACAGCTGATGCCTTTACTAGTAAGACAATAGACTTTTAACCGAAAGGTGGGACTTCCTTTTCTACAGTTGCCAAACTGAGCATTGCAATTTCTCCCTTCTGTTTTTCTATGAGTGAAAAATGGTCAGCTAAATACTGTAAATCATAAACTTCAGTGTTGAGCCAAATCCTACCCTTCTTGGACCCCAAAACATGACTGACTTTTTTCAGTAGACTATTCGGTGCCTGAAATCATACAATATTGCTTTTAATACTATACCATTTAAAGTTTGGGGTCAGGTTTTGAAAGAAGTTCACCAAGGCTGCATTTATTTGATCAAAAATACAGCAAAAAATTATAATGTAAAATATTATTACAATTCAACTTATTATGTACCTAAAAATTTAATTTATTCCCTGTGATGCTGTTTTTTTTTACATTGAAGTCTTTTGAAATATAAATGGTCAATCTAAAGTTTGAATCGACACTTAGACTGCTAACCCATCATACTCTATGCAAAATATCAGAAGGCTGACAGGAAAAGCTTTTTGATCAGCTAGAACAAAATATGACCATAAGGCATCAGGTTTTATAAACTGTTACTTCTTGGATGGGGGTAGGAATTTGGCGCAATTCCATCAATGTAATCACCTGCAAGTCACTGCCACTGTTGCCTGCAGAGCCTCACAGCCCATTGGTCATCCTAGAGAGAGGCCTGCTCACATTTAGTGAATATGAGCAGCAGATCCGTGCTCGTCGTGATTTCATTCGCTGTGCCCGAAAGGAGGCAGAGTCTGAGAAGAGGGTAAGATTACTGGTGTTAAACACTTGCATTGCTGACTTCATCGTGGTTGTCTTTTAAGAACAGTATTATATATTTGTTACTACATGTGTGCATGTGCCTCCCCCAGCTGGAGTTCGTGCGGAGACGCTATCATAAGGATCTACTCTTGAACCCGGTCCTGATGCTTAACTTCTCCCCAGATCTGCTGTCAGAACCAACAGAACTGCAGCAGGCCAGCAGGGAACTCATCTTCCTCATTGAAAACAGCAGCACAATGACACAGCACAACATCAACAAGATCAAGGTTCTCACATGAGCAGCTGTGTGTGAACAGTGCAGTTTTTTCTGTCTTAATTGCTTTAGTACATACTTTTTTTCTCAAAATGTTGTCATTGTTATAAAGCATAGATCATTGGTTCTTAAAATATGTGTTACCACCAGAAGTTAGTAGCTTGAAAAAGCAAATGAAATATGGCCCTGAAAGGATTCCACTCTGAATATGCAGTATTATGCAAGTTGAAAATAACCATAAATGTTCCTTGTGCTTTCATATTTTTAACAGGAGGGGATGTTAGTGGCCATCAAGAGTCTGCCGAGCCGCACCATGCTGAACATCGCTGGCATCTGCTCTCCTGTCAGGCCTCTTTTCAGCTCCAGCAAGCCCTGCACAGATGTGAGTCAAGTCCAGTCACCTTTACATTTATAGCGCTTAACACACTACAGATTGTTTCAAATCAGCTTCACAGTAGTAAACAGGAAAATAACAATCAATTATGCAAACTTCACCAAATATAGGACAAATTCTAATTCTGCTGTAAAGCAGCTTTACAAATACAATAGTGTCATTATTCAACTCAAGTCATTTCAGTGTTGGTTCAGTCCAGTTCAATAACTGTAATGGCGGGTTCAGACTACACGATATCACCCCGATTTTGGCAAGATCCGTTTGACGTATGGTGTTGTGGAAATTTTGTAAACAACAATGGCCACCGGGACGCAAGAACTGATAAAGAGTTATATCTCATATAGTGTCATAGTTGACGACAACCGACAGAAAGACTAGCATGTTAAAAAAATCCCGCTCCTCCATGACGAGTTTCGTTACATCTGTGATGTTGACCAATATGAGCACAGAAGCTCTTTCATACACAGCTTTCATTCATGGCGAAACGAAAGAGACAATGATATTGATAATGGTAAGTGCTTCTTTCTTTTTGGGGGCTTTTCTGACAACAAGACCCGCCGCTTCGGTA
Organism: Scardinius erythrophthalmus; assembly: GCF_964197995.2. Classification (NCBI taxonomy): domain Eukaryota; kingdom Metazoa; phylum Chordata; class Actinopteri; order Cypriniformes; family Leuciscidae; genus Scardinius; species Scardinius erythrophthalmus. The sequence goes on from NC_138229.1 coordinate 9,069,433, forward strand.
GCCATTGTTTGTTTACGCTCTTGTTTCGAGAAGTCAGTCGCTAGTTCCGCCTTCTCGATGACATCACGCACGTCGTTAAAGATGGCAAGCAATGATTGGTCAGGAAGCAAAATGTGCCTGAGATGTTTCTTGTCCCGAAAACTACAAGAATTTAGGAGTCAAAATCGTATAATCTGACAAGTGACTATCTTAACAGACGAGAGTTCAATTGCTTCCACCCCCTGTCCCTACTGGATTGTGTTCACAGTTCACAGTTTTGATTCTGTACTGCCTTGCGTTTGCAGCTGCTTACCCATATTACTTGGTAACGACGACACATAGCGTTGCTTGCCTTTTATATTTTGACTTTTGAACCTTTGGTTTTGTTTCCAAATTGCCAGCACATAATGGCACTTGCATCTATCAACAATCGTCAAGAAAGTGAGTGAGAACGTTCATATCAGCAGCAAACAGTACCGGACTTCACATGAACCATACCCCAGATCACCCTTTTTAGGCAGACTCGGGTATGGTTCGCGTTCAGAAAACAGCATTCACATCATCCAAAATAAACCAAACTCTGACGTCATTCGAACCCGAGTGCACAACAAAAGTTCTAATGTGAAAGCAACCTAAAGTTAATCAATTATGAAACGAGTTCACTTCAGCTATAAGCAGCTCTACACAAGACAATAGTGTCCCTCACTATTCACTTTGAGTCAGTTCACTGTTGATTCAATTCAGTTCAATAACAGCGTTGATGTTGCAAAATTAATGAAAATTATTATTAATTAAAAAAATTATAAAAAGGTCGATTCAGCTATAAAGCAGCTCTACAGAAGAGTGTAGTGTCATCATCCTGCTCAATTCATTGTTCTCATCTAATAGTGCCAATGTAGTTAAATCGATAATGCAGTATTAAGGCCCGTTCACACCAAGGACGATAACTATAAAGATAACGATAAAGATATAGATCTAAATGCATTCTCAATATTAAAGAATAGCAGAGTTCACACCACAGCTATAGCGATAACGGCACAGAGAAACAATATCGTGGGAATCACTTTCCGAATGATTTTATCCAGTCAGAATCAGGCCAATCAGAATCCATCCTGCTGTAACGAGCTTGTGCATTTAAAGCGGCAGACAAAGACGCACTTTTTATAATATCAAGAATAATGTCATCCGCTGGTGTGGACGCTAATATAGTTATCTATAGATATCTTTATAGTTATCGTTATTGGTCATAACGGGCCTTTACTGAATATTAAGGGGTCAGATTTACTAAACAGCAAATAATCCTGATACTGCAATCCCATAAAAGGGACAATGGGAGTGGAAAGTTCTGCAGGTGATCTACTGACAATGCACAAATTAAAGAACACAGAAGCAGCCATGTCAAGCACAAAATGGGTTAAGATAGACTTTAAGTCTGTTAGTAAATCTGGCCCTAAGCGTCTTCTAAACCCCAGCATAGCAAGCCAAAGGCAACAGTGGAAAAAAAAAACTTGAGAGAAACCAGGCTAAGTTGGAGGGTCAAATGAATAAACATTTAATTCAAGCTGCATCACAAGTCAGATTTGTAAGTGTTTCATCTTAGCTGTATGTAGTAGCCAAACAAATCATTGCGTTTATTTCAAGAGAATCTCAGATAGGGTTCTGGATGTGTGTGAGATGGTTGATGTTTACCTGTGAGGGACCTGGGGCCAATTGATAACCATCTCTGTCCAGGTCACTCGCTACTACTGGTTTCCATGACGCTGCATTATCAGGTTCAAGCAGGTCCAGGGTCTGGCAGGACAAAGTGCTTTAAAACAGCGAGAGCCATATGGCACTGTCATGCATTTTACAGCACGCAATGATCAAAAACAAACTTGTTTGCTCCATTATGCACCACTGCTCCACATCTACATCAAGAAAGGCTTCTCTAGAGGAGTTTTTCATGTCAACTTAAGCCCTATGAATCATATTTACTTTTTTTAACATCATTTTTTTACTAAGACTGGGGTGGGTAGACTTTTATTAACTCTGAAAATAATTTGTAGATGCCTCAAGTGCTGTTATTTATGATAAAGCTATGTTTAACCTGGAATATTTCTTTAAAACCTCACTGTTTTCAAGGCTAAAGGGAGTTCTGCCATTCTCTCCCTCTCTCGTTTCTCAGAGCACAGTGACTCAGGCATTGGAGTACATCCAGAAGATGCGCACTGATCAAGGTGGTGCTAACCTGTGGGGGACACTGTCCTGGGTTTATCAGCAGCCCGTCCACCGCAGCTGCCCACGACAGCTCTTCATCATCACCGACGGAACCTTTAGCAATGTGGGCCGTGTGTTAGAACTGGTCAGGAGGAACGCATGCAACGTCAGGTAAAACTAATCTAAACAGAAACGCTTTGTTTCAGCAAAAAACAACAACAATAACAGGTAAAATCTGAAAAGCCAGATCAAACTCATGATCCATAACAGATAATCCACTCACATTCATATTTTCCTGGAAATGCTAATATTGCAAAGTAATTAATATCAATATATAGAGTCAGTCAGTAGTGCATTATTCAAAAGGGATGCAGAAAACACATTTTAAAACTTTAATAATAGCCTTTTAACACTAGCTATACACATTTTACATCAGTAAATAAATACTTTCAAAACTATCCTTAAAGTTATCGAAAAAAAAAATTATATCAGCATCCAAACCTAAAAGTTAAACACCTTTTACTACAGCAAAAGATGCTCAACACATTACACACTGGCAAACCCTTTTGTCACCGGCTAAACACTTAGGCCAGTTAAACTCAAATCAATTTTATCCAAGGCACTACCATGGAAACACCCCATGCATCAACAATGTATCTAAATCAAAAACACTTTAACTCGATTTCTAAACCATTTTCCTGGTGTCTTTTCTGTATGTCCTATACACTCTAGTATCTGTTGATTTCACCTTAAACTGAATATCCCACATGACATTGTAAAGCTGAAGCTGAGAGAAATAATTTAACTGTACCGTGGTTCACATTATACAGCACACAATCCCCCTCCCATAAATCACTGACTAATGTTTAGAGAGAAATGCTCTTCAACAAAACACAGACACACACGCTCAGATATAGATTTCACTGTACTGGAACACAGACTCGTTATTGATACTCAGTCAAGACATTTAAAAGCTTTCGACCCAGACGAAGCAGACCTGAATTCAAAACAGCTTGTGTTGTGTGTGCGTGTCGTCTGGATTCTGTTTCCACTCAGACATTTAATTAGCGAAATGGTCCAGATTATTGTCAGAGGAATACTAAACATATTCTGTTTTCTCTCACTTTCAATCCCTCATAGAACGCTGGCAATCCATCGGAGACAAACATATGTCTTGAGTCATGATATATATATACACACACACACACACACACACACACACACACACACACACATATATATATATATATATTTGAGCTGCGTGATTAAGCGTTAAAAGATTGCGATCTTTATTCAAACAGCCACACGATCTCATACCTAAATGACAGCAATTCGCCTGTCTCTATTAAACCTTTGACAAAATCACACCAGAATATTCATATCTGCGTTGGCGCTGCCACTGAGCCAAAGAGAGCAGTTGTCATGTATAGATATGAAACAGCTTCACAAACAGGCTTTTCAACCACACATAGTATCGTTATGTCTGTTACAAATATTCCTATTCCAGATCTAGCCTGGCTAACGTCAGACCTCTTCTCATTGAGACGTGGTCTGGGAACCACGTTCATTTTCTCATATTTGAGGCGTGGTTTACGAATGCCCAGAGCCGTTTATTGGGTGCTACGAATGTCTATCAAATGCGCCTGTACGTAGCTCATAGCCAATCGCTTCAATTATACCAGATGACGTATGTAGAGCGACAGAAATTCGACGAGGAAGAAGACGAAATAAACTTGCGTTCTAAATTACTTAGAACACTATCTAAGGCTGCATCGAAAGGTAACTTCGCATCTGCTGCCATGTTGGATCCATAGACATAAACAAACTGCTTCGGTGTGTCGCATAGACGTCGTCATCGTCTTGCTGCTCCCTCCCCGTTCTGTGATTGGTTCCCTTTTTGAGTGGAAAATCTGGTCCATGGTGTCCAGGGCAGGCTGCCTAGCAGCGTGAATAAAATCGCGCTGCGCGCAAGGCAGCATGGGGAAACCCAGGCCAATCCCAGACAGTGTTGGGGAAGTTACTTTTAAAAAGTAGTGTTTGCTCGTTACTCGTTACTTTTTAAAAAAGTAATCCGTTACTTTACTTAGTTACCCCATTTGGAAAGTAACTTTTTACGTTACTCGTTACTATTACGTTACTTTTATGTTGCTTGACTTTGGGCAGAACCCAATATCTGTTCCTAAATATGTAGACAAAGTTATACAATGGAGGACATAACAGGTATTTATTTTGTGCTCTTTATTATAAAAAATAGTATCAATTTCGAAAGAAAAAAAGTCCTTCTCATTGGCGCTGCTGTGTGCGGCAACTTTTATTCTCAGCCGGCTCTGCATCATGGGGTAGAGTGCGACACTCCGCGATGAGCAGCGCGCCCGCACCACCTTTCTCCGCTCCGCTCCCCCTATCCACCGAACTTTAAATTTCGGCAACAGCCAATAAAGCGCTCCTGCTCTCTAACACCGGTGCTAATCGCGTCTTGATAGCATAGGACAAAATGATATAGAAGACATAAGCTTAGTTTTCAGACATACGACTCACTCTAAGGGAGTAGGAGAAAAAAAAAGAGATTTTGAGAAAAAAAAATATATATTTTGTTTAAAAGTACACATATTCAAGCTTTCTATATATTTCTCAGGTCTGTGAGACAAGTATAGCTTATCTGAGTTTCGGTTCATTTACAGTATGGAGACGAGCTCCAGTTCAAGCGCTGGTGCCGTCATGATTATTTTGCATGCCATATTTACTTATTTATTAAATTCAGGCAATTAATTGGTTGGTAAAACATTGATTAAAATTAAGATACAATTAATACACAACAAAATTCGTTTTAAAGAAAGTCTTTCTACAAAAACAAACTTAATAAAGTGGTCTAAATCATGTCTGCCCACTCCATTTATCTCCCGATATATTGCACAAAATTATGATCTTACTCATGCTTTTCACTTTTCATATAATCAACATAGATTAAATTATTTATTTATTTATTTTATTTAAACATAAATATGAAACTAAATTGTTTTCTTTAATTTACTTATTAAATTCAGGCAATTGATTGATAAAACATTGATTAAAATTAAGATACAATTAATACAAAACGAAATTCACTTTAAATACAGGTTTTCTACAAAAACAAACTTAATAAAGTGGTCAAAATCATGTCTCCACACAAAATTGTTATTTTATTTTATTTAAACATAAATATGAAACTAAATCGTTTTCTTCAGTTCTCAACAGTTCTCTTCTCTCAAGCGCGCAGCTGAGGCAGTGTCGCTGTCAAATATATCCATGGGAAAAGTAACGTTGCGCCGAATTGAAAAAGGAACTACGTTTCGTTACCAAATTTTTAGTAGTAACGCGTTACACTACTTTTTACCCGAAAAAGTAGTTACGTTACTGTAACGCGTTACTTTGTAACGCGTTACACACAACACTGATCCCAGATCAGCAGTTTCAGAAATACTCAGTCTAGGGCCATCTGGCACCAACAACCATGCCATGTTCTAAATCACTGTTATTCCCCATTCTGATACTCAGTTTAAATTTCAGCAGATCGTCTTCACCATGGCTGTGTCCGAAATCACCCCCCTATACCCTTTAATAGGACACTATTTGAAGGGACAGCCATTTGTAGTGGTGTCTGAACCCATAGTGGACGTTGAGTGCACTCATTCAATCCCACAATGCACCGCAATAACGAGTGTACAACTGATGTACGCTCAACGGCTATAGAATACCCATAATGCACTGTGACCGTGATTGTCGCTGAATGAATTCCCGCGTCTCGCCTGGAGATGGCGCCGCAGCTGAATCAATCATCCATCCATTTTCCAATCAGCGCTGGTCCAGCGTAATATCATACATGCTAGTTTCCATAGCAGAGTTCAGGATACATTTTTTCTTCACTACTAGACCTGCCAGTTTGCTACGTTTCAATTAATTATTTAACAGCAGGCACAAACTATGCAAAAGCGGCAGCCCTTCCAGCGCAGCACAGCACATGCCTAAATGCATTAAGTTGCTTCCATGTGATTGGCTGATTAGGATATTTGTGTTAATGAGCAGTTGGACAGGTGTACCTGATAAAGTGGCTTGTGATTGAATTATTAATTCTTTGTAAAAACATGGATTGACAATGTGCTATGAGGGATTGAGAGTGAGTACATTATATATATAGTACATTTGTATGATATAATGTATATATTCATACCTATGTTATAACTTATTTTTGGTGTTACAGGTGTTTCGGCCTGGGTCTTGGTCCTCAGGCCTGTCGAAGGCTACTGCAGGGCATTGCCAAGGTTACGGGAGGCAGTATGGAGTTTCTCAGTGAAGAAGAGAGGCTTCAGCCGAAGGTGCGAAAGTACACAGCGCCCTCTACAGGGAGCAGAGACAGAACCGCTATTATCAACTCTGCTTTTATGACATGCTGAGGACAATTTAAAATGTGCTTTTATGGAAGTTAAACAAATATTTGTTATTGTTTGTTATTGTTATACATGTGTTCAGTTGAGGACAAAAAAAAAATGGAAATCTGTTTTCCCCCATTCTATAAGACTATATTATATAATAATTATTATTCACAATAATATTTAAATAATACATCCGTATATGACTATTGCAATAATACTATTGTATTATCAAATAAAAACAATTATTTAGAAATAATAATAATTATATTTATTATTATTCAAAATAATATTTTTATTACCTAAATTATAAAACAAATCAATAAATATATTCAATATATCGGTATATTACTTTTGCAATAATACTATTGTACTATAAAACAAAAACATATTTAGTAATAGTAATAAAAAATATTATTTTATTTTACAGAACAACAGTAAAAATTTTATACTATTATTTATGACTGTCTTAATTTCTTAACTACTGTAAAGCTTTTATTTTGGTTACAAAAAAATCTTACTGGTAGCTGAAAATTTTAATCTAGCCATAATTTTTTAATAAACTAATTGTAGATGTGTAGAAAGTTGTGAATGATGGGCATCTAAATTACAAAAACATACTGTGGTGAAACCATGATAAGTAATGGCATTTCTTGGTAAAACTTCGGTACCATTGAAATTCTTGTCCCACGGTATTTACATTGAACTCCGAGGTACTTGGAGAAAAATACCATGGTACTATCATGGTACCTGTTCAACTTGGTACTTGTACTGTGTTACCACGTCCACGTCCACACCCAAAAACATGGTAGTACCTTGAAACCTTCTGTGGACATCAGCAGAGCTGCTGTTGTGTAGTTACTAATGTTTCAATTATTCTCTACAGTTGATTAAATGTCTAAAGAAAGCTCTGGAACCCGTATTGACGGATGTACGGATTGACTGGTATGTGCCGGACAATGTCGAGGCGCTTCTCTCACCAAATGAAATTCCTCCGCTCTATCCTGGCAACTGCCTGATTGGCTACTGCACTCTCTATGACGTATCTGGATTCAGGGCCCAGAAAATTGAGGTGAGAGACTGTACATTACCACACTTAGTTTCTTCTGTTCAATATATGCCAAATGAAGAAATGTTAATATAAACTAAATTCATAGATTTCTTAGTTAGTCTGAGCACAATTTCTCATAAGCAGGTGAAGCCTCGTTCATACAGAAGCCGCCCACGTGGTTCATCGGGGTCTGTTTTCGAGCTCTCACCCTCCACTTCCGAGCTCCTTCAGCCTCTGGTTCCCCCGGAGGAGCGCGAGAGAGATGCCGTAAAAGAGTGCGGGGTGGAGGGAGACTTTGAAGAAGCATTGCGGGAAATTTCTCGAGAAATCTCGTCGGAATTCTCCTGCGCACATGCCACCGATATTGCTGTCAGCCCGGGTAAGACTATGGGATCTGTTTAAGATTTAAGTGCATTGCATTGTGGGATGGCACATAATGTGCTCTGGTTGTATGCATTACATTGGTTCTCAACCTTTTTGACTTCAGGGCCCCCACACAACAATATCTGAAGGCCCCCCCTCACTTAAAAATTCTACCTGAGAAAATATTTTAGAGCTTGGCATTAAATATATATTCATTATAAAAATAACCAAATAATAATAAATGTCTTGATTTTTAATGGTTTTATCTTATTTTAATGCTTGTTTTGTCTTATTTGAACTCATCTTAAAGCCCACTTGGAAGTTTGTTGAGGGCCCCGGGCCCCTGGTTGAGAACCACTGACATAGTAATAGAGCACAGTGTACATAATCAAAGTCCTTTTAAGACAAGTCATTTCACTCGGCGGCCATCTTTGAAACGCCTCTCAGGCATGCAAGTGCAGCTCCCATCTTTTTGAATGGGGAAACATCAAATTCTCCAGAACTGTTCGCCAAGCTTCCGATTAAATTTCACATTTAAAATAACCAATCAAATCTGACAACAACTGTCTCATAAATTTTGTTTCTTACCGCTCGAATCATGACAGATAACGACATTTTTCAGGTTGGATCAAGCGATGACTTTACCAGTTGGCGATTGGCTCTTATTTAGAAGGCGGGACTTATTCCGCCATCTTGAGCGTTGCACCTTTCCCCATTCAAAACAATACGAGTGACGCATCTTGTGTAATTCTATAGTCTTTGACCTAATGCATACTCAAAGGGATAGTCCACCCAAAAAAGACACATTTATGCACTTTTTCCTCTGTGGAACACAAAAAAATATATTTTGAATAATGTTAGTAACCGAACAGTTTTGGTTCCCATTGTCTTTCATAGTATTTTTTGTCCATACAATGGAGGTCAATAGGAACCGAAACTGTTTGGTTTCTAACTTTCTTCAAAATATCTTCTTTTGTGTTCCACAGAAGAAAAAAAGTCACACAGGTTTTGAACACAATGCGGGCAAGTAAACGACGACTGCATGCTGGATGGATCATTTTTAGGTGGACTGTCCCTTTAATAAAGCAGTCGTAGCCATTCCAAACACACCTTACGTGTGTGTTATCTACAGGTGGTGACACTGACTACAGCACCAGCGATGTGCGCTGGCGTATTCAACAGGCTTCGTATGTTCAAGATCAGTACGTGTTGACACACTGTTCTCTGAGCAGCGAGAGGGCCTTCTCGTCTGTTTCTCCCCAAGCGGAGAGCTCTGTGCTGGGCATGGGTTCTCTGCCACACGGCTTGGAGAGAATGGAGCCAACACAGGGTCGAGGCCTCTCCCGCTGGGAATCTCCGTGGACTCAGAATGCCACCTCTTCAGGGGACACAGATTCTGCGTCAGGGAAGGTGACATCAGCATGACATTTGTATTTAAGAATTCACTTCATTGAGTATCGAGAGTTTAACATCAGTTTACATGTGCAATACCAGTAATCTAAACAAGACAAGACAGCCTTAAAGGAATAGTTACACACCCTCAAGTTGTTTCAAACCTGTATTTTTTTTCTTCTTCTGCTGAACACAAAAGAAGATATTTTGAAGAATGTCGGAAACCAAACCCAGTTGATGTATCCCATTGACTTCCATAGTATTTTTTTCCTACTATGGAAGTCAATGGGGTACATCAAATGTCTGGTTACTGACATTGTTCAAAATATCTTCATTTTTGTGTTCAGCAGAAGAAATAAATTCATACAGGTTTGAAACAACTTGAGGGTGTGTAAATGATGACAGAATTTTAATTTTTAAGTGAACTATTCCTTTAACATACGGTAAAATAGAAATAAAAAATTCAAAAGTATAATCCTAACTGGTAGTCTATGCATGTTTCTGTAGGCTGGCAAGCTCTTAGACCGTGATGAGTCTCGTCTCAGGCAGAGGGCGCTAGCTCGCTCAGCTCTGGCTGGCCGAAGTTTCTCATCTCCGCAGGGTGACCTGGACATGCACCGCCTGAGGAGGGCACTAGAGAGGGTCTCATTTGAACAGGCCTTGGGGGGTCGACTGGAGGAGAGTGACACAGACACCCAAAGCACTTCACGAGGAGGTTTATCCCACCCCAGTCTGACTGACTCCAGTGAGGGAAAACAGCCTGCAGTCATATACCTTTATGCATTAACATAAATACACGGATACATATACAATATGGTCCAAATATTAAATAATCTTTTTCTTTTCACTAGATGGCCTCCTGTTCCCTGCTTCCCCACTAGACTGGGACACCTTCACCGATCCTGAATGCCTGTTTTCAGCCGCTCCTCCAGGCGAGTTCCAGGCTTCAGGGGCCCAGTGTCGCTCAGTGATCCACGGCAAGCTGGGAGGACGGGCCGTATCCTGGGAGGTCCATGTGGATATGTCTCTTTTGTGGGACACGGAGAACTCAGCAACCTTACCACCCAGCACCGGGCCCTGGGATGAGATTATCCACCAGCTGACCGCACGATCTGTCATCACAGACTTTGAAAACATGGCAGAGAAAGAAACGGATATTGAAGTTGAAAGAGGTCTGATAGGAATATGAGTAAAAAACAAAATGTTTGGGTTTTAAATTGAAAACTGACCCATCAACATATTCTCTTGTTTGAATGTGTATTCTGGGACGGGTGTGCACGTAGGACCTTCCAAGCGGTACAGAATGAAAGCGATCCAGACCAGCAAAAGCTGTGGAATTGTCTGCATGTACACAAGCTTCAACACTACAGACACCAATGCAAGAAATCAACCTCAGGGCACAGATGCACGACACACAGGTACACACAAACAGCACATGTACACCACACACAATCTCACATTAAGACTGTGACACAAAACAGATATGCTAATCTAACAGGTACATATTTTATTGATGAATGAAATGAAATTCCCCGGTGTGTGTCTGTGTCAGGTGTGCGGTTTGTTACCAGACTCAGTTCTCATTCCGGCAGCAGAAGACATAAGTTGTGCTCGGTGGGATTTGGACGCCACCCCTCCAGCAGAGGCAGTGAAGAGACAGAAGATACACACACCTCGACAGGTATCATATCAATTATATATGTACACCCACATATAGTACATTTAAGTAACATGCCACATATCAAAGTTTATGTAAAGTTTTTTTTTTTTTAAGAAATAACACTTATTCAGCAAGGACACATTAAAATGATCAAAAGTGAAAAAGATTTCCATTTCAAATAAATACTGTTCTTTTGGACTTTCAATGCATTAAAGAATCCTGAAAAATTTATTATGGTTTCCAAAAAAATATGAAGCAGCACAACTGTTTTCAACATTGATAATAAGAAATGTTTCTTGAGTGGTCAATCAGCATATTATAATGATTTCTGAAGGATCATGTGACACTGAAGACTGGAGTAATGATGCTGGAAATTCAGCTTTGATCACAGGAATACATTCCATTTTAAAATTCATATAGAAAACAGTTATTTTAAATGTACAGACCCTTTGCAAAAAATTTGAAGTTCATTTATTTCCATAATTCCATTCAAAACGTTAAACTTCCATAGATTATAGATTCAGGGCCCACAACTTAAACGATTTCAAGTATTTAGTTGTTTATTTGTACATAATTTGGGCTTCCAGCTCATAAAACCCACGAAAACAGGATTTCAAAAAATTTAATATTACATGAAATCACACAGTAATTACACAGTAATACCATGTCATTGAACCAGGTTTTGGTTATTTTGGCAGTGGGCAGGTGCAAATCCTGCTGGAAAATGAAGGAAGCATGAAGTGCTCTGAAAATGTCCTGGTAGACGGCTGCGTTGACTCTGGATTTAATAAAGCACAGTGGACCAAAGTCCTCTTTTCTGATGAGAGCAAATTTTGCATCTCATTTGGAAACCAAGGTCCCAGAGTCTGGAGGAAGAATGAAGAGGCACACAATCCAAGATGCTTGAAGTCCAGTGTGAAGTTTCCACAGTCTGTGTTGGTTTGGGGAGCCATGTCATTGGCTGGTGTTGGTCCACTGTGCTGTCCACTCAACGCAGCCGTCTACCAGGACATTTCCAGAGCACTTCATGCTTCCTTCAGCAGACAAGCTTTATGGAGATGCTGACTTCATTTTCCAGCAGGATTTGCTCCTGCCCACACTGCCAAAAGAACCAAAACCTGGTTCAATGACCATGGTATCACTGTGTAATTACTGTGTGATTTCATGTAATATTCAATTTTTTTGAAATCCGGTTTTATGAGCTGGAAATTATGTACAAATAAACAACTAAATACTTGAAATCGTTTAAGTTGTGGGCCCTGAATATATAATCTATGGAAGTTTAACGTTTTGAATGGAATTATGGAAATAAATAAACTTTTCCATGATATTCAAAATGGAAAGGGTCTGTAATAATATTTCAAAATATTACTGTTGTTTTGTTTTGTTTAGTTTGGAGCTTACGATTTCAGCTAACTCTTGCCATTTTTGCACGCAATATGCATTAAACAGTCCATAAACAGACTCCAAGGCTCAACAAGCACTTCCATAAACACCAATGCAGATACCTGAAAAAGAAAATAATCTGAAATACCAAGACAAGAAACCATGAGGCTATAAAAACAATGTCTTTGCGTTCTGTGCAGTGCAACTCTGAATTTCTATTCTGTTTTCTTGGACCCAGACAGAGACGACACACCTGCATCCCCTTGTAGCATGACATCCTGGGATAGCAGTGAGTATATGAGAAAAAAAGAATGCATTAAGGTGCGGTCACATTAGCGAAATTTTGGTGAAATTTCACAGACAAAAAAAAAGGGTACAATGTCTATAGTGTAGCGATGCATTAAGCATGAATTCATTTTCAAACCAAGCAGCTTTCTGCTGGTCAATGATGTGGAATTTGAGTAGGAAACTTTTTTACCAAACAAAATTAAGTGCGACCGCACCTATAGTATTATTTATACCTTAAAAATGAACCAACATCTGAATGGTGAATTGTGGGAGTAATGATTGTGTGTCTTTCAGGCACAGGAGGGAGCGTCAGTCCATCAGCGGTGTCGTCTCGCTCTCAGCGCTCTGTGGAGAGCTTCTTCGGCTCCAAGTCTGCACGAGTATCACAAATTGTAATGATTTATACTTTATTATGCTTATAACACCGAATTTCATTGTATTCTATCCAGGTTCAATCTGGGAAGACTAAAGGGCAATAATGGAAAACAAGCTCCTCTCAAACCTCACTGTTTCTCTGTAGAGACTGACAGACACATAGAGAGAGACACGCCTGACTACTTGCCATTGGTTGGTGTAATTGCATACTGTGTGCTGGGTAGATTACTTCCAAATTGTAATCTATTAATGATTACACATTACATTATGAAAATTGTAGTTAGTAACGAAATCTATTAGATTACTGATTTCAGGTTATTAGATTACTACTTTCCGATTACTTTTGACCTAACTCGTTTATAACAGATTTGAATGGGATTATTGTATACCATTTTGATTAATAGTAATTATTTAAATCATATAAAATTAAATAAAAAATAAATCATGTTATATTAATAATTAAATCATAAATATGTACAATAAAAATGAATAAATTATTTAAAAATAAAAACAAATCAAAATAAAACACTTGAATAGTAAAAAATAGAAATATTTTATTTGTTTATCTGCATGTTAGTGTGACCAATAACAAACATAAGTGAAATGCAAATATGCAAATGTGTTGTTAACTTATTAAAATGTTAACTTTAAGTGACTTCAAATAAATATTTTAGGTCTAAGGGGTTCGGCTGACAAAAAAAGTTTGGGAATATGGGCATTATATGAACAAACATTTATAAAGATGAAGAATGATGAATTACATGGCCAAAGTCTGCCGGGTTTTAAATATTTTTGATTTATTTTTTAGAAAATAAATTTAAAAAGTAATTAGGCAGAGTCAGTAAATGAATAATTTACTGCCATTATGTGGGCATGTAATCATGTAATCCATAAAAAAGTAACTGTAATCTGATTATGCGCATTTTAAAACATAATATAATCTAATTACAAGTACATATTTAAAAAAAAAAATTGTAATCCAGATTACATGTAATCAGTTACTACCCAGCACTGCATACTGATTTACAGAACTACTCAACGTAAAGCCAGTGTCACCCACTTTACTTCTCGTGTCCCCACAGGTACGCCTTCAGTTGGCGTCAGGTGCGTTTCTGCTGTCCGAATCGTACTCCGAGTGCATCCAGATACCTCTGGACCGCCTAAAAAGAGCGTCCCCATACCTGAGCCACCGCAGCAGTCTGAGCCCTCCTTTCCATTGTACCTCACCACCCGCCACCACTTCAGCGAGACACATGCAAGAGTCATGGTCCAACTCTTTGGAGGAGGGTTCTCCAAAACTGATGGGTGGAGTCCCACAGGTTGATAGTGGACGTGGCTCTGAGGCTGACACGTGTGAAGGTCCTCCGTTGGATCCTGCAGATCCTCATGGAGAGAAACTGGAGCAGATGGACGTAGAAAGCTCCAGTTGGGCCACGGCGGTAGCTCTGGCCTGGCTGGAGCACCGCTGCGCTGGGTTCTTTGTGGAGTGGGAATTGGTGGCTGCCAAGGCGGATTTCTGGCTGAAGTGTCAATCGCTGTCAGAGGGCGTTGACCTGGTAGGGTTGAGGGCAGCGGCCAGGCAGCTTTTTCTGCTGTTGCGTCACTGGGACGAAAATATTAAACTGAACGTGCTCTGCTACAACCCCAATAACATGTGAGGAGCTGACCTCAAAGATGAAGTCCTTGGGTCTTTAATTGAATTTAAACCAGGAAATTAATCCTGTTGGCTAGACTCGCCATTCAACTTTATAGCAGAATAGAATTAATCTAAGATGTCCTTTAAAAAGGAACGGAGATAAAGCTGAATTATGGGTTGTGTTTCGGTTTCTCTCATGCCCAGACCACAATACTGTACAAGCATTGCCTTAATCTATGGGCTTCAGTTTAATTATGCAGTAGAATGTAGTTCACTGTTATCAACTGCAGGTCTGACAGCACTTTATGCTAACAATAGCAAAATGACTAGTATTGGATGGTTAATAAAACGAATCATCAACATAAATAGCAGGCCAAAATGACACATTCTTGCCTTAATTTACACTACCATTCAGAAGTCAGTAAGATTTTTTATTTTTTTTTTATGTAAAACTTTTATTCAGCAAGGATGCATTAAATTGATCAAAAGTGACGGTAAAGACATTTACAACGTTACAAAATGTTTCAATTTCAAATCAATGCTGTTCTTTTGCTTTCAATCCATCAATCCTGAAACAAATGCATCAGTTTTCAAACAAATATGAAGCAGAACAACTGTTTTCAATACTGATAATAATAAGAATTTCTTGAGCACCAACTCAGCATGTAATAATGCTGAAAATTCAGCTTTACTAATCACAGGAATAAATTAGCCTACATTTTAAAATATATTAAAAGAAAAGTAATTTTAATTTGTAATAAAATTTCACAATATTAATGTATTTTTGATCAAATAAATGCAGTCTAGGTGAACGCAAGAGACTTTTTCCATAAACATTTTAAAAATCTTACCTACCCCAAATTTTGAACGGTAGTGTACAGCTGCTTGAATTGTTTTTTTAATCAAGTTTTAGAATAACTGGACAATTTCTAACCACCTTTTTCTTGCAATGACTGATTCTCTCAGTCCAGTTTTGCTAAATATTGGTCAATTCCATTTTCTTAGGATCATTTGTTTATTTTGACTGCTTGCTTTTAGTCTCCTTGACATATTTTGGATTTAGGCATTTAGTTTGTTCCTTTAAAGTAAGAGTTTTCTGGTAACACCACATAAACTGTGCAAACCATGGGGCTATATTTTTTCATGTGCAAAAAAGGGATGATAACTATGGTAGTATATTAGAGATACAATGTATGTTATGAAATTATGACTTTATTTTGTATCACTTACAAATCTATACAATAAAATGCTCTGAATGATACCAAATGATGCTTCTTCATGTTAAGATATAAGTATAATTTCAAACAGTAAGGGCTGTGTTCGTTCACTGTACCTTCAACCTGGTTTTGCCCAGACTTTTGTAGCTGTGAGCCTGTCATTAACCTTGGAAATGGAATAATATCATGGACTACAGTTGCATTGTGATTACTGATAACACTTTGGATTAAGCAAATGCATTTCATGCAAAGAAAATAAAAACCCCAACTGCAAACAGATGTTTATAAGAACACTCATTCACTCTTCATCACAGAAAAATTTAAATCACACCCAAAATGTTAAGCATTTCAGCACTCCATCTAACTGTTCACTCTAGAAAAGGAAAAACCATAAAGAACACAAAATAATGAAAAAGGCTCAAGACAGTAACCAAACACAGGCACTACTGGAGGTCTATGGTTGCCTTAAACTAAAAAGAAATGGAAAAGCAGATCTATGCTGTTCCTTTGTGCCCTATACATGTAACTAGTGGATGTGATCCTGTTGAGCTTAGTCACAACTCTCTGGTTGGAAAACAGTTAAAGGGATATTTCACCAAAAATGACTTCTGTCAACTTCTGTCATAATTTACTCACCCTCACCCTTTATTTCTTCTGCAGAACACAAAATAAGATATTTTGAAATTTTTTTTGTCCATACAATGTAAACCAATGGGCCCAAAGTTTTTTTTTTTTTTTTTTTTGGAACTACATGAGGGTGAGTAAATAACAAATTTTTCATTTTTATTTGGGTGAACTAGCCCTTTACATGGAAACAAATCCATGAATAGCTTTGAATAAATTCATAATTATGAATTTAATTGAATTCATATTTGATTCATAATCAAATTCATAATTGAATTGAATTTAATGTCATAGTTGAAATGCAGTTATATTTGTTATATATAGTATATATAACATCTTTAAGCTCTTGTACCTGAATATAATGCATCCAAGGGTGACAACAAGAGATCCTTGAGGCCTCAAAGGTCAACAGTGCTGATATGCTGCAAACACTTTTTTTCTCTCTCTCTCTCTCTTTTTTTTTTTTTAGAAATTTCCTTCCAATAAATATCCACACAACATTCACATTTCCCGCTCCGACATCCGAGACAGAGCATTCCATTAGTCCTTAAGAATCCTGAGAAGCATTGTAAACTCTCTGTACCCCCATATATTAACATCACACTGCCTCCATTAGCAAAACCCCTTGATACGATTTGATCATCACTGGGCACAGGTCCATGGCCACCCGTTTGCCACTCTGGTACAGCAAGTGCCCCGGTCACACCAGGGTTCAGTGGCGCTTAGCCTTGTTCTCTGACCTCTGAGACGGAAGAGCTGGGGTTGGGTTGAGCCACAAACAGAGCAGGATGATGAGATGGCAGACATGCAGCGATAGAGAGCTGTAGTTGGTGGACGGATACGTGTTCCAGGACAGCTCTATCAGACCCAGAATCAACACCCTAAAAGAGAGTGAAACATACAGGAATGATTCCTAATCAACTATAATCATGCACAGTTGTGTTTGACAAAGCTTGATAACACTTTAAAATAAGGTTCCATACATTAAAGGGTTAGTTCACCCAAAAATGAAAATTCTGTCAGTAATTTCTCACCCTCATGTTGTTCCAACTGCTTAAGACCTTCGTCCATCTTCGGAACACAAATTAAGATATTTTTGATGAAATCTGAGCCATGTCTCACTCCTCCATAGGCTGCTATGTGACCGAAACTTGCTGGCCCAGAAAAGTTATTAAAGAGATCGTTAATATAGTCTTTCTGGGCCTCGTAGTGTTTTTGCGCAGCGCGTCTGTGTTACACGTCACCACGTAGGCTCACTATTGGCTGACGCCAGTCATGTGTGTGATGCGTGATGACGTGCAACACAGACGCGCAGCGCAAAAACACTAGAGGCCCAGAGAGAAGGAAATGAAAAGTGGAATAAAGTCGTTATTTTTGTTTGTTTTTGCGCACAAAAAGTATTCTCGTCGCTTGATATACTTAAGATTGAGCCACTGGAGTTACTTGGACTATATTAACGATCTTTTTAATAACTTTTCTGGGCCAGCAAGTTTCGGTCACATAGCAGCCTATGGAGGAGTGAGACATGGCTCAGATTTCATCAAAAATATCTTAATTTGTGTTCCGAAGATGAACGAAGGTCTTACGTGGTTGGAACAACATGAGGGTGAGTAATTACTGACAGAATTTTCATTTTTGGGTGAACTAACCCTTTAACATTCATTATACCATGGTCTGAGTGAATACTCGATTCTGATTGGCTGCAGGGTGTCCATTAAAAAGTGATAGAGGACACCTAGTAAATAAACCGTCAGGCGTAACCAGGGAAACCATGTTATTGTTTGTAAATACTTTAGATTTCGATTGTAAAACTAATTAAAATATAAACTAATGTATTATATTATAACTCACAATATAAAAAAAAAACTCACTTGTTATTTGGCAAGTGACCATGGTATAAGCGGGTGAATGACCTTCGAGGTGTCCATTGTCAGGTATTAATGGACTCCGCTGCGTGTCGGACGGTTCACGCCTCGCCGTTGTCCATTAATACCCGACAATGGACACCTCGTCAGGCATTAACCCTTACTTAATGCATGAGGTATTACAAACTAACAATAAAACATTGTTGAAAAACGTAAATTTCTACATGTACTAATGCATTTTTAACATTTAAAGTTGTATAAATTAACATTCGTTGATGTATTATCAGCAAACACTGAATAATACTATATTTACAAATACATATTAACCTAGATGAATTAATGCTGTGAAATTTGTTCATTTTTAATTCATAATACCTAATCATGTCTCAACTTTTTCTACTTATATGCATACATATACACCGATGAGCCAAAACATTATAACCACCTCCCTAATTTGCTATTGGTCCTGGGCGTGCTGCCGAAAACAGCGCCGACCCATCAAAGCATGGCCTCTACAAGACCCCTGAAGGTGTCCTGTGGTTTCTGGCACCAAGACTTTAGCAGCAGATCCTTCAAGTCCTGTAGGTTGTGAGGTGGAGCCGCCGTGGATCAAACTTGTTGGTCCAGTACATCCCACAGATCCTCAATTGGATTGAGATCTGGGGAATTTGGAGACCAGGGCAACACCTTGAACTCTTCATCACGTTCCTCAAACCTTTCCTGAACAATGTGTGGCAGGGTGCATTATCCTGCTCAAAGAAAGCACTTCCACCAGGGAACACTACTGTCATGAAGGGGTCTACTTGGTGTGCAACAATATTTAGCTAGTTGGCACGTGTCAGATTTATGTCCACGTGAATGGCTGGACCCAGGGATTCCCAGCATATCACCACAAACCTTGTCATTAAAGAGATACTCAGACCCAGTTGTAAAGTCACTCAGATCTTTATTCCTGCCCATTTCTCCTGCATCCAACACGTTGATAACGAGAACTGAGTGTTTGCTTACATCTGATTTACCCAGACTATGATATGTGGCCTTGTTAGGAGATCAATATTTGCTTCAACTGTCACTGGTCATCATATATTGGCTCATCCGTGTATATACAAACACAACAAGAACAAATAACTAAAAAGTAGGAAAAAATAACATGTCTGTGCTGTACCTGAGAAGATGGGCAAGCTTCTTGACTCCTCCACTCCACAGAAGGTAGGGGAGCGTATGGAAGTACCAGACATAAAACTGATAATGCAGAGATCTACTGAAGCACATGCCGATAAAGTTAGAGGTGAACAAAACCAGGACTGTCTGTATTTTCCGAGTTAAGGAATCTGTTTTCATCTTATCAACTAGGTCTAATAATGCAAGTTTCAGGAATACCTGGGATATTTAAACTATTTTAAACAAATCAATCATATGTTTGATTTAATCACCCATAAAAAGGATATGATCAGCGTCAAGCTTCTGTACAGTCTCTGTTCTCTCAGATGGATCTTTTAGAATAGACCAAATGCTGTTCCCAGACCTGTAATGAACACACATTTTTTATAACGATGCAGTCAGTTCATTTAAACCATATTCCCAGACCTGTAGCATATTTAGTTTACTAAAAAGTAAACTTCTAATAATGATTTTGTTCAACAAATCATGAGGAGGGGGGGGGGGGGTCCCATCAACAGTTTGGTTACCAACATTCTTCAAAATATCTTTTGTGTTCAGCAAAAGAAAGAAATTCATACAGGTTTGGAACAACTTGAGGGTGAACTATGCCTTTAAGGGCCACCTCATGTAAAATGTGACCTTGATTTTTGTACCTCTTCCATCTCTTCAGTGCGAACAGAAGCA
The DNA here is from genome assembly GCF_964197995.2 of Scardinius erythrophthalmus. Taxonomy (NCBI): domain Eukaryota; kingdom Metazoa; phylum Chordata; class Actinopteri; order Cypriniformes; family Leuciscidae; genus Scardinius; species Scardinius erythrophthalmus. Next base: position 9,089,716 of record NC_138229.1, read on the forward strand.
ATGTGGTAATGTGAGCCAGAAGCAGCACTAGGTGGAAGTATCGACTCAAAAACACATCCTCGGGAAGAAAACGCCAGTTCACTGTCCACTTGAACAGAAACTGCCTGCCCAGGTCAAAGGCCCGGTTAACATACCCGAGAGGGTTCACTAAGAGGAACGGCAGTCCCAGTAACAGCTGTTAGAAAGAGTGGTACAAGAAAAGTTGGTGTGAAATAGCAAAAAGACATTTGAATCACTTAATAAACAAGTGAATGTGTTTACTAATGTGTGTCTAACCTGAATGACAGCACAGAGAGTGAGCTTGGGTAAAGTTTTCCATAGACCGAACTCACTCAAGAGGAGGAAGAGGAGACCAGGAGCGAAGAGCAGAACGTTCATCTTCACAGACACAGCTAAACTGTCCATAGAACAGAGAAATATTTACTTTAAATACATGCACACACACAGCTGAAATCAGTCATATATCAAACAATAATTATTCTTATTTTATGTAGTTTTGAAGAGATCAAGCATTGTAATATACAGCAGTAGTGGATCACATGAAAAACATGATTTTCTTCGCTTTTCTTTCCTTTGATACACTGCATGTTGTTTCTACTTGCCTGTAAAGGGCGCATCCTAGAGTCCAGTGGCCGTCCAGGAAGAGATTGATGGCTCCAAATAACAGCATCATGGCCACCGGATCATTAAAGAGACGCAAGATAAAGATGGAGTGAATTCGATACGAAGCGCAGCAGATGAAGAAGAACACATATGGAGGAACCTAGAGAAGAATAAACGGACAAGCACTTAATAAGACAGGCAAAACCAGAACAATGAAAGCAATCTTCTGTAAATATCTAAAAACCATAATAAACTAGAAATCAGCAATGTATTGAAATATAGGTAAGGTTTTTACCATTTTAAGTAGTAATGAGTAGTTGCTTATGCTTGAATTCAAAGGTTCAAGTCTTGCAAAAGTTATTTATTGATGGTATTCATTTCTTTCAAACCAGAAATCTTAGTTACCCCCAACATTTGAATGGCAGCATGTACACTTTTATATATATATATATATATATATATATATATATATATATATATATATATATATATATATATAAAGTTGACTGGACAGTAGTAGTTTTTGAGTTTATTGCCATATCAGCATCACCGGCTATTACAAGGCAGATCCATATTAAACATTTAACAACATAATATCATAAGTATAACATAATGAAAACAACCTTAGACAAAAAAAAAAGTACATGTATGACTGGACAGAATTACGCATAATGATAAATTACATGGATTTGTTTAATATGGAGTTCTTCTTACCTTTTTGGTGTGATGGTAAATGCGGAACACAAGGAGGAGAGTGATGAGGTAGAACACAGCGAACACGTACTGACCCAAACGAATATTCTGGCCGTGATCAGTAAGATAATACAGCCCTGTGAATATATACACAAAACCAGCTGGATACCTGTAACACAAATATATACAATCCAGCAAATGATCAGTGGCCAGGTTTCCATTTAATATGTTATTCCCAGAGCTGTACAAGAACAAGTAGACTATTGGACATCTAAAGGCTGGAATAAACAACATTTTGCCCCGATTTGCATTCTGGAGGAGTCAATGCTAGCTCCTGAAAGTCAAAGCCAATCTTGCAGATTTTGGTCAGTCAGAAAATCATCTAGTTTATGATGGGCACAGTAAGAAGATAACAAACATGTTTAATATTTTGAGCTGATTTTAGAACACATATAGTTTTCATTTGCCACGCATGAGCAATGAGTTCGGAACTACTTGAAAGTCTTGTAGTGTGTAATTCTCAGTTGTTTAGTGTATGATGCCCAGTTCTTCTCTTAAAACATTTAAAGTCGGCAAGTTTAATATCAAGTGTTTTAAAATCTGTTCAGATTTCAAAGTTGTGTAGTGTATTCTAGCCTCATTAAAGGGATAGTTCACCCAAAAATTTAAATTCTGTCATAATTTACTCACCCTAACATTGTTCCAAATCTATATGCAATTCTTACTTCTGCTGAACACAAAATAAGATATTTTGAAGAATGTCTGTAACCAAACAATTGATGGGCTCCATTGGCTTGGAAAAAAATATATATACTATGGAAGTCAATGGGGCCTCTTCAACTCTTCAAAATTTCTTATTTTTGTGTTCAACTGAGGAAACAAATAACAATGTTCATTCAGGTTTGGAAGAACTTCAGGAAAAAGTAGATCACTTTTGGGTGAACTATCCCTTTATTGACATTCTGAACAATTGTGAATATGCAGAATTTATGTAATTTGCCATATTACCTGTAGCAAAAAACAAAATTAGTAATAATTAGTAATGAATGAACAAGGGCCAGAAGATTTTGGCAGGTGTTTGAAAAGGGGTATGTGTTAAATAGCATGTATAAATTACATAACTCTGGATTTTAAATTAATATTTATATATTATATATATAATAGGTATATATTGTATACATATATTTAAAGGGGTCATATAATGGTGCATGCACTTTTACAAGGTCATTCTACTGAAATGTGTGTTGGCAGTGCCTGTACACAACCATCATAAAATGATAAAAATCCATCCAGTCTTTTTTTTTTTTTTATCTTATATAGTCCAGGCGTTTTAGGAAAAAAGGTTGAGCAAATTGCAACAGAATCAAACTCAACTGATTTTGTATCCTCCATATGTCCTGAGTAAGGGAAAAAAAGCCCCGAAGAATCCCATTAGGGGAAGTTCCGAAAAAGACCCAAATATACCCTATTCATACGCCTATTCATTATTTTTCTCACATGAATAGGGTAAAAAATGTAACCTTTAGATATCACCATGAAAATTACTGAGTTGATTACTTATATCAAGACAAACTTTTTTAATTGTTTGTTAACATGGACAAACAGTGCATAATCTAATTACAGATGTGCTAATTTGCATAAATACCACAAAAAGTCCCATGGACCCAGCCCCAAACCCCATCTCTTAAAAATTAATAAAGGCTGGCTTCTAAAGTACTTCTTCCTGCCTCTATGTATTAATGCTCATGGGTAGCCTAAATGGGTTCTATTTTACTATTATATGTCAACAAGATTCAACAAGACATTTTCACCTGGCTATACTCAATGTATAAATCTGTTGTGGTATTTATGCAAATTAGCACATCTGTAATTAGATTATGCACCGTTTGTCCATGTTAACAAACAATTTAAAAAAGTTTGTCTTGATACAAGTAATCAACTCAGTAATTTTCATGGTGATATCTAAAGGTTAGATATTTTCAAAACTGAGTTTTGTTTTTGAAGGGAATATTCCCAAAGCATTGACGCGGGGATTCCCCACGATCAACGCCCATGCTTTCATGTTTGCCGAATCATTTCACACACCAGACAGCTTTACATACGAGGGTCACTAAAAGCTGTTCCTGAGAAAAGGATCGGTACCAACGGGTTCCTGCTGAACCTCCAGAAGAAGTAAGTGTTATTAATCTTTGCAAATCGCTTGCACGCTTCAAATGAATGCTCTAAGGTTTACACTCAGGGTACATTATGGCATGTTTTCTATGTACTACGTTCTCAATATAATTCTAATCCCACGTTTATAATGATCAACGCGTTATGGTTATTGTGTTATTATTAAAAACGGTGTATGCACAGAACAGAGGGGCGGGGTGAGCAAAGCTCATTATCATTTAAAGACACATGCACTTAAACGGCATGCTGAAAACAGAGCTGTTTTTGACCAGGTAGAATGTTTTCTTACAATACTAATGAGAATTTTTAATTAAAGTACATTACAAACTTTTAATTTAGACCCTAAAGAATCATATTAGCTTGTACAAAAATGGCATTATATGACCCCTTTAAGATGACACTTACACCAGCGGTCCCGTGTCGCCCTTCAGCTGTGTGTAGTCATATGTGCCGTTAATAACGCCCTCCACCTCATCCATGTACGCCTTCCAGTCAATCTCTGTATCTACACACACACAACATTTACATCATTAGACAGAGGAATCAGGATAGCACTTGTCTTTTAATAGGCATCACTTTGCAGAGTGCGATTCAGTGTTCAGTGTCATGTTGTCATTTTGGCTTTATGGTGCGCGTGACACGATCAGTGCGTCTCTGCACGTGCTCCCTTCCGAGATAAAGAGCACTAATTTAATACACTTTATAGTGGAACGTAAATGCAACCTTTCAGTCTGTAAGAAATAAATTAATAAACAACTGCATCAACAGCATGCACGAATACAGTATCCTATTTGAATAGATAATGCAGAATTGAACGATGCTCTGTTTCTTTACGATGCAGTTCCATACATGAATTGTTGACTATAATTATTCAAAGATCATGCCAGTGATTGACTTCTAATGCACTTACATGCAACTCTTTGGATCACCCATATGTTAATCACAATTTCCAGGAGCCAAAGTATGGCCGTGATCAAGAACGTGTACTCTGCTTTGAACAACACCATGTGTTTGTCCTGCCATATGGAGGAAAGTGTTTTCTGAAATCTTGATGGAAGAGTAACGTTAGATGATTTTTTCTTTCCTGCTGCCATGTTGGCCGCCTTGGTGAAGTCAGCGTCAGCGATTTCAACAAACGCGTGTCGAAACCGGAAACACTAAATAGCAAATTAAAAGTCACTAAGGCTATTTAAATGCCTATATAAGTTGTTTTTATTTTTATACTCAATATATGTATTTATATGTATACAAATATATTTATTTAAAATTATTTTTGCATTATGTTCGTTTAAAATGTTTCAAAGACATTCCAATGCAATTTCTATTAAAGGAAAGCTGCAGAGGACAAACTGATAAACAACAAAAACGTATAATTATCACAGAAAGTATATGTTTAAATGTGTTTGGCTACATAGAGCAGTTGAGTCACCAGATTCAGTCAGGCAAATTTCACAGCTACCCACGTTGACGTACCACGTGATCCAAACAACATCGTTTCCGGGAATGAATTCAGGAGGATCGTGTGAGTGCTAAAGGTGATGTTCTGCTCCTTATTCACGCGATGTTCATTTCTGTTGTTTCACACAGAACTTTAATATTTGTTTATGAGCATGTACATATGTAATAGTGGTCAAAGCATTTGGATTAAAATCTTTAAAGGTCATTTATGGGTGACCTTTTCACACATATCCTCCTGTTCACACATTTCATTTTGACAGCCGACCAATTATTCACCATTTTTGGAGAACTGTTATTATTGTTATGTATATATTATTGTGGAGGTGTTGGAAGTGTTTTTATGCCGGTTTTACTTAAATCGACGATTTAAAAAAAAACACCCTAAAATCCCATGGACTAACATTGTCGGAATGTTTATAAGGCGCAACTATCAATTCTAATGTAAACGCACACATTCAAGCTCTTTCAAGTTGCTCTCTCTCTCTCTCTCTCTCTCTCTCTCTCTCTCTCTCTCTCTCTCTCTCTCTCTCTCTCTCTCTCTCTCTCTCTCTCTCTCTCTCTCGCTCGCTCTCTCTCTCTCTTTTATTATTGCTTTTTTTAATCCATCCATCCATGACAGCCAGCACACCCTGTCAATGCCTAACAACCACCAGAAAACCTAGAAATTCCTCAGAACTAGTATGAATAGCCTAGCAACATATTGTACTCGGTCTGAGTTTTTTTTTTTTTTTTTTTTTGAACTGTATAACCTTTCCTTCAAACCAGACTTTCCCAAGCCAACAAATGAATACATGTATAAATAAAAAATGTAGTACAAAAGAATGAAAATGAATGCTGAATCAAATCCCCATTAGTTTGTTTTATTCATCTGTTCACTATTCTTTGACACTGTGTTCAGTACTCTAGAGAAGAGGAAGAGGGCGAGGTGGAAGATGGAGGATTTCCCCATCCGGACACTGGAGATTGTGTGTTTGGGTTCAAGTGTGGCTCTCTCTGGTCTGTTTTATTACATCTACAGGAAGAAACACAAAACTGTGGGCAAGCTTATTGTGAGTAGCTTTATAGCTCAAATAACACAGATAGATATAAAGGATAGGATCACAATACTGTTAATGAAGCTTAATTTGTATTGAACTCAGATATATGGAATTGGTGCTTTGGATTAAAAGTGTCTGCTACATGAAGTGAAAGAGTATGAGAATTAGAGAAACTAATATGTTTGTTCCTAATTGTTTCTAAAAAAATAAACTTGTTTGTTTTTGATGTTAGGAAGCTCCAGTTCTGCCGCTGGATGAGAAGTTAACGGATCTTTTAAATGCCTCTCCGGGGAAGTGTCTGCAGTATGTGGTCATCGAGGGTAACCTATATTTTTCACCATAGTGTCTCAGCTGATGTGAAGAATATAAGTCGGTCTCTCTTTCAATTCCACTGATTTGCTTTCTGTCTTTCTTTCTCTGTAGGTACAGTTCAGCCTGTAGGGGAACCAATAAGGAGTCAGTTTCAGGAAGGCAGTGTTGGTGTCATCCAGAAACTGCTCCTCCGAGAACACAAGCTTGTGTGGAACAATTTAGCACGCACCTGGTAAAACCTGGTCCCTTGCTCTTATAAATATACATTACCGGTCAGCAAGATTTTAGATTTATCTTTTATAAAAACAAATTCATCCTTTTATTCAGCAAGGATGCATCAAAAGACACAGTAAAGACATTTATAATGTTAACAAATTATTTAAAATAAATGTTGTTCTTTTGAACTTTCTATTCATCAAAGAATCCTGAAAAAAAAAGATTAAAAAAATTAGGCATCACTTCTGTTTTTAACATTTATAATAAAAATACAAGTTTTTTTTTTTTAAACACCGAATCAGCATATTGTATGATCATGTGACACTGAAGACTGGAGTAATGATGCTGAAAATTCAGCTTTGCATCACAGGAATAAATTACATTTTATTACATATTGAAATAGAAAACAGTTATTTCAGATTATAATAATATTTCACAATATTACAGTCTTACTGTATTTTTTGATAAAATAAATACAGCCTTGGTGAGCATAAGAGACTTCTTTCAAAAATATTTAAAAAATATTCCCAACCCTAAACTTATGAAAGACAGTGTATCTAACATTGCAATTCTCAAACACAATTCTCATCCTTCAGGACAGACAGCGAGCGTGTGATTCACCAGCGTGTGAATTCTGTGCCCTTTAACCTGCTGGGTGTGAACAAGGCGTTTGTGCGGGTGCTCTGCCCCTTGGAGGCCACGGGTCCCAATATGGAAATCATCCACGAGAAGTTCCACCAGGCCAATTATGGCTTCACGGACATGATAGGTCAGTACCTGAGCGGAGAGAAGCCCAAAGGTCATCTTGAAACAGAGGAGATGCTGAAAGTGGGTGCATCCTTAACCGCAGTGGGCGAGCTCATCCTGGACACGGACCGCCTCCCTAAGCTCCGCCCACCCACCAACGGCTCCGAGTACTTCCTGTGCACTTCGGACTTTGAGACTCTGCTGCTGGAGCAGGAAGGGCAGGCGGAGGTGTGGAGGGTGCTGGCGTGTATTTGCGCATTGGCGGGTGTAGCCGTGCTGATGTGGGCGGGACGCAGGTACTACCGGCAACTGAAGCTGCGCTGGGAGCAAGAGAACATGAGGAGGGACTTTGAACTGATGGGAGAAAGAGGGGAGGAGGAGAACGGCATGGATAATCCGGAGAATGCGTGCGTTATATGCCTGAGTAATCCACGAAGCTGCGTGCTGCTGGACTGCGGTCACGTGTGCTGCTGTTTCAGCTGCTATCAGGCCTTGCCGCAACCCAACTGTCCCATCTGCAGACAGAACATCAAACGAGTCGTGCCTTTATACCAGGCCTGAGAGACTGATAAGATTCGTCATAGAGCTATCCAATGTATTGAGCAAATTTCAAACAACTAAACATGGTTTAATGTTATATAAATGGATGGTCGTGCTGGATTTACATGTTGAAACAGCCTTAAACTTAAATAAAGTGTTATACTGTGAACAGGACACCTGCGATGGAAGCAGCCGCACAGATTCCTGATACGCACTTTAGTTTCACCGTTTTAGTGATGGTAATAAATGTCAAGATTCTCAGAGCACTAAGTTCTCATCATTACACAGTTTGAGATAAAATAGCATAATATCAGAGCAAATGTGCTTTGTTACTTTACTGAATATCCTGATAAGTATGTGAATGGAATATTTCTTTGCCTTGCTGTTTATTATTTAGTGCATCCATGTTTGACACTCATCAAATGGTTACTCTTGTTAAATACTGTATTGAATGGCTCATATTAATAAACCTAAAATAAGAAGTTATTTAATATGATTAGCTCAGTGCCTTAATTTATGAATGAGAGTTTTGGACGATTTTCAGAGTCTAAATGTTCAGCTCAACATGTAAAGTTTTGGGCTACTTTGTGTTTGACCAATAAAACACTTGTTTACTTGTTCTTCTGCTCCAGCATTATTTGGAGTTTTCACATACAGATTCAAACGCATAAATAACTTGTTGTTGCTACACTCAGTGATATTGCTGATTTATTAGTGCTTGTGGCGTGGAAAGTTTCTCTCGTCTGAGAGAGGTGTGTGTGTGTTTGCCAGCAAGGAATCTTTTTCAACAGCTGCTGTGATCCTGTTACACACGTAACCCCTGTAAATCACCCACAGCCTCCCCCGCTCCCTCTGTGTTCTTTCTTAAATGCAAGTAAATGAGATGCAGAATGAATATTTGGAAAAACAAAGAAAACCTTCATCAAGGTCAAGCTGAACTTCTGATGATGCTGCATTTACCAGCAGCGCTTGACATTTTACTTTCAACCACTAGTGGGCAAAAGAGTCTCTGGAAAAGTGAAGTGAATAATTATTTGCATGAATCAAAACAAGTTGCATTAAATTAAGAATTTAAAAAGCACAATTGTCCTTGCCATTTCTATCTTAAAAGAGATTTTCATTAATTTATAGAGAATTTGAAAACCTGATCAATTTCACAAGTAAAACATGCAGAATTAACTGGGGAGAAGTGCTTTGATGACCAGGGTTGCCAAGTTCACGATTTCCCGCGGAATTGAGCTACTTTTAAACTTATGCAGCGGGTAGATTTTTTCCCGTGGTTTAACATATTGTATAAACTGTATTTGATTGAAACGCTGGTATAGAAGTATTTTTCATTCTAGCCTACCAACTATACAACTGTGCTAGATTATGAGTTTTGGGAGGGAGGGGCCTTTGAGCTTATAATGAAAACAGACTGTTTACTACTAGTGATTTTCAAATTGAAATTGAGTACGCAAAACAGTGACTGTAAAGGATGTATCAGGAATGAGAGTGGCATATAGAGTTTTGATATTTGGTCATTGAGCTTGTTTTGCTACTTAGACCTGGCAACTGACGACACCATAGTTATTGCATGATGATAATATGGTACTTTTAAAGGCAGGGTAGGTGGTTTGTTCCAGAAACAATAGCCTATTTGTTTTGCTGGTTGAAAGTCTCTTCACATCCTGATAGCAATCACTAAGTTAAGTTGTCTAAATGTATTTATATGTATATCATCTGTGGAAGGCGTAGGATCATACAATGTTCGTCCAATCATTGAATTCGGTCCGAATGCAATGATACGATGTATTGCCTGTCAACATGTATTTTCATACCTCTACACACACTTCTCACACAAACATCACACTTCTTCGGCGCGTTTCAATTACAACATAATCAATGCCAAAATGAATCTGCAGCAGTCAGGTGGTGCAGGTCATTGTTCTTTAAGTTGGTTTTTGTTCATTATATTGCAATGTTAAAGGGGGGGGGGGTGAAATGCTATTTCATGCATACTGAGTTTTTTACACTGGTAAAGAGTTGGATTCCCATGCTAAACATGGACAAATTTTCAAAAACTAAGTTGTACGTTTGAAGGAGTATTTTTGTTCCAAAAATACTCCTTCCGGTTTGTCACAAGTTTCGGAAAGTTTTTTTCGAGTATGGCTCTGTCTTACGTAAGATAGAGCGGAATTTCCTTATATGGGTCCTAAGGGCACTTCTCCGGTAAGATCGCGGGCGCGCGCGCACTCGTAAACCAGAACAAGAGAGTGAAAGCAGTTCGCCATCAAAGCGCCCTGCCTGGCTTTTGGGAAGTCAATGTCACCAAAGAAGTGTGTTTTTGGTTGCCAGGGCAAGACAACCCTGCACAGATTCCCAAAGAACCCAGCGTTAAGGAACCCGTGGATGGAGTTTGTTTTCCTGAGCATAAACGGAGTTGTGTAAGACTGTTGTTCCCTGCATTTCGACGATGATTGTTTTATAAACAAAGCCCAGATCGACGGATTTGCAGATCGTCTAATGCTTAAGGATCGAGCAGTCACAATGATAAAGGTTCTCGGTCGTGCGATGGAACGGTGAGTAAAACTGTTGAACAAATGTTCGTTTTTTTCCGGAAAGACTCGGTACAGCCAATCTTTCAATTAAAAATATAATAAAACAAAAGACTTTTTGGAGATATGAAGGATGCAATATTACTCTATAGGTACTCAAGATTAACAGGAGATTGAGTGAAAATGAGCATTTCACCCCCCCTTTAATGGCTTTGAGATGAGGTAGCTTTTGCCTCTAATATATACCATGCTATCTCAGACAGCAACAGTGTCGGCCCAAATCCGGCCCACATCTGGTACATGTGGATTCCACTCGCCCAGATGTAGGCCGGATTTGGGGTATGATTAACAATATGTATTTCTGTAGAAATCTAATTCAGAGATATCATGGTAAATAAAAGTGTCCAAAAAACACAGCAAGTTTCACAAGTTCACACTTACATATAAGTCAGATAGAATAAATAGTATGCGTATTTGGCATGCTATCCGAGGAGAGGACTCCGTGCTCGGCATTTGGCCTGAACCCTGAGCACTCCCCCCTTATTCCTGGCTGTGGAAGTAACAAACCAAGAGTGAGTCGTCGGGGTGGTGGAGGGATGCTGAAAACTGTCGAGGAATGTATATGCTTCCTCTCATGCTGGTAGGATGGACGTGGATGTGGTAATTGCTGATGACGAGTTGATTGGATAGATTATTTTAACATGCTCCTCCCGAACTTTGTTAATGAAACATCATGAAATCTACAGAGTCATAATGTGGAAACCACATAAAGTAGCTGACAAGACAAGAACAGCACACTCAAAGATGATGTGATGCAGGCGCACAAAATCTCAGAGAGAATTTCACATTGAGTAAAATAAAACATGATGGCATTTTCCCAGCCACGTTGCTCCTTATGCTTCTCAGTGTGACTCCTGGAACCCTGGAGGGGTCTCTGTGTGCCAGCTGTTCTCATCTCATGTGTGTGCAGTCTCGTCTCCAGTGACCTCCTCCTGTGCCACAGGCTTAAACAGGCTGTATATCATGCTCCTGCTTTAGTGTTTTTGACTAAAAGCTCTAGAGGGAAGAATGTGTAGGTGTGTGTGCAAATACGGAGAACTGGGCCACAAATTCTCACAGACACTCATCAGCTGGTGCCAATTACATTGCTACTCTGTCTTCAAGAGCCAACCCTCTCATTTGAGCCAGTTGAGCGAAAGAGGCAGAGAAGAAGGTTGGTTTACAGGTGTTCACATACAATACCATTCAAAAGTTTGCGGTTAGTAAGATTTGTTTTGTGCACACCAACAGTAATATTGTGAAATTTTATTACAAATTAAAATAACTGTTTTCTATTTGAATATTATTTACATTTAAATGTCATTTATTCCTGTGATGGCAAAGCAGAATGTTCAGCATAATTACTTCAGTCTTTAGTGTCACATGATCCTTCAGAAATCATTCTAATATGCAAATTAGGTGCTCAGAAATATTTATTATTATTATCAATGTTGAAAATTGTGCTGCGTAATATTTTGGTGGAAACAGTGGTAAGTTTCTTTTCAGGATTCTTTGATGAATAGAACGTTTAAAAGAACAGCATTTATTTGAAATAAAAAATAGTTTGTGTTTACTGTCACTTTTGATCAATTTAATGTGTCCTTTCACAAAAAAAAAGGAAAAAAAGAAAGAAAATCGTACTGACCCCTTTTGAACGGTAGTGTATATTTCAGTGTGTTTTCCCTTTTCCCAGACATTCAATCTTTTTTATAATTAGTATTTTATTGAGTTTTTGAACATCACTGATACATTGTAGTCAACATTGTAGTCAACTTTACAATTGACATCTTAACATGTATCCCATAGTGATGATACATTTTGAGTGTACACAAATAAATAAAAATCCAGACATTCAATCTTAAAATATGACAATAGTCGTAAAGATATTATTGATTTTTTAAAACGAGACCAATTAAAAAAAATTGTAGACAAGTTGTATTAAAATATAACATGTAGCCTATTTTCATAATTTTATAGATAGAATTTATGTATGCTAAATACAATATCTGAACCTTTTTAAATAATATCTTTTGTTTTCTTCAATGATCACACTTCACGTCTCATTTTAAGCATGTACTTTCCTGACATTGCTGTTTGCCTAACTTTTGGAAAGACTTTGCCACGGCAAAACTATTTATTTTGGTGGAAATTTAATTATTCTTAACCAGTGGCTTGCTGACCATATAGCAACTGAAAAGTAAGTGCATATATTCTGTTACCATTCTCACATATGGACTACATCTGTACATTACCTAATTTTTGCTTTCACTTTTTCATTTGACTCAGGATTTTGGGTTTTTTCCCCTGCTAGTGAGTCAGCAGTTACGTTGCATGAGTCAGCAAAAGCCAGTGTGACCACAGACACTTCTCTCAGTGCACACTTGCACACACAGCCCACTTCTGTGATTTCAAAACGCAACGCTCACAACACCTGAAGACCAAGGACGAAAGAAAGAAAGAAAGAAAGAAAGAAAGAAAGAAAGAAAGAAAGAAAGAAAGAAAGAAAGAAAGAAAGAAAGAAAGAAAGAAAGAAAGAAAGAAATGAATGATAGTAGATCAAGTGATTCAGAACATTATGCTGTTCTAATTATTTCACTAATATGCACTGCTGTGGTGTGAGAAGAAGAACATTATTAAAGGATTAGTCATCCAAAAATTAAAATTCTGTTATTAATTACTCACCCTCGTGTCATTCCAAACCCGTAGACTTTCATTTATCTATGGAACGCAAATGATGATATTTAAATGAAATCTGAGAGATTTCTGTCCATTGACAGTCTACTGTAGGGAAATTACAGCAGTTCAACCACATCTAGAGATCAATTTGCTCAATGAAGATCAGGAATCAAAGCTGAAGTTCAATTAGTTGACAAAGAGTTAACTGAAGACAAAGTTCTCCACACTTCCATAGGCCGTAGAAAAATGACGATCCAGCCTCGAACTAACTTAAAGGGATAGTTCACCCAAAAATGAAAATTCTGTCATTAATTACTCACCCTCATGTCATTTAGACTTTCGTAAGACGTCTTCAGAACACAAATGAAGATCTTTTTGATCAAATCTGAGAGCTTTCTGTTCCTCCATTGACAGCAACGCAACTACCACTTTGACACTTCAAAAAGTTTATAAAGAGATACAAATCCATATTAATTGAACGGTTTAATCCACATTTTTTCAAGAGACTCGATTTCTTTATATGATGAATAGATTTAATTCAGGCTTTTATTTACATATAAACTTTCATCAACTCACACATCAGTGTTTTTTATCCAACCCCTTCACTACGCAACTACCACTTTGATGCTCCAAAAAGTTCATAAAGAGATCGTTCGGAATGACTTGAGGATGAGTAAATGATGACAGTATTTTTATTTTTGGGTGAACTGGCCCTTTAAACTTAATAGTTTAAACTGTTTTCAAAGCTTTTTAAATGCACAATATGCAACTCTAAAAAAAGCGGAAGAATGTACTTCGGCTCTCTCTTGACTGTGCGGATGAAAATTACCCTTCACATAATGCTTTACAATAAACTCTGTTGGAGAGCTATGGCAGTTTATCTGCTCAATAAAATACCTCACTCACCGCTGAGTAATAAAACCACTGTCTCTGCGTCGCTTTTACAACAGTTCAAACCCCTTAGTTCTTGCCATCTCCGAAAAGCCAAGTCAATGTTGATTCTCGTTTTAATCTATAGCTCTGTCAAGTTCTCTTTTTGCCAACAGTCTCTCCTCTGATCTGTTATCTTAAAACGGGTGATGCCACATAGTTTTCGAGATTTAGCGTGCTTTATGTCAGTTGTGTCGTTGTGACATCTAACCCCAATCCCACACCACACAGGCGTCATAGTAGCTGGAGCAACTTTTCTCTATTAGGGGATATGACAAGAGTCGAGACGCACGGGCGATAGATAGATAGATAGATAGATAGATAGATAGATAGATAGATAGATAGATAGATAGATAGATAGATAGATAGATAGATAGATAGATAGATAGATAGATAGATAGATAGATAGATAGATAGATAGATAGATAGACATTTCTAAAATATAATCTTATCTTCTTACAATAGTGAATCAGGGTAAGACAAACAGATTTTGGAAGACAGATTGAGGTGTATTGACTCATTATTTAAATGTTAATTTTGAACAAAAAAAAGTTAGGCTACACAGTGTAGTACCTTAAGTTTAGTAGTTAAGTAAGACATTGAAATGTCTAAATAAAACAGACATTCACCCATCTGCTGCACAACACGAGCTCTGGAGTTTTCCGTAGATTCCTTAAGATATGGTTTATTTTCGGAGACCAGACCACTGGTTTTCAAATGACCTGTCTGTGTGGATGGGTCTACTGTCATTCATTCATTTACTTGAGCAGTGGAGCAGCACAGATTATGAAAATCCTTTTGCTCAGGAGGACAGTGAAGATATGAAAATGAGCTTTGAGAACTGCAGTCTTCTGAGGACTGTTGCCATGCCAACAATCAAATGCATGAGTTGAGGGGAAAAACGCCTATAGTTGTTGTTATGCTGCAGGGGAAACAGTAAAATATAGGCTAGAGGTTTATTTCTCCTGTATTGACATTATTTTTTTGGCCCTGGTGAGCTCTATCCATGGTGCTGAAATATGCCTCAGGGCCGGCACTATATATATAAGTTTACTTGAAAGGAAGTAAAGGCAATAGGTGAGCCACGGTGACGAACAACATCCGGCATCTGGAGACCGAGGACATGCGACGTGTGTGTGACGTGCGCTGATGACGCCATCAGCAGCAGCAGGCATCACTGTCGTGTTACGGTGATCACTTCCTAGGTACACAACAATGCAATCGGGCTAAGCGAACCAAAACAATAGTAGGCTAACAAAACATTTTCCAGATTCTTCTTAACTTTAATTTATCGGGAACCATAAGCCAAAGGCCATTAATTGGCAACATGATGACAACATAAACAGGCTACTGTTCGAGTTCGTTCGCAAAGTGGAGAGAAAACTGTAGCCTAAACACTGCTTTGGATGGGTTTTCTTTTGTTTTCTTCAAACATCAAGCATGTTCTTCACTGTCACTTTTGGTACACTAACTTTTGCAAAGACTTTATCTGGGGCAGAATAATTTTCACACAATTGAAATGCCTCATGCTTATTTTGCTTTTTGCTTTCAAAAAAAGTTACAGTTAATATTTTGATGAGTTTTCATAGTTTAGGATTGAAAGTCTGAGTCGTGTACGCTAGGAAAAAAAAACCAGTGTATACAAAACAAAGTAGGCCTATATAAAATGCGTTTGAAAAGTAGCAACAATAAATGATAAAGTCATAGACAAAACTAATGTGAACCTTATAATAATAATAATAATAAAAAAAAAACATTTTTTTGAACAATTACACATATGCTATGCAGCAAAACAGTTTCAACAATGCAAATGTAAAAGCAGATATAGGCTAATAAAAGTTGTTGTATAAAGTTATTGAGGTTCAATTGAGCTCCATAAATCGGCTATTAATTGCGATTTTATCTTTTAGCTCCCAAACCGCAGGCTTTCCAACGGTCCCATGCAAAGGCACACATGCACTGCAGAGCGCAGTTCAGTGTTTCTTCTCGCCATTCTCAGCTTTCGCCTGATGGGGCCACCCTTGCGCCTCTTGGAGTCCCCATCTCTCTCTCTCTCTCTTTCTCCTAAACACACACACGCCCGGATGGATGACTTCACTGTTCCGCCCGGGTTTCCTTTATGATCGCGGGATCTCCCGTATCTTACAGCAGACTTCACCTGACCGCTGGTGTAGCCGTACACTCAGCCTCGCGCTCTCCCTCTCTCTCTCTCACTCGCTCTCCCCAACACGACGCACTCTGCACCGAGCACTCCAGTCACTTGGAAGTTGGCGGTGCGAGGAGTCTGACATTTACGCGCGGGGATATCTACGCAAAAAGAAGAAGAAGTGCACTTGTTTTGCGGGGATAGTTGCCATATCCACCGTAGCTGCCTACCTACATCAGTTCTTTAGCGCCTTCTGCGTCGCGAGCCCGTCCTTCACAGCAGTCATGTCCGAGGTTCTGCCGTACGGAGAGGGGAAAATGAGCGGATACGGAGCGGACAACGATGTCAGTCAGATGTCCTTCAGCTGCGGGCTGCAGGACACCAACTCGTTCTTCGGAGCGTCGCAAGCGAAAAGACCTCCAAAACTTGGACAGATCGGCAGAGCGAAGAGAGGTGAGAATGTTACGCCGATGGAAGATAACTTACTGAAGTTAAGGAACAGAGACTAATTTAGGCTACTCAGTGCAAAACAAAAGGAGATGTTAGTTAGAATGACAGCCTCGGTCACCATTCACTTTCATTGCACGAGGGAAAAAAAGCAATGGTGACCGAGACTGTCAGTCCATAACAGTTCACAAAAAGTCATAGGCTACAGGTTTGGAACAACATCAGGGCGAGCAAACGATAGAATTGCCATTCTAAAGTGAACTATTCATTTGAATGCATGTTATACGATTGGAACATTTGGTGACGTTAGGACAGATCTCCAAAACATTTGAATGTAAAGATGTTATCAATATTATTAATGCCACCCGACTGAGAAATTGGCGTAATTTAGGTGATATTGTTGTTCTGAAAACGCATCTAATTTGCATTTTAACATTTGAATTCGTTTGTGCTGCATGTGTTGAGTCTCCTAGTTGCGCAGTTTCAAAGCGCGCAAATACGCAAATGGACGATTGTGGGTCTTAACATCGGCTGTCTATCTTCTTCTTCTTCACAGTGGTCATCGAGGACGACCGAATAGATGAGGTGCTGAAAGGCATGAACGACAAATCATCACCAGGCGTTTAAACCCGCGCGATGCCTTGCAGACATTTCAATTTTTTATCACCGATTCGAAGCACTTGTCGGTTGTGCATGTGAAGAAGATTGCAAAGAGATGGAGGGACGGTGGCACGACGCTCGAACCACGAGGAGGCTAAAAACAAAAAGGGAAAACGAGAATTAAAGAAGGGAGAGAAGGAATTTCCTTTGGGGTTTGCTGGCAATTCTCCTATACAAACGACACCCGAATGAAAGCTTTGAGGAAGATGTCGGAGACGTTGTTGTGGCTGCGCGCGCTGCGGCTCTGTGAATAAAGGTGGATGGACTTGTCATTATTGTTCCACGACCATCATCTTCCAAAAGCGCTGTAAGCAACACAAAGTTCAACCGAAGACTGAACCGCATCTTACGCTCTGTTACAATAGCTGTACAGTATCTTTGCTCAAAGACCTTCCCCTTCACAAACACACACACACACACACACACACACACACACACACACACACACACACACACAGGAATCTGCCTTGAGCGTCGACTTCAATCCGACTGCTGCTTTTAGAGACAATGTAGACTTCACACACAAATATATTGAGCTCCCATTATGATAACTGAACCATATGTAGGCTACGGATGGTGCAATGTGAATATTTTCTTTGGGTATATTTTGCATCATGTTCTTTTTCAGAAATTGAGAATATTATCATCATACACATGCCCACAGGTGTTGAAGCGTGTAGTCTTTGAAGCGTCGTTTGCTGATCTATTGTTTTGCCCTTCACTGCAGCTGATTTGCGCACCTGCGCCACGGATTCACATCATCACTACAGCACAGAGGAACATTGTGCATTACCACCTCATGTAATTAAACCAACATGAATGCATCTTGGTTTCTTCCAAGCCCTTTTATGTTTTATGTATTTAGATTGATTTATTTTTTCATCAGATCCTCGTTTCTTTTGTCGTGTCCATCTCTTTGCATGAACTTTCACTCCGGTGCCAACAGAGGTGCCACCATGAATCGTACCCTGGCACGCTTCTTTTTAAAAAAAGTCATATTTGTATTTTTATATCTAAATATTTGTTATTTAAAATGATATGCTAGTATGTCGTCTTAAAGATTCATCAACAAGGATGTTTATATTTCAGAGAAAAAAATCTTTAGACAGGGACGAGAGGATAATTCAGTTTGGTTGGGATGGTTTTTTTTTTTAAGATTTGATGAATGAATGTTTCTCTGGTTTTTGCACACCTACACATCTGTGTTGAACTACTGTTATATGGAAATCGTAAACTGTGACTTGAGCTTTGTTGAATTTGTTAGAAAAATGGCGATATTAGAAATACTGCGCTGTTTATGAATATCTTCAAATAACTTGTCACTTGACAGGTTTTTGGACATTATGTTTCTTTTGTTGATTTTATTTTATTTATCTTTTTTGCTTTGTTTTGTACCATTATTCTAAGGAAACTGACTATGGTTTGTTGTGCATGAAACCTTAATACTTTTCAATAATGGAACATCGTTTTATTAAGCAAAAAAGCGACAAAAAATGTCATGACATTCTAAGAATGAATCATTGCATATTAAAATACCATTTTCACTGTATTTGGTGAACTAATAAATGGTGGAAGAACATACATAAATGGATTTTTGTCGTCATTTGACTGCATGACAAAGAGGTAAACAAGTCTGACACATTGATTTTGAGGCCCCACAACACATGCACAGTCTGCTGGTGAACCTATATCTGCATTTAGAGACAGGCCTAATAAACAAGACTTGATGTTTGCATCTCAGCTGAGCATATATATATATAAATAAAAGACAAATACTATCCATAAAATGATGAAACAAGTAGTCTCATGCTTAAAAAGATCCACATGCTGTTTTAAATGACCAGCTCAAGCTGTTGTCGTCTAATTAAATATTAAATGCAGTGTAAGTGATTTGTTACAGAAAATGTTTTTTTGTTATGCTGGTTGAAATTCTCTTCACATTCTGATAGCAATCACTAAGTGGTCTAATTGTAGTTATATATATGTATATCGTCTGTGGAAGGTGTAGGACCATAAAATGTTTGTCCAATCATTGCATTTGGTCCGAATGCAATGATACGATGTCCTACCTGCCTGTCAACATATGTATTTCCATACCACCGCACACCCTGCTCACACAGACATCACACGTCTTCAGCGCTTTTCATGCTATGCAGAGTTAGACAGACGTCAGTCACCGAGCACCAAAAGAGCAGCCACCTTTTACAGTTCCTCTTGAACCAAAAAAACAAGCTTATGCTGCGTTCACGTCATAACTATTTGGAAGAGATGGAAACCTGTGACGTTATACTCGGAGTGGTTCGTGACTCGAATTTATGCATTTCAGTGGCAACATTATCAATGGCAAAATGAATCTGCAGCAGTCAGGTGGTACAGGTAAGTTGTCTATGTTCATTATTATTGTAATGTTATGTGCTTTGAGATATGAGGTAGTTTAACGCGGCCTCGAAACGCTTTTTTAAACTCTGCTGTGTGTGTTCATGTGTTTTGAAGAAGGCATGGCTTTGGAGACGCTCTGAAGGAAGGGTGGGATCTCATGCTTTCAAAGCTAACGTGCTATTGCTAGCAGCTCCGAAATTGCCTACCCTACCTTTAATGCTTCAATATAATTCATGTTAGGATGATCGTATCTTACCGTGGAGCTCAATCAGAGAACTGCAATCCTCTTTCAGCCTGTTGTCTCCACACATCTTTAATGTTGAGTTTTCTATGAGAATGAGACCATATGGAGAGTGTTGGTGCGTTCCAGGCCTGTATTTCCTAAAGGACATAGTGAAGTTTGGCACCAGTGCTGACGCCCATGTAATCATGCTCAGACTGATCTCAGGCTAAGCTCACGGTCATGGTAACAGGGAGACTTTGAGCTGTGCTGCTACATTTACTTGAGGACCTTCTGCACATCGACAATGGAAGATGGATTATAGGCCTTGATGAAGCAGACTGACGGTAAATCATCTGACGGTTTCCTTGAAATCTTTAAAGGGATAGTACACCCCAAAATTAAAATGCAGTAATCATATACTCACCCTCATGTCATTCTAAACCGGTATGACTGATCCGACAAAACCTGCAGAACATGTCAGTTGCTGTTGGTTGGCGTCTGTCAGTCCAATGTCAATTAGCCTTTACTTTGCTTTCAAGGTAAACATTCTATCAGTACATGCGTTCCCTGGAACTTCAACCCATGACCTTGGTGTTGCTAGCACCATGCTATACTATGAGCTACAGGAATACTTGTTTACAGCAATCTGACTTTCCCTTTAATATAAGATCTGGCACCTTAAAAGGCATAGTTCACCCAAAAATGAAAATTTTGTCATTTACTCACCCTTATGTTGTTCCAAACCTCTATGAGTTTCTTTCTTCTATGGAACACAAAAGAAGATATTTTGAAGAATGTTGGTAATCAAAGAGTTGACGGTAGCGTACATAGTAGGGAAAAAAATACTATGGAAGTCAATGGCCATCGTCAAAACATTCTTCAAAATATCTTCTTTTGTAATAAACAGAAGAAAGAAACTCATACAGGTTTGGAACAACACAAGAGCGAGTAAATGATTTCATTTTTGGGCGAACAGTAATCAGACAGGTGAAAACACAATCAGGATGTTAGTGGTCATTTCAGGTGGTTTTCTCTGGCGAGGTTATTCATTTATTACGTCCAAACAGCTTGGATAAATACACTCACCTAAAGGATTATTAGGAACACCATACTAATACTGTGTTTGACCCCCTTTCGCCTTCAGAACTGCCTTAATTCTACGTGGCATTGATTCAACAAGGTGCTGAAAGCATTCTTTAGAAATGTTGGCCCATATTGATAGGATAGCATCTTTCAGTTGATGGAGATTTGTGGGACGCACATTCAGGGCACGAAGCTCCCGTTCCACCACATCCCAAAGATGCTCTATTGGGTTGAGATCTGGTGACTGTGGGGGCCATTTTAGTACAGTGAACTCATTGTCATGTTCAAGAAACCAATTTAAAATGATTCGAGCTTTGTGACATGGTGCATTATCCTGCTGGATGTAGCCATCAGAGGATGGGTACATGGTGGTTATAAAGGGATGGACATGGTCAGAAACAATGATCAGGTAGGCCGTGGCATTTAAACAATGCCCAATTGGCACTAAGGGGCCTAAAGTGTGCCAAGAAAACATCCCCCACACCATTACACCACCACCACCAGCCTGCACAGTGGTAACAAGGCATGATGGATCCGTGTTCTCATTCTGTTTACGCCAAATTCTGACTCTACCATCTGAATGTCTCAACAGAAATCGAGACTCATCAGACCAGGCAACATTTTTCCAGTCTTCAACTGTCCAATTTTGGTGAGCTCGTGCAAATTGTAGCCTCTTTTTCCTATTTGTAGTGGAGATGAGTGGTACCCGGTGGGGTCTTCTGCTGTTGTAGCCCACCCGCCTCAAGGTTGTGCGTGTTGTGGCTTCACAAATGCTTTGCTGCATACTTCGGATGTAACGAGTGGTTATTTCAGTCAAAGTTGCTCTTCTATCAGCTTGAATCAGTCGGCCCATTCTCCTCTGACCTCTAGCATCAACAAGGCATTTTCGCCCACAGGACTGCCGCATTCTGGATGTTTTTCCCTTTTCACACCATTCTTTGTAAACCCTAGAAATGGTTGTGCGTGAAAATCCCAGTAACTGAGCAGATTGTGAAATACTCAGACCGGCCCGTCTGGCACCAACAACCATGCCACGCTCAAAATTGCTTAAATCACCTTTCTTTCCTATTCTGACATTCAGTTTGGAGTTCAGGAGATTGTCTTGACCAGGACCACACCCCTAAATGCATTGAAGCAACTGCCATGTGATTGGTTGATTAGATAATTGCATTAATGAGAAATTGAATAGGTGTTCCTAATAATCCTTTAGGTGAGTGTATATGTTTACACCGAACGCTCTGAAACATCTAGTGCAGTTAAATTTCACAGCAATATCGATGTTTTCCTTCAACACACACTCACACACACACACCCCCCCCCCCCCGATACAATGTGTGTGATTCAACCGCAAGAGAATCAATCACTTTTATCCTGTGCCGTCATGCGCCCATGAGTGGCCTTTGGGTCAGCCATGTCCAATGAGTGCAATGAGGCTCAGGATCCATCTGGAAACAAGTCAGGCTTGCTCTAAATCAATTTAAACTCCAATACTCATCCAATCCTGATAACCTTCTATAACTCCAGTTGACCCAAGCTCAAGTTTGGCCAGTCAAATTTTCAAATGATTTTTTGGATGATCAATGTCAGTTTAACCTCAGACTCCCGATATCCGTGCGTGTTTATTCGAAAATACTCCTCACACAGCAGAAAGTCCATCAGTCAGTTACTCAACCGAAGTCAAGGACACTCAGCTTCACCATCTCAGTCTATTAATACACCTTCATGGCTGTTGCAGTGTTCCTGAATGGCTCCAATGCCCAGGGGAATCCTTACCGCTTCACACAGGCTGCTCAGAGCTGGAGATTACTGATACACTATCTGAACAGACAGACGGCCCGCGGCAGCTCTGGAGTGACTGAGCGACGCTGTGGCCTGACCCAATATGGAAAGCTCAACTCTCGGCAGATAATGACAGCGTGATAACGGAAGAAAGAGGGAGAGATGACATTCTAAGATTCTCAAAGAATGAGCTTTCTCCCGGTGAGAAAGACATTTGATTTAAGAGCATTGTCCTTGATTCATCCCAGCTTGTTGCTCTCAGTTGGTGCTCCTTCCTTTGATCTCCCTCATTAGAGATAACATATTTTTTTATTGCAGTAAATCCTCATTTAACACCACTGTGAGTCAAAGTGGAGGTGTTTGAACTGGATAGTATAAACCATAAATATACAAAAAATGATGCCACTGAAATGCAGCAAATTTTGTCCATTTTCTACTTTTAATTAGGCATTGGAGAGAGACAACAGGAAATGATGAGCAAGGGGTCCAATGGGATATGGAAACGTTGCAAACCAAATTCAAACTCTCATTTACTGCATGGCACAGTGTGGCTCATCTTTACCGTGATTATCCAAGACCATGTAGGATCCTGGTCGGTCCTGGTGGAACATTTCCAATTTCCAATCATGTTTAAGGATTAGGTTCAGGACTTGGCTTGGGACTTAACATTCATATGATTATCCTATCATTTTGCTTAGATTTTAGGGATAGCTTATGGATTAGAAATAGAGTTGGAAATCTGACTGGAACATTGTTCTTCTGCAGTCTTACTACAGTGACAGTCTGATATTTAATAAAATACATAAATAGTTGCTGGTATTTGCCAGTATTAATAATATATGTCTTTTTTGGCTACATCAGCTGAGATTGGTTAATTTATAGAAGCTGTATTTCACCCTTATATCAGTTCCAGAATATAGGTAATTTTGAGAAAATAATGTAAGTTGTAAACATTAGATATTGTATACATTCATGTTGTCACTATATCAGCATTATATTGCTCACCCAGCTCTCTAGACATCAGCATGGGCCTTTGAAAAACACATATCAGTCTACAAATACATTCAAATTTCATCTAGATTTGTTTTTAACTCATTACATAATCCTATGCATAACAGAGATGCGGCACCAAGGATAACAGAGTTAGGTAAACAGTTTGTTTTCAACAAATAAATGAAATCAATTAGGTTTTGAAGTGCTCTGTTCCAAAAATACCCCTGATTTGACCTTAAGAGCAGTAGTGACCAACCCCACACACACACACGCGCGCGCCTCTGTCCGTAACGTAGCTTAGTGAAATGTTTACCCTAGTCAGTGGATCGGCTGTGAGCAGGGGTTTATGTGTCTGCCATCAATACCACGGTCTGTGTTGTTGCCGGCCGCTGCTGGATGATGATGTAATGGTGTGTCCTGACCCCTCCCCCCAAATGAACAACAACACACATTTGTCCCTACAGAAACCTGAGCCTGAACAGGCGGATCTCAATCTTTCAATAATGATATTGAAGGGACATATTATCATTTTGGATTCTTTTCTTGTGGGTGCAATAATAGTGATGATTACAAACAATAAACTGTCTTATCTATCTACTATGTTAAGATCTATCAACTATCTTAAAAAAACGTATTTATTTATCTATCTATCTATCTATCTATCTATCTATCTATCTATCTATCTATCTATCTATCTATCTATCTATCTATCTATCTATCTATCTATCTATCTATCTATCGTTCGTTCTGTCTGTCTATTGTTCTGTCTGTCTGTCTGTCTGTCTATCTGTCTGTCCGTCCGTCCGTCCATCCATCCATCCATCCATCCATCCATCCATCCATCCATCCATCCAAAACAACAACTGTTTATGACATTTAAAAGCCAAATTATCCAATTAAATTTGGTGAGCACCATACAAGGTCTGATTTAGTTCTTCTAAGCCAACATCTCAGAAAATATTTTATAAGTACACTACTGTAATTACTCATAATCAATTATTCAAAAGAACATTATTGAAGATGGTCTTAAATGTCAATATAACGTAAAACTTGCATGTGGGTTTGCATTGCAAGGGTGTAAACAAAACATAACCAGCCATTAGACTAATCAGGGTCTCCTGTTCTCCACAGCAGCTTTGTGGTGTTTAGGCAGCGATAAGTTCCTGAAGAACCATCACACAGCATGGTGTGAGGATACGATCACAGAATAAATCTACACCAGATACCTACGGCTCACCCGATACCAGCGGCCATCTGATACCATCCCTGCCCTGACGTCATTTCTTAGTGCTTCAGTGAAGGGGAAAGACCTGTGACTACATCATCAGCTTTCACAGGTGATGCATTCAATCTGGACATGATCAACTCTAAACTACAAGTTTATGAAACCGCTACTGGTATATTTTACTTTTGCACAGGGTTAGGGCTTCAAAATCAATCACTTTAAGTATTAATTTGGGAGCATAACTCATCCCACACGGACATGAATAGCTCCTCAAATTGAGAAGTTTTTTTGAGGAAAGATGTGCTATTACTTTTCTAAGCAATCAAACTTCCAATTTTTCCTGGAAGACAAAAAAATGGATTTTAAAATCCCATAGATTCACCCAAGCCGTGCGTACCTAAGAATAAAAATATCATACTTGGGGATGGCTTCACGAAGAAACCACCTAGGAACCACCAAGTAATGCCGTGGCAAACATTCACAACATAAAGTGGGTTTAAATGTGCTTTGGGCTCTCTTGATTCAAGACTATTTACTATTAAAGATCACAGTGTAACATTTCAATCTATGTTCACATTGGCACACAGGAAGCTGTTCTGGAATTCAGGCACCTTCCCCAAGTCTTAAAAATAGACAGTAATTACATTCCAGAGCTAAATTAAAAATAGATGATTTCTAGTTTATTAATGGCCTCCTCCGATTCACTGCAGCCATTCCTCATCCAAAGCAGCGCACACACACACGTCTGTCATATTCTGGCACACAGCAGGGTTGTTTGTTTTCTGTCTGTCTGTTTATTTGTTGTTTGAGAAGTCTTTGTGACAGATTTGTCTCTGCACAAGTGTGCAGGTGTCAAGCACTCAACCTTGTCATACCAATCAACACAATCACACATAGAAATAGGCCAGAGAGAGAGAATGCAAAATAGAGTTAAACTGCACACGAAAGAGTCCTAAAAAAGCATGGTATATAAAGCTTTTAAAAACCGACATTTTAACAAAAGATATTTGTTTACAAGCTTATTCTCATTCCAAGTCAATGTACTGAACCAACTCAAAACCGATACAGTGTGGCATAAAGTCAAACATGGCATTTCAAAAGTTCACAGGATCTAAAAGGGAAGTTGCTGCATTTTTTTAATGCCACCAGATAAACATAGTGATCCTTTTTTAGGCCAGCAAACTGTTAATGGGATAGTACACCCAACAATTGTAATTCTGTCATAATTTACTCACACACATTTTGTTTCAAAAACCTGTTTGACTTTCTTTCCTCCCTGAAACACAAAAGTAGATGAAAGTGAATAAAAAAAAGAAAGAAAATTTTATGTTTGTTCCATGGAAGAAAAAGTGAGTGAGTGAGAAAACAATTCAATTAAAGAATCATCGTTTTTGGCTGAACAAATCCGTTATAGGAGCATAAAAAAAATGTATGAAGAATTTGTACAACTTTGGTCAGCAGTCTTTTGATTGTCCCTATAATCCAATGTTATTCAGGAAGTCCTCAGAATCCACTTCCTGAAATTTGACATCAGTGGGTGAAGCCTCGTTTTCCTGGAGCAGTCTCTTCTCCAGTGCCGCATCCTCTGGGCTAAGCTCCTCCCCTTTGGTGAGAACATACAGGAAGTAGTGGAAGCTGCTGCCATAGTGATAGTGCTTGATAGACCAGTCGTACTTTGCTCGAGCGTAGAGTCTCTTACGGAAATGCGGCTGTGCAAACGTAACCGAGACGAAACGGCCTCCGGGTTTCAAAACACGACTGACCTGCGGGGCAAAACAAATCACATGATTTCTATAATTATTATGAGTGTTACCTACATTATTGTCATCATTACATCGATACCATCTTTTTTTGATATATATAAATATCGACATTTTCTGCAAACCCCAAGTC
Source organism: Scardinius erythrophthalmus (assembly GCF_964197995.2). Classification (NCBI taxonomy): domain Eukaryota; kingdom Metazoa; phylum Chordata; class Actinopteri; order Cypriniformes; family Leuciscidae; genus Scardinius; species Scardinius erythrophthalmus. The sequence goes on from NC_138229.1 coordinate 9,116,504, forward strand.
CACATGCTGCCCACACTAGTGGAATTGAATTAGATATTATAGGGTTAGTTCAATCTAAAATGAAAATTAAATCATCATTTACTCACCCTGGTGTTGTTCATGCCGTTATGGACTTCTTTCTTTTTCAGACCACAAAAAGAGAATAAAAACAAAAAAAAACATCCCACTCGAGCTCATCCATATAATGGCAGTGAATAGCGTTAAAAAATTTCAAAAGTATCACAGAATGATCCCATGCGACACATGCCGTTTATTCCAGGTGTTCTGGGATATACGATAGGGTTTGGTGAAAAAGCAAACCTAAGTTTAATCTGTTATCTAAAGAAAATCCTGACCTTGGCCGTTGGTCTTCTGTGCACGGCTTTACAACATGTGCGTTCGTGAGACACTATTAGCACCACACTTCACGCTGACTGACCCAGAGAAAGCAAACAATTTGTGAGAAATGAAGACTAAGAAAAACACGAAATGGATTACAATTCACATCTCTGAGGTGAATATATCCATTGTGTTCATCGCAACAATAAAATCGTATTCACATCTGTCAACTGTAACAGACAACTGGAGTTCCGGTCTAGAGATATTCAACTCAGTGAAGAAAAGTGAACTGGAGTTCTTATAGTCTCATGAACACGCACATTCAATTTCGTATATCGTATAACCCCAGAACATTAGGAATATACAACATATCGCATGGGATCATTCTGTGATGAGTTTGCATCTTTTTTTAAAGTTTGATGTTGGTCGCTATGTACTGCCAATGTATGGACGAGCATGGGCGGATTTTTTTAAAGATTTGTCCTTTAGTGGTCAGAGAAAGAAAGAAGGGCAGGGCTCCTCAAATCCGGTCTGGAAGGACCACTGCCCCGCAGAGTTTAGTTCAAACCTTGATCAAACTCACCTACCTGTGATTTACTAGTGATCCTAAAGACCTTGATCATCTTGCTCAGGTGTATTTGATCAGGGTTGGAGTTCAACTCTGCAAGACATTGGCCCTCCAGGGCAAGATTTGAGGAACCCTGCTTGGCATTAGAACAACACCAGAGTAAATAATGACTTAATTTTCATTTTAGGATAAACTATCCCTTTAAAATACTATGACAAACTTTTCATTGTAATATATTTGTTGTGTGATTTCGATGTGATATTGTGATTAAAAATTATTTCCTTAAAATTCACTGCCACCAATGCCAAACCTTTGATAGAATCAACTGAAATCACATTTTTAAATTAATTCTAATAACCAAATGAATTATATGCTGATCCTCTATGGGGAACTGAAGTTGCAGATTTCTCTCAAGTTGCAAAAACCTCTCAAAGATGCAGCCAGGAGAAAAATGCAATGCACAGTAATGAACTTTACAGCTACGCTTTGAGTGTGTGTGTATATGGGTTTACTAGCTGCAGGTTTACCTTATGGACAAAATTGTCTCCAAAATTGAGGAAAGTACGATTAAATCACCATTTTTAATCTAAAACTGCTAAAAGTTTGGTAGTTTTGTATGTTGTTTGCAAGTTCTATAGAAAACTTTATTTAAAAACAATATGACCCCATTGGTTTTGTACTGTAAGTGTGTGTTTATGTGTTTAGGAGTATGTATGTTTACACTATTGATAAAAAGTTTGGGGTCATTAAGATTTTTTTCAGTAAGATCTTTTATGCATACCAAAGCTGCATTTATTTGATTAAATGTACAGTCAAAACTGAAATGGACCAGTCTCCAGTGTCACATGATCCTTCAGAAATAATTTTAATATGCTAATTTGATGATCAAGAAATATTTCTTATAATAATCAATGTTGAAAAACAGCTGCTTAATATATATATATATTTTTTTTGTGGAAACTGATAATTTTTTTCAGGATACTTGGATGAATAGGAAGTTCAAATGAACAGAATTTATTTGAAATATTTTTTTCTTGTAACCTTATAAATGATTTTACTGTCACTTTTGAACAATTTAATTTCCCCCTTTTTAAATAAAAGTAAAAATTTGTATTTATTAATTTTGTATACTGACCTCACACTTTTTAACGGAAGTGTATTTGTGCCCATGAGCATGCTGGAGTGTTTGTGTATATTGGTTAGTATGCATCACGTGCCCCTGACACCCATTCTTCATCTGCCTGAAGAAATGAATAATTCACACTTTCTGATGTCAACATGGAATCTGAGAGTGTGAGAGAAGAAAGAGAGAGGATAGAGAGAGAAACTTCCAGACCTCCACTAAAAACTTCTACAGGAATAAAAAGAATGTCACAGTCTTTCTCCCAGTTTAAAATAAATAAATGTTTTCTAGTTGATCCTAGTGATGTGCTAAAACTATGAGTTTTGATTCTTAAAGGGTTCGTTCTTCTGTGGAACTCCAAAAAAGCATCATAAAATTATAGTCCAAAATGTAGAGCGTGTCGTGATTCACTCAAAATCTTGCCTTCTGCTGCATCTCATTCAATTCAAATACGGCAAATCAAAATGTGTTGCACCAGGTTTGACCTCAAGGGCCATGTTTCCATCCACCTGTTTCTATGTGGATTCTGGGATATTGCATAAAAAACTCTGGATGGAAACGCCAAGGTGTGCATCTATTCTAAAGATGCACATTAAAAAACTTTGATGGACAACGATGGAAACACATTTACCAAAGTAAATCCCTCAATGCGCGACAAAATACTCGCATGACTTTACATCAGCAGAGGATGTGATTGGATACCTGGACAAACCAGTGGACTAATTTTATTGTACAGCATCTCAAATGTTGGTTTGTTCATTCTGAAATGCCTGAGCCAAAGTCTGTCAGCAGACATCATTTAGTATAATGACCTCCCAGAGGTGTCCTCACATGATTGCATTCCCAAACACCAGACATCCACCTCCAAATGCAAGATAACTTGCCAGCGTTTATAGCATTTCGTCTGCGCGCTCTGAGGTGCAAATAATTTATGATGAGATATTTTGTGCCAATTTCCCAGGATTTTGTTCTCTCGAACGCATGGGATGGAAATGGTGCTTTATTTGCTAATGTTTTATGTGATATTCTTATTTTTAAATTTGCAACTTTGGACGGAAATACAATGACAAGCAGGGCTTGGCATTAACTTTTTTGCTCACATGCCATTGTGGCTAGTGGTTTTCCAAAGTTACTAGCCACAATTTTGACATCGATACCATGGGGAAAAAAAAGATACAGAGGTAAAACTGCCATATAGACGTTTTTAATATCTCAGCATAAGTTGGCAGCAGGTATATTCGGCTGCTGTCACTTTAAGACTTGACACACGGACCCATTATACATGTGTCTTCTTTCTTAACTGTTTACGTTCACTTAAAACATAGTTGACTGAAATTATTTTGTGTGTATTTGACTGTTTAAGCGCAAAAAGCAGTGGAAAAATAACTCATTTAGGTACTGAGAGGCGGCTTTATGTGAACGGGTTTGAGCACAAAATCTGCGGGAATGAGTCAAATTATTCCACGCAGAAATTCAAGCCCTGTAACATCAACAAATTCATTCGGAGCAAATGAAACGAGTTGCTGTCGGAGAGATGAGAGAGTGAGAAAGCGCAGCTGGTATTGTGTATCTATTCTGCGCAAAATGAGTATTGGAAACGTTTCAGATATTTCAGTATCGATATGCATTGAAAAATCGATATTTTTGACAACACTACCTTGCACTTAGTTTATTATATCAGATGCCTTTTTAAAAGACTACAGTTGAAAAATGTATGATCACTCTTCCTATTTCTAGTCTATTTCATCTTTGTAAAAGCAAGCAGAGCTGCTTATCCTGTGACAGTAAAAACCGTCAACCACGGTTGCTTCTCTTCGCCAGCAGCGTCCCAGCATGAAACAGTGAACATGACACTAAACAGTTTCTCTTGGGTGAAGTTCCAGATCTTACTGCGAATCGGATGATCTCAGCTCGCCGTTAGCGGCTGATGAGACTAATGATCAGGTTTATTGATCTCTCTCTACCTCTGATTAATGACCCTCTGACACCCGCTGGGAAAATCACTGGATCACACACACATTACAGCCATACATGCGCCTTTGGTGTGTTGTTGTTGTTGGTTTTGTTTTGCTTCTATCAGACATGACATTTGAATGAGGAAGTAGTGGTTAACAGAAAGAGAGGGTTTTCTTGAATAAAGCTGACCTCATCTGCAGAATTACTGTTGTCATTATAATAATTATCTTGCTCCACTTACTGTATGATGTCAGCATCACACTTCTGCTGTTATGGGTCCTGCAACAATTACATCTAACCTGAAGTTCAAGGCACTCAGGTTAATGGCGAACAGCACATTAAGGTTCTTGTCCAAAGCCATCATTACAGAGAATCAAAAGCAGCACATTTAAACCGTGACTATTAACGTCTTGTCTACAGTTATCATTATATACACACTGCTATTAACTATGATCTGTTGTTTACTTAATGCAATTTTTATAGCCATCTGAAACAAGGGCCAGTCATACTATGGCCTTGATTTAAAATAAATATTGGTATTGATATTAGTTTTTAAATTGAAGTTGTTTGATGACAACTTCTATAGACGTCTAATTATAGCCATATAAAAAGCTTCATATAAAAGCACAACAGAGACGAAAAACATGCGCTAAAAGCTTTGAAAGTACACCAGTGTTCAAAAAGTTTGGGGTTGGCAAGATTTTTATTCAATTTAATTTTTAGTCTCTTATGCTTACCAAAAATACAGTAAAACAGTAAAATTGTGACATGTTATGACATGTTTTGTCTTTTAATATTTTAAAATGTCATTTATTCCTGTGATGGTAGAGCTGACTTTTCATCATCATTACTCCAGTCTTCAGTGTCACATGATCCTTCAGAAATATTACTAAAATGTTGATATGGTGCTCAAGAAACATTTCTTCTTATTATCACATTTTAAAACAGTTGTGCTGCTTAATATTTTTGTGTAAACCATCATAATTTTTTTTTTTCAGGATTCTTACACCGTGTCCTAAATACAATACACGCGACGACACACGATAAAAGGTAGCCTATATCTTTTCCATGTTAATCTGAGTTTTTGTCCTAACCAGCCGCGACGGCGACACGTGACGATTCTAGTTTAGAAACGTTTCTATTTTTCTGCTACATCGCGCAGGAATAACAAACACAAAGTGTGGCAATGTTAATCTCAGGAACTGTTTACGTGCTTTGTTTAATGTTAAAAGCGTGTGATGTGACTTTGAATTTCATTTAGTGCTCCCAGCAGCTGTGAAAGCAACAATGGATAATTTACCTCAGATCTTGAAATTAAACAAATGGAAACAAGAATGTTCAAACTGTGAACAAATAAGTGTATTCTTTGACAAAGATTGTTTTAGTAACTCGGTAGACTATATTTTTAATAATGTTTAAATGGTGTAATATTTGTGAATTTGATTATGTAGCCTACTTATCCATTTTCTTGCGAGTGCCATCAAGATGAGGTTACTCACTTTCCGCGAGACTCCGCCCACACGCTGTTCTGATTGGCTGTGGGTTTATTATTTGTCTTAAATTAGACAAATTATTTGTCTTACTGAATCTGGTTAGGACACGTTGTTAGTTGAATAAAAGGTTAAAACATATATGTTCATTGTGATTTTGGGTTATAATCCTAATCTTGGTACCCATTTAGTATGCTGCCCTTCTCCTTGGATGAACTTTTTCTGGTGTTTTGTTTTGTCTTTAATTGGATGAAGAACTGCTGACTGCTGAGAAACTGCTTGCAAAAAAATAAAAATAAATCGGCTGCAAATTGGGAAAGGCTGACAGGGGATTTGTGTGTGAGAGATAAAGAGTTTGTTGGGCAAGGTTTGTTATTTTGAAACACACAATGTGGAGGACAGGCTGCTATTTTATTTAGTTTATTACACTTTTATTTATTTTCATATGTTGTCATATGTCCAATTGAAAAAGTTTGTGTGGGACATGGCAAGTGGAATGTGCCTTTTTTCGATGGTCCACTTAAAACATTAACTTAAAACAAGTAACTTTGCAACTACATGTCAACTAACTCTCATTACAGTATTAGCAGACTATATAGGTTACCCAGACAGCAACATAGTGTCGGCCCAGATCCGGGCCGTGTGGAATCCATGTGTAACAGATGTGGGCCGGATCTGGGCCGACACTATTTTGCTGTCTGGGTAGGGTTAGGTTTTGGGTTAGTAGAATAAGTTGATGTACTTGCAAAGTTACTTCTAATCAGTAGAATGTCTGTTGAGGGAGCATCAAAATAAAGTGTTAGCATATATTAAGCAGACAGTCTACTAATACTCTAATGAGAGTTAGCTGACATGTACTAGTTGCAAAGGTACTTAGAGTTAGTAGAATGTCTAAAGTGGTCCATCGAAGTGTTACCCGTTTAGCCATAGGCTTTAGTTACATCACAATGCATGACTTCTCTCTTGCTAGTGAGTTGGATATGTTGCATTGTATCTGCTAAAAGTGAATTATTTTATGCTTTAAAGTTGTCATTGTGTACTATGAATATTGTTGGCTCTGGTTAAAGCATCTGCTAAATGAATGTAAATAATACGAATAATTACCCGAGTAATTGATTATTTTATTGTCATTACACAACAAATTTAAGTAGCAATCCTTGTAATGAAACTAAAAGCCACAAAACACCCATTTTGATTTCTTTAAGACAGCATGAAATGGAAGTTGTGATAGTCTTTTCATTTATACTGTGACGAATGAAATAGCTTCTCGAACAAGAAAAAAATGTGATTTTCTCCATGGGGAATTGACTGGATGGTTGTGGTTTACCATTGGTCGATCTCATGTAAGTGACAGGTTGTAAACACTACATCAGAGAAGAGATGTGGCTGCAAGAGGGAGGGGAAGTTATTTTGATTAAAGATTACGATGGCACATACATTTAAAAAAGTGATGTGCACAGATAAATCATTTATAATAAAAACTGCAATATTCCATAAATAAGCATCCAATATAGCGAAAAGGCAGATAATGTCTATTACTGTATATAGGTAACTTAATGTTTCACACACAGAAAAATAGCAGAAATAAAAAAATATATATATCAGTGCTACTTAATTTGGTCTAACCGGGCATGTGAGGTTGCGGAAACGTGTAATTTTATGACCTAGAATCTTCCTCCTGCTTGTTAGCAGCCAGAAAGTACTTTAACAAAGCAACTCCCAGCATCCTCCAGGGGAATTAGTAACAGCATGCTCTCATCTTCAGATCGTTGTCTGGTGCTCTCTCTCTTCCCCGCCGTGAATGTCTCCTTCAAGGACCCTGAGCTCAAAGCCACCATCTGCCCAGCAGCGAAGGGCATGAATGTGTGTGTGTGTATGCAGAAAACCAACACATAGCATTGTGGACAGACTATAATGATGGCTTTCTAGTGTGCTAACAGCTGTCATATCAGCACTCAGCCCTCAGGGAATCAAGATCCTTTACGGCCACTGAGAGCTGCCACATTTTCCAGCAGACGCAATTATCAAACTAACAGTCTGTGAAACCGCACAGGTGATGAGGTCATTTATTCATCCTTCTCCATTAAAGGTGAAGTGTGTTAATTATTCAATGTGTGTATATCTCGTTAAAGGATTTACTGACAAAAATGCTCAAAAAGGTTTCATCGGTTATAACGAAGACGAGTGATGCACACCAATGTGCGTCATGGTGATAAATAAATGCTTTGATGAAATATGAGGAGGAATAAAATATAGCACAATGCACCAAAGTTCAAAAGTTTGGGGTCAGTAAAAAAAAATGTATTTCATTTTTTTTTTAAAGAAATTAATACTTTTATTTAGCAAGGTTGAATTAAATTGATTAAAAGTGACACTAAAGACTTTTATTATGTAAAAAAAAGATTTCTATTTCAAATAAATGCTGTTTTTTACATTCGTTTTCCATATTCCTATATGGAAAACGAACTCATTCACTAAAATATTTTAACTGTGATGATAATAATAATAATAAAAATGTTTCTTGAGCACCAAATCAGCATATTAGAATGATTTCTGAAGGATCATGTGACACTGAAGACTGAAGACAAGAAAATTCAGCTTTGCATAACAGGAATAAATGACATTTAAAAATATATTAAAACAGAAAAAAAGTTATTTTAAATTGTACTAATATTTCACATTGATACTGTTTTACTGTATTTTTGATCAAATAAATGAAGCCTTGAGCAAAAACTTTTTGAATGTTAGTGTATTCATTCATAATGATTTCAAATAATCCAATAATAGTCAACAAATACACTTGAGTCATAAATGTAATTGACTAAAATTAAGGAATATGACATGAAAAACAATACATTTTAAAGGGTGTTTTTTTATCAAAAGACAAAAAATATGATTAAATCAGAAAACTGAAAAATAGCCATTTGTAGATCATTAAAACATTGCTCTGTTTGTTCAAACATCCCAACTAACCTGACACTGCAATACTGGCGTAACCAATTATGTGAGTTTGGGGCGGGACTATGAGTTTGTCCAACCATATGAGTGCTCAGGAAACATTTTGAAACAATCATTTTGCTATTTAGTTTAGTTTGTTAGTGGCACATAAAAACACACACTTCAGCTTTAAGGATGTGATACAGTCTGTTAAAAATAACTGACATGTAATCAGCCCTCTCTTGCATTTCAGCGAATATGATGTGAACTCATTCACCTTTATAAACTCAGTTCTCTAAACTGCTCATCTTAACCAAACTCACAGCTGTAGCAGAAGTCTATGAGTCACTCATTATGGCTAACGCCTAAACCAGATCACAACGTGTCTTTATGCAAAGAAGTTGCTGCTGTCTTTGGCTCACACCGCACCGCACGGCCATTGTTAATTAAGAGACTCCAAAACATTTCTCACCTTATTAACACTTTAACTGAATCACACATTAAGCCATCTGTATTGGAGATTACAAGGCAACCAACAGCAACTTTGTTTTATGATCAAAATTGCATGATACTGCTATACTATTACTACAGTATGTAGTGTGTACAATGCAAGTGATGGGTAATCTGGATTACGTAATCAGATTCCAAAAATTAATTACGTTTTAAAATATTCATAGACTACAGTTACTTTTTTGATTACATATTATTGACACAATGGCAGTAAATCACTCATAATTGATTGATTCTCCCTAATTATTCTTTTTCATGTTTTAAATGTTCCTTTCTATAAAAGCATATCGCTTACATACATTCACAAAGCCCAGCCACTCATTGGATGCTATTAAAACTACATGGAAAATTAGCCACAAAGCATTTGACCACTGGATTTACAGAAATCATTTCACTTTTCTCAACATTGCTATTGAATCAACGTTTTGCAGAAAGTCTTTTGAAGGCCTTTGTCAAACACATTTTTATTATTTTTTTTATTATTTTCAAATTTTATGATTTATTTAATAATTTATTCAAAATCACAAACCCACTGCATTTCCTTCACGAACTCCATTTTTGGAAACCCTGACGAATATAATGCTTAATGCACTCCGTGTTATTGATACAAAGAATGGAATATATGTTCTTTCTCTCTGTATTTTTATATCAATATGGTACAAGATTATCCTATTCAATTCGATATGATTAAGGGATTACTCTAAATACACTTTTTGTCATGTAATTTTTTGGAATCAGTAATCTACCCAGCACTGTGCATACCCATAAGAACATGATAGTCTATCCCACAATGCAATTAACTTTTATTTCCAGAGTGACGAATAAAACTGAAGATATAGCCACTCTGATTTGTAACATCTTTTGTTTGACTTGTTTTAGAGGACCAAAAATTAAGACCTAAACACAAAATTTTATTAATAATGCAAAATAACTGCATTTATTAACAGACAACTATTGCAGATGGCAAATGCTGAATGCATATACAACACAGTGAAGACAAGCGGCAATAAATTAGCATACTGCTATTCAAAAGATTTAGCACTGCATACTGAATCACAAGGCAGAATATGTGCAGTCTATTGTTGAGAACCGTTCAGGTTTAGTCTTGATGGGTCAGTGCAGGTTGTGGGACTCAGCATCAGAACAGTTTGCTAGACTCTCTCCTGCTCTGATAAACCTGCACTCAGCATGTCTGATTTGTCCGCAGGCCGGGAGACTGTGGCCTGGATTTTGAAATGAGGGGTTTGGGAGCTTTTGCGCTGCGATGCATGATTGCAGAATTTACACTACTCGAGCCCATGGGATAAACATGACATTCCTGTAACGGTTGTTTGCTGCTGCCTTGATTTGAGGAATGTAGCAGTTAGCAGTGTGAATTACCATATCAAGAGCACATCTCCTTTCTTCAATCAATCAAATCCACCCATCTATCCGTCTTACTGACATCTATCTATCTATCTATCTATCTATCTATCTATCTATCTATCTATCTATCTATCTATCCATCTATCCATCTATCCATCTATCTATCGTTCTGTCTGTCTATTTATCTATCGTTCTGTCTGTCTATTTATCTATCATTCTGTCTGTCTGTCTGTCT